>NW_006921634.1:5855018-5868285 GCF_000298275.1 Orycteropus afer afer | reverse complement strand
AGTTATCTAGTGCTGTTCTCATGGTGCAATGCCTAAGGCATTTGACTGCTAACCAGAAGGCTGGAGGTTCAAACCTACCAGCCACTCCTCGGAAGGAAGGTTGGGCATCTACTTCCGTAGTGATACTGACTTGGAAACCCAAGGAGGGGTTGCTATTCAATAGCACATAACAACAACTACAACAACATGGCTATATTAATGGGAAAAACTGAAAATCAAAAATAGAGTAGCACCCATAAAACAATAGTTTGCCTATGCCTAAAATTCTGAAGTACTATCAAAGGACAATTGTGAATGAAGTAAAAACAATCATAGACATATACACACCAATGTTCATCACAGCAGTATGCACAATAGCAAAGAGATGGAAACAACCTAAGTGCCCATCAATGGAGGAATGGAAAACCAAATTATGGTATATACACACAATGGAATACTATGCAACACTAAAGAATAATGTGGAATCCATGAAACACCGCCTAATATGGATGAACTTGGAGGACATTATGCTGAGTGTAATTAGTCAATTACAGAACAACAAATAATGAGTCCACTATTGCAACAAGCGAAGGGAAGGTATACACATATGGAAAGAAATTTTCTTTGTTGGTTACCAGGGATGGGAGGGGAAGGGAGAAGAGGAAAACTGCTAGATAGGTAAGAGACAAGTATTAATTTGGGTGAAGGAAAAGGCAATATACCCCTCCCAAAAAAAACCACTTCACCAGGTTCCAATAACATAACAGAAGTGTACCCACTAATGTTTGAAAAGGGCACATTAATAGCTAATCACATAAAGTTCTTCTTAAAATAACATGGAAGAAAGAAAATGAATGTTCGTGTTATACCGCTCTTGGTATAAATTCTGATTTTACTACTTATAAGCTCTGTAAGCTGTATGACTTCACTAAGCCTCAATCTTCTCATCAGTAAAAGCAGAGTAAGAGTACCTACCTCAAAGAGTGTGGATTAAATAAGTCTACATAAAGGAAAGTGCCTCCAAAGTTCTAAGATATGACAACCAAATAATACAGAAAGCTTCACACACAAAAAAAAGTTTCAATCAGTTCAAGAATAAGTGTATTTCATGGATTACAAAAGAAAGCATGATCTTCTAAGGCACATTTCTAATCTTTCATTTTTCAAAATTTTAGTATCAGTGTTAGAAACAATTAAGTCAGATTAGTTATGCGTGGGTCTAAGTCTCCCTCTGACAGTCTATGACCAGTGCAGTTACCTGTCTTCACACTGGCTAAAAAGGTTAAAGCATACAATAAACAAAATAAGTGAAAAATGAACAAAGGGAAAAGGAAGGAAAATTGTAACTGTGTTCATCCATACCTACTCCTCAGAAAAATATGCTTTGCTTGTTTAATTATTTTTTCCAGAAGCCCTTCACTGGACTGTAATGAATTAATTTCATTTTTATCAAAAGCTTGAGGCCCTGCAAGTCTCATTCTCTTGTGGCCAAAAGGTGCACTTGCTGGATGAGGCATCATGATGGAACTCAAGGTCTGTTTATGAAACTGTAACAACAACAACAAAAATGCCATTTTAAATGACCAACACTCACCATAGGAAATATTGGGTAACATTCAATCAACGTAGGGCTCACATTTTAGAAACATGAAAGCAATGTGTTTGAATCACGTATGAAGGTAATCCTGGCAAACAGATGAATGCTAATCTACAAGGCCACACATGTCTGTAGAGAAATGTTCCTCTCACATTCTATTTTTCATTCTAAAAGTATTAAAATACAAAACTGAATAAACTTCAGTAGATCAATGCAACATAACTAATCAGTAAAAAGTCATTCCATAATACCCTAGATTAGTTGTTTTGCCTACCAGAATAAACTGAGAAGGTTTTTAGAAATACAGACACTGTCACAATCAACTTATCCAGAATTTGGGGTGAGGCAAAGGAGCTGGAAAATGTATTTCTATTAAGTTTCTCAGGAATTCTTTTGAAATTAGTTTAAACTGTGAACTAGCACTCTGGTAACACAGTTCTAATAACCTAAAGGTAAATATGCTCTGAAGTAATGCAACTCAAATGTCTAGCTCACAGGTACTGGCAAGACACTTTTCTTGATCCCCCAATCAGAACCACCCCTTCTTCTGCACCTTGTACCACGTACTTCTTCTACCTCCACTATAAAACTTGTATATTTCTACCACTAGGAGCAGAGACTATATTCTGTTTATCTCTGCATTTCCTAGTACAACACAAGGCTCTTTCACATTACAGATGGTCAGGGATGGTTGCAACATAACCATGGTTTGTGCATACTTACTATCCTATACTTACCACAGTGCAAAGAAAAACATTTATTTCATTACCTCTCTGATCAGTAGATGCAAATTATGTTCCAGAACATAAAGATGGTCCTCTGGACTTTGCTTCTCTGTAGCAGATTTTAGGGATTTCTTATCATTTGAGGAATGGCACAAAGAAATAGATAACTGCAAGTCTATAATTATCAAAACAAAAACAAAAACATGTAGGACAAATGAAAATCTAAAATATGGAAAGGAAAAAATTATCTTCATGAAGTATAACCATAGCACATTATCAAAATGACATTCTAAATTTGAAGACAGGGCCTCATAATTAACATCTGTACACCAAAACTATTCATAAATAGGATAAACTGCTAAGTATTTCAACAATTTAAATTCTGTTGACCTACAATGTGGCTACTGACCCTGAGCTGAGGCTCAAGACAGATGATGAACAGAGACTGTATACTAAATTGTTTCTTCCTGTCTTGAAATTAAAACACAGAGTTGGTATCTGGTCTCACTGGTTAGAAGACAGATACTCTTCTCTGCTCCCATGAGAACAAAGATGGAATTTTTCACTTCTAGAACCCATTCATTTTATAAGACCTAAAAAGACAGTTCTCAGAGCTTATGTAACAAATAATTACAAACTGATCTCCAAGGCAGTCGTCTAACTACTTTGTAATAATATTTAAAATCCAATTCCTACCAGTTTAGGAATGTTGAGGGCATTTAATAAACTGAACTTTTCATCTAACATCTCACTCAGACAAAAAGGCAACATTCCTGAAAAATCTCCCACAAGTGGCACTAGCATGGATGGATACTTGTGGTGGTTAAGTTTGTGTGGCAACTTGGCTAGGCCTGGTTTAGTGGCTGGGCAGTTGGATGTAGTATTCCCCATGAGAGTGGTAATCAACTCCATGGTAGAATCTACTGGCAGCAGCTGAGTAGCTGCTTTTGGGTATGTGGTCTGCTTCCCATATATAAGAAACAGCTTTGGGAATGGTCTCCAGCTTATGGCACACTTGAACCCTGCACGTAGCCGTGTCATTGTTCAGCAGCCTGCCATGCTCTGCCAACCTTGGGACTTTCAGTGGACTTGAATTAATGGCCTGCCATGTGGTTTGGTAACATCAGGACTATGACATTTTATTTGTCAACCTTGGGCTTGTTAGCCTCAGCAGCCAGTAGCTGCCTGAGTGAAGAGATGCCTCTAGCTTCAGTGGGCTGGAAGGAAGAGGCAGAGCTGAAGCCCAAGGTCGAGAGGCTTTCACACAGCCTCTAGAGTCTGACACTTTGAACTTGGACTTCTAGCCTCCTGAACTGGAAGAGAATAAACTCCTGTTTGATAAGGCCATCCCATTTGTGGTATATTCCTGTCAGAGTGGCACTAGGTAACCAGACAATACTTCAAAGCAATTGCTGAACAGCAGCCATGCTAGTGCAAATTTTTACCATATACTATTCTAAAATCCAAAACTTACCTTATTTATGAGAATAGAATTAGCAGTATAGTTTGTATTGCATACTTTATTGGCTATCCTCTTGCCCTTCTCTTCCCCTAGCACACCCAATAGCTATCCCCAAGTCAAAGTCTTATTTAAAAATCTCAAAAGGGTTAGTCTCTCTTACTTGGAAAGGGCTGAGAGATAATCTGGTTTTTCACCACAATGTGAGGGATCTGTGATTTAATTTGAACAGCTTCTCGAGAGAGCTGTGCAAAAATTTCTTTACACAAGAGAACATTTTGTGCTGCTTCTAATTTCGTCTGCCAATGTGGAGAACCTGAAAAATATAAAATACATGTATAATTAAATATAGTATGCATTAACTAGTTTTTGCAGTGATCTGAAGAGATACAAATGTTATCCAAAAATTCAGATAACACTGTCTTAAAGCATAGGTATATTATTTATTTTTCACACAGAAAACTTATAAGTTCAATGTTCAAAAATTACTACACAGCTATTCACTAACTGTTTATTAATTTTAAAATTGCGGAATCTCACAACCCACTCACTAAATGTCTTCAAAAGTATATTTCTAATTATTCTTACCACCTATTTTTCCTATCTATATTATCTTCAGTTTATTTTCAAATATAAGTTCCATAAACCTAGACGTTAAAAGAACATAACATAACTACACCTGGTTTGGACTTGGGCAAAGGTCGTTTGAAGAGGTTAACTGTGCCAAGGTCACCTATGTCAGGAGCTTGTTTTTGAATTGAAACCTATGTGCAATAAAACATGAAAAAATGAAATGTCAGTGGAACAGCTTCTGGGCTATTAATGAGAATTATTTGAAAAACAGTTTACCAGATACCTTGATATATGCAGATCCCTCTAAATCACTAGGAATTTGGACATCAAGGGGACAGTAATCTTCTGGTATTTTCTTATCCAGATCAATATCTGTATTCTTTATTACTTCAAATGTACCATGATGAGGAAAGAGAGATCCTAATGGAGTTTTAAAACAAAAATAAAAAAGTTAACACATTTATTTAATCTACATTTTAAGTATATAACAATACTTCATAAGCACAAAGCTGAACCATAATGTGTGTGTGTGCACGCGCATGTGTGTACATGTGTAAGAGAGAAAGAATGATTTGTTAAGTCCGAGGAGGAAAAGAAATAAACAGAGAAAAAGAGTTATTTACTTAAGAAAACTAAAACCAAATACTCCTTAGTTTAGTGGCATCATTATAATATGGACTCCATGGGCTATCCAAATTCTTTTACCCCACTGGAATTGTGAAAAACTGGATCTACTATAAAATGGCTTCTTAATCTCCATACTAATAGCAAAGTTCAAAAAAACAGAAACAACGAATGCTAGAACCTTCAAACACTGCTGGTAGGACTGTAAAATGGTACAACCACTGAGGAAAACGGTATGGCGCTTCCTTCAAAGGCTGGAAATAGAAATAGCATATGATCCAGTAATCCCACTACAAAGTACATATTCTAGAGAAATACAAGCCGTGACATGAACAGAAACAAGCACACCCATGTTCATCACAACACTAGTTACAACAGCAAAAAGATGGAAATCACCTAAATGCCCATCAGTGGAACAATGGATCAACAAAGTAAGGGACATACACACAATGGAAAATTAAGCAATGTGATAGGACAATTATGAATCTGTTAAAAATCTCGTAACATGGATGAACCTAGAAGATATTATGCTGAGTAAAACTTGTTGTTAGGTGCCATCAAGTTGGTTCCAACTCATAGCTATCCCCACTGGCTTTCCAAGGCTGTAAATCTTTTCAGAAGTAGATTGCCTCATCTTCTTCCTGAGAGCAGGTTGTGGGTTTAAACCACTGAATTTCTGTTTAGCAGCCAAATGCCTTACTAGTATGTCACCAGAGCTCTAGCATATGGTCCACCGGATCATATAAGGAGCAAAGTTATGAAAACTTCTAAGCCACAGTCAAAAGTCTAGTCACTGGGCCTGGGGACTAGAGACTATAGTCTCAGGGGACATCAAGGTCAATTAGCACAACACAGTCCGCAAAGACAATGATCTACATCATACCCTTTGGTGAGTTTCTACTGGAGTCTCAAAAGCTTGAGAGCGGCCCTCTAAGGTGCAACTATTGGTTTCTCCCCATCAGGTGCAAAGAAGAGTGAAGAAAATAAAAGACACATGGAAACAATTAGTCCAAAGGGCTTATGGATCACGCGAACCTCAGCCTCCATGATCCTGAGACAAGAAGAACTAGATGGTGCCCAGCTACCACTACAAACTGCTCTTAAAGTGGTCACATTAGAAGGGATAGAGTGGGAGAAAAATGTGGAAAAACACTCAAAATTATAGGCATTTGCTAACCAGAAGGCTGCCGGTTCAAACCCACCAGCCACTCCTTGGAAGGAAGATTGGGCAATCTACTTCCACAGAGACACCACCTTGGAAACCCAAGGAGGGTCGCTGTGAGTCAGGATTGACTTGATGGCAGTGAGTTTGGTTTTTGGTTTTACTGGTAGGACAGGGACTGGTGAAAGCCCAAAGACTATGGCCCTTGGTGACCCTTCAGACCTAGAACTGAACTTACTCTCATGGTTAAATTTTCTAACAATAGACAGGTCTACAAGGTGAACAATAATTCTAGGGAAGTAGACACTCTTTAGAACAATCAACCATTTAAGCTCAAAAGGGAAGGACAAAGTTAAGATATCAGGAAGGGTTAGAGAGAAGGAAGAATGGAAAAGAGAAACACAGGGAGGAAGCAGAAGGAGTAATGTTACTACATTGTGGGGATCTGCAATCAATGACATGAAACAAAATGTGTGTAAATTGTTGGATGGAAAACTGATTTGCTCTGTAAATTCTCACCCAATTCACAATAAAAAGTTTTGAAAAATAAAATAAAATGCCTTCTCAGACTGAAAACTTGGAAATGTAGTACCTCTGGAGCTTAGCCTCTGTAGACAGGTTGTAGCTGAAGTGTTTTGCATTCAGCAGGAAAAGGACAAACAGATAATAAACACACCACACTTTTTAAACCAGTTACTAGATTTTTATGCTTTTGTATAGTTCAGTAAGTTGTTCTGGACTGTTGAATTATATGAATAGTATATGGTTAAATATAATTGCCATTTTATAAAAAGGAAAGATTTTTCAAACCATCTTGCAGTTAAAAATAGAATGCAATTAAGTGCTTTTATGAGTGATACTCCCATTGACAGAAACTAGATTAAGTGTTTTCATGTAATTATTTGTTAGATAGAATTTACAATGTTCAGAGCCAGAAAGCAGTTTCTACAGAATACCTATTAAAATATAAAAATGGCTTTATCATTTTGAAATCATTTCTGAAATGGGACTTTACCTTCAGAATTTAAAATTCCCCAGTTCACATCAGTGCTAGGGCACTTGGGTCCTCCAGTATTTGACCCAACTGCCTCAACTTGTCTTCCTTTAATTTTAAGAAAATGATAGCTTGGCTCTGGCAAGTGACTCCATTCTAGACTCCAACTGCAACGTTTGAAGATTAGCTTCAAACCTTCTCACATTCATCATCTCCTTTAATCCTTACTATCTGCTGGGAAAGTACAGCTATCTGCATTTTATAATAAAGACAAAAGCTAAATGATAAAGGTACACAGCAAATAAAGCAGCACAGCGGAATTTGAGTCAGGTGCTCTGATTCCAAGCTAGACTTCTCACTCTACTATTACCATCAAGGCCATGGCTCCTTTCCTCATCTTTGGAATTCAAAACTTTTATCCCATTGAGCTGAGAATCTTATAAACTTTAAACTTATAGCTCTTCTGATTGCCACTCAGCAACTTAAAAGACTTTACCTTCCTTATCTTGAGAAACCTCCTATTATAGCTCAACAGCAAAGGATTTATACCAAAGATGTGAATTTGTGTTAGCATATAAACCCCTCTTCAAATTTTCTGTTAAATGTACCTAAAAGGCTTTCAAACTGGATCTAGGCTATTTATTACATCCTTAAGGGGTCCTGATGGCATGAATGGTTAGCACTTGGCTGTCAAAAAAGTTTGCTGGCTCTGTAGGATAAAGAACTTGGCCCTCTACTTCTGTAAAGATGACAGTGAAGAAAATACCACAGGGCAGTTCTACTCTGTCACATAGGTCGCTATGAGTAGAAAATGACTCGAAGTCTTCTAACAACATTATAAGGTTATGATAAAGTGGTTTTAGAGCCTTCAGACTAATGTACAGAAATTAAAATTTCCAAATGTAGTTCTGAGAAATGACAGAAGAATATGCAGCATTCCACACAATCCTGCATATACTTATGCAAAAAGCATAATTTAATACAAATTATCGATACCTGCACTTCTATAGCTCAGATCTCCAAGAATTTTATCTCCAACTTTTCTGAGTTTCCAGTGTTGCCTCAATCTCAAAAGCTCAGAGTTGAAGTCTCTTTGTAGCTTATTTTCTTGATTTTCAGTAACTGATTTAGTCAATCTCTCTGCCCCCTTCAATAAGATTTGTGCTGCTCCAGCAAGTGACTTCTTTTTAGATATCAACTGCAACGTCTGAGGATTCTAATAAAAATAATACAAAAGTATAGTCTGTATTACTTTAAAATGACTTTTAAATTGTATATTTTTTAAATAAAAAAAATACTAAAAAGAACATTTAGAAATTAAGAGAAGGTAAGGAGTATAACACCCTTCCTGGCACCTATGGGCCCTCACCCAGCCTACCTGTCAGCCACAACCTCACACAGTCCCTCCATCACCCTCTGCCCTTGATGCCAGACCATCTTCATGGCCTCCATGTTCAGGGTGGCCTGCAGAAGGTGCCTCTGGCCCCAGACCATTGGAGGCACTGCCTGAGAATTTTTTCAGAATTGTCCTAACTCCGAGACATTGGATAATGAAAGCTGGTAAGTGATATAGGTGTAGTGCTGCTGTTTTTTAAAACAAATAATTTAAAACTATTTCTCCAGTCAACTCACATGAAAACTCATTAGGCCATCCTCTGATGTGTATACCCTTTGATGGGACTCGTTATACTTCCGATTAAAATCTATAATCCCTGTTTGATTGCAGAAACGGTCTTTTTACCATTATATTTGCAGACCCTATAACAATGCCTGGCATATAACTTGACTTGATTCAGTGAATACATGAATGGCTCCAATTAGCATAGCTGTGAAATTATCTTTTATTATTACAAGCTACTGAAGTATCTTAAAATTGAGACTGAAAACATATAGCATTAATATTAAATTACTTCACTGAATGCTAATTTTTCAAAAACTGGTTAAAATTAAAATCTATATATTATATAGTCATAATTACCTGTTATTACCACCAATTTATGTATTTTATTAACCAGAATATACTTCTAAAATGCTATTTTTAATAAAAAAAAATTTCTGCCTATCTAAAAGAGAAAATCACATTTTGTAAAAATGTCAAAATCCTATTAAATAAAAAACCAAACCTCTTGCCATAAACTTGATTCCAACTCATAGTGACCTTATAGGACAAAGTAGCACCGTCCCCTTATGGTTCCCAAAGCGGTAAATCTTCACTGGAAGCGTACTGCCACATCTTTCTAGTGTGGAACAGACGGTAGGTTTCAATTGCTGACCTTTCAGTTAGCAGCTGAACACTTCATTACTGTACCATCAGGGCTCCTTCTGGTCATATAAGGGGCCCTAATCCTAAGAAGTTCCTACAGAGATTAAGAACTTCCTGAATCTTCACTGGGAAATAACAAAGAATGGTGGAAAAGGCAATGGACTACAAGTGATGAGCTAGAGTTCTACTCTTGCTCTCTAACAACAGGCTTTATTGCAACCTGAACACATCACAAACCTCTCTGGGCCTTAATTCTCCCATTGTAAAATGAAGAAAGCAGACTTAATGAACTCTAAGATGTCTTCCAAGGAGGTCTGGTGGTCCTATGGTTAGGGCATTGGGCTGCTAACCAAAAGATCAACAGCTCAAACCCACCAGCTACTCCACGGAAGAAAGGCCGCATGCTCCATAGATTGACAGCCTTGGAAACCATATGGGGGTTGCTATGAGTTAGAATCAACTTGATAGCAATGAGTTTGACTTTTTCTGGTTAAGATGTCCTCCAGCACCATGTTTCTAGATGCTGAAATTATTATGTGAGTGATTAAATTCAGTTAGTTTCATTTGCAAATGGTATTTTACATTCACCATTTGTCTCCAGAACACTACCCTGGTCATGGTCCTGACACTGTAAGGGTCTCCAAACGGAACTCCCTGATTTCATACTCTTCATTTACCAATTCACCCTTCCACTTCATCTTCCAGTATTCAAACACTGAGTGCCTTCTTCATCAAATCTCAGCAATGTTACCTAGCCCTCTACAAGTTGGCCTTTCTAACTTTTCTAACAAGACACTTAAAAAAGGAAGAGATAGAATTTAGATAATAAAAGGATGGAGACCATCCTAGCCCTTCCGTTTTTCAGCTATGTAATTTAGGTCAGCTATTTAACTTCTCTGAGTAATCATCTTATCAACTGGAAAAATGAGGGTTGTTATGAGGATTAAATTAGTTAAAATATAAAAAGCTCTTAGAACAATGTCCAGTACATAGGTACTCTGTAAGTATTGTTGTTGTTGTTATGTGCTGTTGAGTTGGACCCAACTCACAGTGACCCCTCCTTGGGTTTCCAAGGTGGCTACTGTTATTATTATTATTATGCTCACAAACTACATGGTCCAAGTTCATTTAAAGGGAGACACTGAGGACTAGAGCAGCATGAAGAACTCCATGGAGGCTGCCCATGAAGCAGGTCCTAAAAAATGAGTAAAATAATCATTCCTTTTTGTCTACTCTCATGCTGCTTCCCTATCTAGATAGTAATAATGAAGTACTGTAACATTTCTTGAATCTTTATTATATGCTAATGCTATACTAAATGTTTTACATGTATCATCTCATGACACTCAGAACAATCTTATAAACGAAAAATTTTAAAGCCATGTCTTCAGAAGAGGAAACTAAGAAACTCCATAACTATTTAAAGTCTACCAACTTTTCAGAGCCTGGTTCAAGGGCTGCCTCCATGGAGGTTTTAAGTACAATAATAATGACAACAACTAGTATTTATAGAGTAGCCATGTGCCAGACACAAGGCTAACAGTTTTATATGCAATTACTGCATTATCTCATTTTATTTGTTCCACATTTATTATACTAAGCATCTGCTATATACCAGGCACGGTGCTAGGCACTAGAGTTACAGGGACAGACAAGACAGACATGTTTCCTGAGCTTACAATCTAATCCTGACAATATACCTTTGAGGTCTGACAGAGGAAACCTGACACTTAGTGAAGATAACTTTCTCAGCATCCTACTACTACTGAGGGGCAAATATAGGATTTGAATCCAAGTTCATTTGACTCCAAAGTCTTTTTTTTTTTTTGACCATCACATTCTTGTGTAATATATTACAGACCAAGAACTCAGGCTGTAAAAACTCTTTACAATTTGGGGACCTTCAAAGTATTATATTATTAACGAAACTTACCTTTTTCAAGGGTCACAGGTATATAATAAATACAATGTAACTCATAAGGAGATACAGTTCAATGCATTTGTTTTAGACCATTTATTCTTTCAACTTCATCCACACTTAATTTTGCAAGAAAAAAAAGAAAACAATAAGCACACAGCCTAAAAAAAAATGGTCCTGGGACTCAGTAAAATGGTACTATTCTTTGATTAAAGCCCACACATTTTACCTGTTTGGGAGGAAGTGCATCCTGAGAAACAGGATCAAGAGTCATAAATTTTTTATCCCTAACAATACTGAGAACATCATAGAGAACGCACATCTCTGTCAGGGCGCTTCTCAGATTGTTCCTCACCGAGTCCCAAGGCCAAAGGGAAGGCTGAAATTTTACCAACCCTAAAAAAAAGAGAAAGAAATCAATACACAAGTTTTAGTTCCACTAAATAGATGAGAGAAAGCTCATTTAAAAGTTTAAAGGTCCTACAAAGAGAAAGGATGAATTTTATTTCAATTTGCTCCCTTTGCTCTCATCTCATTCCCTTCATCCTTTCTCGAATCTTTGTTAAACATGTAAGTTAGCATTCCTATGATGACAAAAACAAATGCACTATGCAATTACCATAAATCTATCACAACATTATAAGTAAGCACTCAAAAACTTTTAAAATTTATGCAAGCCTTTTAAAGACATTTTCCCCCACCCAGCTTATGAAACATGAATAAGTAACTGTAAGGTTATTTTTCCAAAATACAGAAAAACATAAAAACAAAAATTACCTATAATGTCATCATTCAGGTGTTAACCACTATCAGTGCTACCTTCCAATCTTTTAATCCCTTTTCTTTTTCAGATTAATTTTTAAATTAAATACATGTAAACATGCTCACTGTAAGAAGAATTCAAACAATTCCAAATTATAGAGTAAAAAGTGAGTTCTCTCCCTCTCCTTTCTTAAGAAACAAAAAACAAACCAAACCCACTGCCATGAAGTCAATGACAACTCATAGCTACCACCACTGGGTTTCCAAGGTGGTAAATCTTCATGGAAGTAGATTGCCCCATCTTCTTTCTGTTGATTGGCTGGTGGGTTACAAACCACCAGCTTTCTGGTTAGCAGTCAAATGCCTAGACGTAACCTCCATGAACAGCCTGGGGATACCCTTCCGAATGTTTTTATCTGCATTTACATACATGTTGTTGTTGTTAGCTGCCGTCAAGTGGGGCTCCCAACCCGTGGAGATCTCGTGAGCAGTGGAATGAAATGCTGCCCAGTCCTGAGCCATCCCCATGATCAGTTAAGGATGAGACTATTGTGATGCATAGGGTTTTCACTGGCCGATTTTCAGAAGATCACCAGGCCTTTCCTTCTAGTCCGTCTTAGTCTGGAAGCTCTGCTGAAACCTGTTCAGCATGAAAGCAACACATATGCCTCCACTGACGGGTGGTGGCTTCACATGAGGTGCACTGGCCAGAAGACATGACCCTGGGTCTCTGGTAAGGAAGGTGAGCATTCTGCCACTGCATCACTAAAGCCCTCACGCACATACATATGCTCTCATTTCTTTCCTGTCACTTCTTTCCTCCTCCTCCCACTTATTATGTCCTAGAGACATTTTCACATAAGTACATATTGTAAGCTGGTCAGGCCCAACATGAGAGCCTGGGAGAAATCTAACAACAACATGATATTCTGCGGCATGCATGTACAATAAATTTAACCATTTCCATTTAATGGACATGTAGATTGTTTCCATCAACATTACAATAAACATCTTGACCATGTATCTGTGTACTATACAACTTTTTGGAGATTAAATTCTTAGCCATAATATTAGTGGGTCAAATGTTGTTGTTGTTGTTGTTATGTGCCATCGAGTTGGACCCGACTCATAGCGACCCCTCCTTGGGTTTCCAAGGCAGTATCACTACGGAAGTAGATTGCCCAACCTTCCTTCCAAGGAGTGGCTGGTGG
>NW_006921634.1:5850105-5854918 GCF_000298275.1 Orycteropus afer afer | reverse complement strand
GGGTTTGAACCACCAGCCTTCTGGTTAGTAGTCAAGTGCCTTAGGCACTATGCTACCAGAGCTCCCTGGGTCAAATGATATGCACAGTTTAAACGCTGATATACAATGACTGCCAAACCATCTTCTAAAAAAGTTCTATCAATTCACATCTCCAATGCTGCTAATTTTATGCAAGAAAATATTATCTTAATGATGCTGTAATATGCATTAGTGAGACTGAGCGTATTTTCTTGTATTTCTTGGCATTTGAAGTCTTTCAACTTTAAGCTTTCAACATACTTGGCCTATATTTTCATTGATTTGTCTTTTTCTTTCCAGTTTGAAGGAATTATTTGAATGTTAGTGATATTAACCAGCTGTGTGTTATATGTGTTGCAAATACTTTTCCCAGTGTGTCAATTACCTTTTTACTTTGTTTATGCTTTTTCTCTTTTTAAAATTTTATGTAATTAGTATATCTAATTTTTCCCTTATAACTTGTTTCCAAACTTAAGATTTCTCCTACTCTCAAAATTATACAATTATCCTTTTAATATTTCTTCTAATATTATTATTTTATTATCCTCATTTAGTAGCTCTGGTAGCATAGTGCCTGAGGCACTTGACTGCTAACCAGGAGGCTAGTGGTTCAAACCTACCAGCCACTCCTCCGAAAGAAGGTTGGGTGATCTACTTCTGTAGTGTTACTGCCTCTGAAACCCATGGAGGGGTCGCTATACGTCAGGTCCAACTCGATGGCACATAACAACAACAACAACAACATTATCCTCATTTGGCACTCAAGGCCTTATGCAAATTAATTTTCATACGAGGTATGTAGTATCTACTTTTTTCTCCCCAAATAGACCACAACTGTCCTAACAACATTGGCTTGGGGGCATCTTTAAATTTTCATTTACAGAGCCTGTTACTTAACTAATCAGGAATTGTGATTTTTTTTTCTTTTTAATCCCTGAACATGAGGTCCAAAACCCGCTCATATTATTTCTACAATAGCGCCCTAACTAGACTGCCTTCTTCCAGTTTTGTTTTCTTTATAATCCAATTACTACATAGCACCCATCATACTCATTTTTAAACAAATTCATTTCTGTCTCTACTGGAATGCCTCCAAAAGTGACTATGGCCCTTAGCCACCCTTCCAGTCTGGAACTGAACTCACTCCTGTGGGTTAACTCGCAACCATGCCAATAGATGGGCCTACAAGCTGAACAATTATACCAGAGAGATAGATGCACTTCTTAGATCAATCATGGGAGATCAGAAGGGCAGTATTTGCGCAGGGAGAAAGCTAGGGAGTCAGGAACTCATAGGTATTCTAGAAAGCCACACGGAAAGGGTAACCCCACAGGCAGGAAGTGGGAAGAGAGCTGTTACAACTGTGGGGATTGCAATCGGAGTCACGAAACAAAGTATATATGAACTACTGAATGGATTACAAATTCGCTCTGTAAAACTCTACCCAAATCACGATAAAAAGTTAAGAGTAAAAAAGTCAAGCAATGTCCTAAACTGTCCAGGTGTTTAAAAAAAAAAAAAAAGACAATGATGAGCACTACTATTATTGCGGACGAATGTTACTTTCAAAGTACTCTCACTCACAGCATCTCACCTAGCGGAACAGAAGCACAGTGACATTACCAGGCAGACGCTGGGATCCCAGACCCAGCTCCGCGAAATCACGGGTCTTACCTTCCTCGTCGTCCTGGTCCCCGCCAGACCCTGCGCCCGCCCAATCTTGCGCGTCGCCCTCGGCCCCCGCCGCCTCTTCCTCCTCGGAGCCGGAACCCTGGCTGAAATCTATTCGCTGGGCTAGACGCGCCAGGTTCTGCGACATGGACAGCGGCTGCAGATATGTCTCCGTGCCATCCAGGCCCACCTCTTGGACCTGCTTCTCGCAGGCCGACTCGATGCTGATCCGCACAGCGCGCACCCCAGACATGTTGGTGGCAGCGCCGCGTGGCGAAAGGACCCCCGCTTAAGGCAAAAACGAAGGTGGGGGACAGAGGCGCCTCTGCCGGGAGCCAGGAATCAGGAACCCGTGCTCCTGGCAACACAAACCAAACGCAACTTTGTGGCCGGAAACAAAGCACAGGGCCCAGGGGCTTTCCCAGCATGCACTGCAGTACCGGGCCTGCAAAGTCCCACCAAGCGAAACTGGGCAGGCGCGGGCTGCTCCGGGAGCTACGGAAGAATCCCATTGGAGATGGGGAAAAATGTCCTGGTGTGACTGACAGACTTCCGTTTCAGTTTCTCATTGGTTCGGCTGGATGCTTAAAGCGATGTTTCTTACTTAGAAGTTTTTAAGTAAGTGCATTATAACTTTATAACTGTTGCCTGCATAATTGAACAACAAAAAAATAATAATGGAGTAGCTGGCACTCAAGTATAGCAAGGATCGCGGAGCTGGGGCAGACCAGGAGAGTGTTTCCTTCTGCTGTGCAGAGGGTCGCTGTGAGTCCGAGACGACTAGAGGGCACCTAACAACAGCAACAGCTGGTGCCCTTCTCAAGTAGTGTTGCAATGACCATTCCTATACAGCTTTTTATGTGAATATAAGTTAACTTTTCTCTCTGGGTGTGGTAGGTAAGACATTTGGCTACTAACTAGATCGTCAGTGGTTCAAACCCAGCAGCTACTCCTACGAAGATGAGACAATCTACTTCTGTAAAGATTTACAGCCTTGGAAACCCAATTGTGTCGCTATGAATCACAGTGGACTTGATAGCAGTGGGTTTGGTTTGGTTTAGTAAGGTAAATACCTAGGAGTGACACTACTGAGTCATAAGATCAGTGTATGTTTAACTTAAGAAATTTCTAAACAGTTTTCATGAGTGACTGCACAATTTTGCTTTCCCATCACCACATCCTCACCAGCATTAGTATTTTTTTTAAGTCATTTAAAAAAAAAAAAAAAAAACACTGCCGTGCAGTCAGATCCAACTCATAGTGACTCCTCTTTGGGTTTCCAAGGCAGTATCACTATGGAAGTAGATTGCTCAACCTTCCTTCCGAGGAGTGGCTGGTGGGTTTGAACCTCCAGCCTTCTGGTTAGCAGTCAAATGCCTTAGGCACTATACCACCAGAGCTCCTTTTTTAATGTATTTTTAATTTGCATTTCTCTAATGACTTAATGATGTTGAGCATCTTTTCATGTGCATATTTGCAATCCATACATTTTTTCTGGTAAAGTGTCTTAAAATCTTTTGGCCACTTTTAGCATTAGAGTGTTTTCTTACTCTTGACTTTAGAGAGATCTTTATATTTCCTTTTACAGAATTTTTCTGAAAAAAAGAAAAAAATCTTCAGAAATATCAATGAAATTGATAATCTTGTATTTTGGCCAACCTAAAATTGCCCTACCTTCACTCCTCGGAAGGAAGGTTGGGCAATCCTACTTCCATAGTGATACTGCCTCGGAAACCCAAGGAGGGGTCGCTATGAGTCCGGTTTGACTCGACGGCAAATGACAACAACAAAAAGACAGAAGAGACAAATTAGTATCAGTAATGAAAGGAGTATATCACTATACACCTTAACCAGTTCCCGTGGAATCATGATGACCCACAGGGAGCCAACTAGTTTAGAAAACATTTTTATCTTTGAGGCCAGTTAAGCTAAAGAGAAAGCCTCTTCCTACTCCTGGGGATGGGACCTACAGGCACCATAAGCAATAAACAAGCCCTATCAGCCAAACTGGAAACACCCCACCCCGCTTCCTACCAATCCTCTTGCTTAAAGAAACCATTCTGAAATGGTCCCAGCTAGACCCAGAAGCACGTGTACAAAAACAAATTTGCCCTCTAACTAAACTCGGAATATTACAACTCATCAAGGAACCAAAAGTCACCAGAACTCATCATTGGTACTGTATGGACCCATTTCAGAAGCAACGGGTCTTGTCAGCTACTTCTGTACTAAGCTATAACCCTGCCCCCTATGAATAAGTCTTGACACCTCACCTGAAACTATGAATTTGTATAGCTTCCCTATTTCCCTGAAACCTATAAAACCCTAAAGCCACTTCCCTTCAAGGAGGCAGTTGCTTAGGCTCTTCATCCCACACTGTCTCATTTTTATTGGTCAAGCAGAAATAAATAAACCTGCTTGAGAAACTTTTTTTTTTTTTTAATTGTGATTTGGGTGAAAGTTTGCAGAGTGAATTGATTTTTCATATAGCAGTTCACATACACTTTGTCTCATGCCATTGACTGCAATTTCCCACAATGCAACAGCTCTCTTCCCACTTCCTCTCCGTAGTTACCTCTTCCTTGTGTCCTTCCCTCCCATGCACTCCTGCTCCCCCCTCCAAGCTGTCTCCCTGTGCAAACACAGCCCTTCTATTCTCCCATGATTGAACTCTCCAAGGAGTGTCTCTACCTAATGTAAATGTTCAGCTCATATGTCTGTCTTTTGTTTGGCTGGAAACCACAGGAGTGGGTTCAATTCCAGACCTGAAGGGAAGCTAGAGGCCATAGGCTCTATCAGACCAGGAACCTGGTCCCTTTTTTTTTTTTTAATAAATGATTTTCAGTTTTGTTCTACATTGTTCTTCCACTCTATCCACGATCTCCTACAAAGATACCCCTCTGAGTGGTTGACAGTGGTAGTCAGGCACCATCTAATACTTCTGGTCTCATAGTCATATAGGTTGAGGATCCCCTGATGTACCAGTCCCCTGGACTAATTGTTTCCATGCGTCTTTGGTTTTCTTCATTCCTCTTTGCTCTGGATGAGGAGAGACCCATCATTGCATCTAGATGGCTGCTTGAAAGGTTTTAAGATCCCTACTCACCAAAGTAGTATGTGGAAC
>NW_006921634.1:5845316-5849794 GCF_000298275.1 Orycteropus afer afer | reverse complement strand
AGACATATCTAATCGCTCAGCCTGTCCACCCAACTGTCCACCCATAGATCAATGTTTGCCATCACTGACAATACAGTACAGTATGTGCAAAAGGGTTCATCTTTGTTGCCTGTACCTTGATTGAGAAACTTTTTGCTGACTCCAACTATTCTTAGTAGAGACAGGCAAGGACCCTTCGAGTCCAACCAGAAAACTCTGACCCTTTTCTGTAGCGTTATGTCAGAGTAGAAATGAGCTCCATAGGATTTTCGGTGGATGATTTATCAGAAGTAGATCACCAGGCCTTTTGTCCAAGATCCCTCTCTGTATAGATTCTAGCTGCCAACTTTTATGGTTCACAGCCAAGAGCATTAACCATTCCACCACCCAGGACTCCCTTGTTGTTGTTAAGTGCCGATGAGTTGGCTCTGACTCATAGCAACCACATATACTACAGAATGAAACACTCCCCAGTCCAGCCTCACAATCCTTGCTACACCTGAGCTTGTAGTTGCAGCCACTATGTCAGTTAATCTCATTGAGGGCCTTCCCCTTTTTTGTTGACCCCCCCACTTTACCAAGCATGATATACTTTTCAGGGAATGGTTCCTTCTGTCAACATGACAAAAGTATGTAAGAAGATGTATGGCCATTCTCGCTTCCAGCCGCACTTCTGTTAGTTCTGGAAGTCCATGGTACTTTCAGTATTCTTCACCAACACCACAACTCAAAAGCATCAATTCTTCTTCAGTCCTCCTTATTCATTGTCCAGCTTTCACATGCCTATGAGGGCACCTCGGTGTTCAAAAAGCCATCTTTGCTCTTCATCACTTGAAAGAGGTCTTTGGCAGCAGATTTTCCCAGTGCATTATGATGTCTGATTTCTTGACTGCTGCTTCCATGGGTGTTGATTGTGGAGCCAAGTAATATGAAATCTTTTGACAACATCAATCTTTTCTCCATTTATCATGATGATGCTTACTGGTCCAGTTGTGAGGATTTTCATTTGTTTTATATTGAGGTGTAATCCATACTGTAGACTGTAGTCTTTAATCTCCATAATTAAGTGCTTCAAGTCATCTTCACTTTCAGCAGGCAAGGTTGTGTCATCTGCATATTGCAGGTTGTTAATGAGCCTCCCTCCAATCCTGATGCCATGTTCTTCTTCATATAGTCCAGCTTCTTGGATTATTTGCTCAGCATGCAGATTGAATAACTATGGTAAAAGGATACAACCCTGTTACATTCCCTTCCTGGCTTTAAACCATGCAGTATCCCCTTGTTTTGTCTGAACAGCGTCCTGGTCTATATACAGGTTCCTCATGAGCACAATTAAGTGTTCTGGAATTTCCATTTGTTCTGGTTACCCAGTACCACTCTGACAAGAATATACCACAAATGGGATGGCCTTAAGAAACGGGAGTTTATTCTCTCACAGTTTGGAGGCTTTATGTCAAAGTTCAAAGTGCCAGGCTCTAGAAGCTGTGTGAAAGCCCCTCAGCCTTGGGCTTCAGCTCTGCCTCCAGCTCCCGGCCCGCTGAAGCTAGAGGCTTTTCTTCACAGACAGCTGTTGGCTACTGAGGCTGCCAAGCCCAAAGTTGACAAATAAAAAGGCACAGTCCCAATGTTACCAAATCACATGGCAGGCCATTAATTCAAGTCCATTATAAGTCCCAAGGTTGGCAGAGCACGGCAGGCTGCTGAACGACAACACAGTTACATGCAGGGTCCAAGTGCACCATAAGCTAGAGACCATTCCCCAAAGCTTCTGCTTATATACAGAAAGCAGACTACATTCACTAAGGCAACTACTCAGCTGCTTGTGGTAGAGCCCACCATGGAGTTGACTGCCAGTCTCATTATGGGGAATAACTACTACCAGCTGTCCAGCCACTCAACCAGGCCCAGCCAAGTTGACATACCAACATAACCACAACACCATTCTTCTCAATGTTACCCATAATTTGTTATAATCCACACAGTTGAATCCTTTTGTGTAATCAATAAAACACAATTAAACATCTTTCAGGTATTCTTTGCTTTCAGCCAAGAGCCATTAGACATCAGCAATCATATTCCTTGTTCCACAACCTCTTCAGAATCCAGCTTGCATTTCTGGAAGTTCCCTGTCAATATACTGCCCCAACCATTTTAGAATGATCTTTAGCAAGATTTTACTTGTGATATTAATGATATTGTTCAATAATTTCCACATTCTTTCGGTCACCTTTCTTTGGAATGGGTACAAATATGGATTCCTTCCAGTCAGTTGGCCAGGTAGCTGTCTTTCAAATCTTTTGGCACAGCCAAGTGAGTGCCTCCAGCATGGCATCCGTTTGGTGAAACATCTCAATGGGTATTCATTCCGTCAATTCCTGGAGCCTTGTTCTTCACCAATTCTCTCAGTGCAGCCTCAACTTCTTCCCTCAATATCATTGGTTCTTGATTAAATGCCACCTCCTGAATTGGATGAACATCAACCAATTCTTTTGGGTACAGTGACTCTGTGTATTCCTTCCATCTTCTTTTGATGTTTCCTGCATCATTCAATATTTTGCCCATAGAATCTTTCAATACTGCAACTCAAGGCTTGAATTTTTTCTTCAGTTCTTTCAGCTTGAGAAATGCTGAGTGTGTTCTTCCACTTTGGTTTTCTAACTCCAGGTCTTTGCACATTTCATTATAGTAATTGACTTTGTCTTCTCAAGCTGCTCTTTGAAATCTACTGTTCAGCTCTTTTATCTTGTCATTTCCTCCATTTGCTTTAGCTACTCTCCACTCAAGAGCAAGTTTCAGAGTCTCTTCTAACATCTCTATAGGACTCTCTACAGACCTCAAAGACATTGAAAAGTGTAAAAAGGGAATACATTATAACACTACTCTCCCAATTTCCTCTCACTGGAAAGACTAGTTCTTTTTTCAGTTTTAATGTCTTCCCCCAAACTTGCTCGCCAGACTGTTAAACAGTTCCATACAACTGGGGCCACCTTTTGGATGCAGCAGCAACAGAACAGAGAAGGGAAAATCGGACCTTTTCTTGATTTCTCTGAGGTCTTAGGTGATTCTCCTGTGGTTTTAAGAGACCACTCTGCTGACGCCACTCAGCTGTGTAGCTTTGGCAGCACTAGGGCTAGATTTTGGGCAGTGACGGGAGAGAAAATAAGAGGGAAAAATTGGGACTTCAACATTCTGTGGTTTCCAGGGCTCCCTGATTTTCTGACCAGAAATAAGGGCTTTCTCTTGGGTGTTCTTGCTGTCCATGTCCATTACACAGCTCTGGGACTCAGGCTGCCTTGGGTCAAATCCACAAGAATAGAGAGAAGAAAAACCCTCATCACCATATCACCATGTTATTAATTCCTGAAGTTTTGCTTTCTCTCATCTGCTGGCTATTATTTAATTTTATGAATGCTCAAGGAGTTGTTTTTTGTACTTTATCGAATAAAAGGCTGTTATAGGCTTATTCCATCTTGGCCAGTATTTGTTCTTTAGTAAGTTTCTTTTGTGTTTGTGATATATGGGTTCCTCCAATGTACAGTATTTATGGTGCATTACTGATAGGACTTAAAAATTTAACTATTTGCTCACTAATCAGTGTCCATACTAGACTGAGCTCCTCTGAGATGTCCTATTCATCTTTGTCATAATGCCTGGTACAGTGCCTGGCACACTGATTGTGCTCAGTAAATTGCTGAATGAAAGAATAGGCCTTCTATGCTTTGATGAAGGCTTTTCAGATAACCTAGAAGGAAACTGGACTTTTGAAATCAAAAACAAATGGGGAGGATATATGGGAAGAATATATGACCACCACGATAACATTGGGAAATGAGAGGACACTGAACTGTGCTCATAAGAGACAGACAACAGATGCTAAAACCAACCATTGTGTCCACAATACCACACTGCCATTAACACCAAACACTAAGCTATACAGATAAACACCTGAGACGATCAGACAGGGATCAGTGAATAGAGGTATACGCTAGACCAAGGATAGACTCAGCTGAGGCTAATCTTGTACAGACACCAGTGATACAAAGTACCTGCAGTCCTTACAGAAACAGTAGCAGACACAGAGTAATCCCTTACAGACATTCCAACACTATGGGAGAGAGATCCAACAGAGCTACTACCTCAGGACCATAGTACTGGGGTACACCAGACTCAATTAGCACAACAAAATACATAAAGGCATTGCTCCACATCCTACATTGGTGAGTACCGACTGGGGTCTTAAATGCTTTCAAGCAGCTATCTAAGATGCAGCTGATTTGAAGAAGAATGCACACACACACACAAAAGGGGCATTTAGGAGTTCCGGCAAGATGGCAGACTAGGCAGAAGGACTGCACAGGCCCTCTTCAACAAAGAAAAGGGAAACCAATTGACACAGACACAGAAGATAATCTTGGACTGCTGAACCTTGAAGGGAAGGATACAGAAGTAGACTAAACCCCAAGTAGCAAAAGAATTTGCGTGAAAATACCAAAAAAGGA
>NW_006921634.1:5838479-5840651 GCF_000298275.1 Orycteropus afer afer | reverse complement strand
TGGAGGGAGGCAGCATGTCTGGCCTTGCAGGAATAGGCCTTGGGCTACTGATGGTGATCCTGTCTTCCTCTTGTGGGGTTAGAGGAGGTCAGAAGATGCAGCCTCCTTGCCCCCTTGGCAGTTGCTAATACAACTAATCCCAAGCATTAATATAAATTTAGAGGAGAAATCAACCCTTCTTGCTGTAGTGAATATGCTTCACAGAAACAAAACATGGCAAAGAAATGGGCCAAGGGCAAGAGCTCCAGGAATAGTAATCATAGATTTGGTCAATGGATATAATGGATTTTCTGGGAAACACTCAAGTTTTTAATATTTTATGCTTTATTTATTTAGGTGCTATCTTAGTTATCTAATGCTGCTATAACAGAAATACAAGTGGATGGCTTGAACAAACAGAAATTTATTTTGCCACAGTTTAGGAGACTAGAAGTCCAAATTCAGGGTGCCAAGTCTAGGCGCAAGCTTTCTCTCTCTGTTGGCTCTGAGGAAAGGTCCTTGTCTCTTTTGAACTTCTGCTCCTGAGCAATCTTCATGTGCTTTGGCCTCTCTCTTCCCCTACCTCTGCTTGCTAGTCTGTGTTTAATCTCTTTCATGTCTCAAAACAGATTGACTCAATATACACACCTCACTAATCATGCCTCATTAATGTAATAAAGAGAAACCATTCCCAACTGGATTGTAACCACAGGCATAGAGGTTAGGATTTACAACACGTTTCTAGGAACATAATTCAATCAATAACATGTGTCCTCATATCTGTCAGATTGTGTTCTCATTTTTGGTCTGGAAATATGAACCGTGTCAATCAGCAAAAAAAATTTGAGCCACCATAAAGTAATTAAAGAATAGTACACAAAAATAGAAATTAAAAAGGATAAAATAAAATATATAAATAGAAGTTTTAATATTTTTGTACCCCTGGAGTAGCCTTCTACACACCTCACTTTGAAGAATATTGATGGAAGGACAATGGCATTAGCTCTCTGAAGTCAAAGCAGAGGCCCTGGAAACTCACATCTGATGTCAGATGAGATGTACTCTCAGGGTGGAACCAAAGCTAATTCATTCTAGAATTGCTTTAACGTAGTAGAGGTTCTCAGGTTAGATTTTTAATGTAATTTCTAGAGACCTCTTTGTGGACTTACACAGCAAGCTTGCAGGATAACTCTCTGCTTCCAAGGGTTATAATAGTTAGTAACTCAACCCATCTCCCTGCTTCCTGTTTGGAACAAGAGACACTGCTGGGTGCTGTGCCATCCTCACAATCATTGCCAAGTTTCAGCCCATCATCGCACTTACTGTATCAGTCCATCTCGTTGATGGTCATCCTCTTTCTTGATAACCCTCTACATCACCCAAGGAGCTCTGGTGGCATAGTGCCTAAGGCATTTGACTGCTACCCAAAAGGTTGGTGGTCAAATCCACCAACCACTCCATGGAAGTAAGACTGGGCAATCTACTTCTGTAAAGATTTACCATTTCAGAAACCCAAAGCCGGTCGCTATGAGTCAGAATTGACTCAATGGCAGTGAGTTTGGTTTGAGTTTTCTGTATTACCCAGAATGATATCCTTCTCCAGGAACTGGTCTCTTCTGATAACATGACCAAAGATAAGAGATGAAATCTGGCCATTTTTGCTTCTAAGGAGCATTCTGGCTGTACTCCTTGCAAGACAGATTTGCTCATTCTTCTAGCAGTCCATGGTACATTCAATATTCTTTGCCAACACCACAATTCAAATGCATCAATTCTTTTGCAGTCTTCCTCATTCATTGTTCAGCTCTCAAATGTGTATTAGGCTATTGAATATATATCATGGCTTGGGTCAGGTACACCTTAGTCTTCAAAATGACATTTTTGCTCTTTAACTCTTTCAAGAGGTTTCTTGCAGCAGTTTTGCCCAATGCAAATACATCGTTTGATTTCTTGACTGCTGCTTCCTTGAGTGTTAATTTTGGTTCCAAGCAAAATGAAATCCTTGACAATTTCAATACTTTCTGCATTGGTGACATCAACAGAGCAGTCTCCTAAAAACCCAAAACCCCAGAGGAATCAGGAAATGGCCCCCTACTTAGGTGAGGTGCTATTAAGGACACTTGTCCTACAGTGGTGAACAAAGTCCTTGTCCTCATGGTGCTTACATTCCAGAGTAGAGCAGGTGTTTATATT
>NW_006921634.1:5828407-5837988 GCF_000298275.1 Orycteropus afer afer | reverse complement strand
ATATACTACTAACCCTCCTTGGAAGGAAGATGGGGCAATCTAGTTCTGTAGTGATACTGCCTCGGAAACCCAAGGAGGGGTTGCTATGAGTCGGGTCCAACTCGGCGGCACATAACAACAACAACAACAACAACATATACTACTAGCATTAACAAGATAAGAGAGTTGATTTTTGGCTAATGATTATTATTAGAAGAACAGTAAGGGAAATTTCAACCATTACAATCAGTAAAAGCAGCATAAATTATCTTTCATGAAGGACAGTGGTCATGTACTTATAAAGTACTGCCACTTCAATGTTGTATTTTAATGTTTCTTATCTCACAAATGATCAATGTAAGTACGAAGTGCTTCTACTTGTCAATCCAAACAAAAGAGGAATCATGGCTAACTATCTAGTTCCTCTTGCTTATGAATTGTAAATTGCTAGTTTTGAGTATGGTTCATCTGCTACCCTACACACACAGACACACACACACACACACACACACACACCTTGTTCCATTAAAATAAATATAATCTGACTTCTAAAATGGATTTTTAAAAATTCAATAGGAAGATTCAACTATCAACATTTCTAACACTGATTGCTAGTATCCAGAAACATTCACTTAGCAGTTATGAGACTAATTTGAAAAGTTAAGTGTGTTATAAAAATGTAAGGTATTACTGTGATAGTTGGAGTTGTGTGTCAACTTGGCTAGACCACAATTCTGTGTGATGTGGCTTATTCCCATGATGAGACTGAATGTATATGTTTTGAGCAGCCAATCCACTGAAAGGGAGTTTCCTTAGGGATGTGGCTTGCTTCCAATATATTTATGGACATCCTGGGAAAATGAGACATTCTTCTTGGATCTGGATCCTGTTGTGCTGCCTACAACTGTCCGTGAGCAAACAATCCACCACTTGGCCTGGTGATCCTGGATTCATCATTTGTTGGAGTCAACAGCCAATATACTGCCTGCCAACCTTGAGCTCTCAGCCTCTGCAGCTGCGTGAGTTGGGAAAAGCCTCCAGCTTGACATTTGATCCAAGAATTTGGGACTTGCCAGCTTCTGTAAGTGTGGGAGCCATTTTCCTAAGATAATTTTTTTTTTCTCTCTCCATAAGCTTTAGTGATTTTGCTTCTCTAGAGAACCCAGCCTGACAAAATTACTATAACAGATACTATCTATTACATGACTCCTGATCTAATTCCTATTCAAAGTATTGTTTTAGTCATCTAGTGCTGCTGTAACAGAAATACCACAAATGAGTGGCTTTATTAAACAGATTTATTTTCTCACAGTTTAGGAGGCTGGAAGTAGGAATTGAGGGTGCCAGCTCTAGGAGAAGGCTTTCTTTCTCTGTTGCTTCTGAGCTTCTGCTCCTGGGTGTTCTTCATTTGGCTTAGCCTCTTTCTTTCCCCATCTTTATTTACTAGTTTATATTTCATCTCTTTTATATTTTAAAAAAGACTGACTCAGATATATCCTACACTAACCCTGGCTCATTAACATAACAAAGACAACCCATTCCCAAAATGGAATTGTAATCACAGCCTTAGAAGTTAGGATTTAAAACATGTATTTTGTGGGGACACAATTCAATCCATAACAGACGTGAACCATGATTCTAATTTTGCTGATATAATAGAATAAAAACAATGAAGAATGCCTGAATTATGCATCTGTGTTCACAATAATTTCTCTAAGACAGATTTATAAAATAATGTAGAATACAGTTTCAACTTACCCCTTCATTTCAAAAGCCAAAAAAAAAAAAAAAATGAGATTTAGGAGTGAGATAATTTCCACTGGATTTTACGTTAGCATTAATTAATGAGCTTGATTTAAAATCTAAGCAGTAAACCTCAATTATTTATTTTTCTAAATAGGGGGCAGCTAATTTAATCTCGCCCAATTGAATGTGTCTCTTTCGGTTGATCAATACGAAAGAGAAATTCTGCAGGTAAGAAGTATCCAAGATATTCCACTGTATCAGGGGTAGTATCATAATGGTAGTGTCCACCTTTTCCATGATGACTAAAAAAATGTGTGTGCTCCAATCGCAAATCAAACCCCTAGGACAACAGACAAACCATTTGTTAGTACTCAAATTATTTTGGATAGACATTTTTTAAGGGAGAGGGAAACCTTTTTCATTTGTTATAATAGTTTTTATTTTTAAAATTAACATATTCACAGGATTCAAAATTCAGAGCATACAAAAGGATATATTCAGTATAATGTCTTGTTCTACCTCCTCCCCTCCCACCTCCTTTCCTTCCAGACAATAGAAGCAATTTCTTGTCTATGCTTCTAACTTCATTTTATTTTTCACTCTCTACCCACTGTTATGCATATCACTTTTTTCCCTTAACAACATAGCTTTCCAGTTTTGCGTATCAGAACATAAAAGAGCTTCCCCATTTTTTACACCTACAAAGTATTCCACTGTATGCATATACCATTTCCCAAATGACAATTATTATTTCCAATTTTTTCACTAATTCAATCACGGTGTCACGAATAACCTTTAACTAAGTCATTTTATATATCTATGCAAATATTTAAGGATACAAATATTTAAGGATGCATTCCTAGGATATAATTGCTGGATCAAAAGATATGACCAGTCATTATTTTGGTAATCACTCTGCTTTGAATTGGTCTATGTTGCAATATTTTTCTCTAAGGATAAGCTTATAGTATTGTGTCATAATATAATGAACACCCAATAAGATAATAAGAGATCTGAATCCCAGTCCTAATTCTGCTACTTAAAATGATTTTGTATGTCATTTAAAATGGCTGTGCCTTCATTTTCTCAAAGGTAAAATCTGCTCTACCTAACTCATAGGATGACTGGTTTCATATCTTTCAAGTTAATTTCTAGACAGTATTCTACTTCTTAAACAATAACAACATAAAAAGTAGCCAATTTAAAAAATCAGTCCTAAAAATCATGCATTATCATTGTAAATATATTGCAATATAAAAGAGATACACAGACTTACTGGGTCTCTGGAGACAAAAACTGGCAGACAAACCAAAGGAGCCTGCATCTCATAAAAATGCAACCATTTATTCACCTCTTCATCAGAGTTCAGTGGGCAGGAAGAAAATTCTGTGGGCTACAATAAAAAAATAAATAAGTAAATATACTGAATATTACTCTCTTGCCATCAAGTTGATTCCAACTTGTAAATGAACCCCATAGGACAGAGTAGAACTGCCCCCATAGGATTTCTAAGGCTGTAATTTTTATGAAAGTGGACTGCCACATCTTTAGCAGCAGAGCACTTAACCTCTGTGTCATCTAGGCTCCTATAATGAATATTGTTGTTGTTGTCACCTGCCCTTGGGTTTCTGAGGCTGTATCACTACAGCAGTAGACTGCCCAACCTTCCTTCCAATATTGAATATTAGTAAGAGTTAAAACTTAAAAATATATGCAGTTTCATTAAGTTAACATTCTTCTTATACATGCTACTGCCTCTTTTTAGCAACAAAAAAGTTATATACTTTACTTTTCAAAAGAATACTCTATGTGCACAAATTAAAACTGATGAAGGAATGAGTCTATTTAATACATTTTTATTTTTCACAGCCCAAGAGTTTTCTTGTGAATATGGTGCCATCCTAATGTGTCATCTCAATCCTACTAGTAGAAAAAAGAAAGCAATGCATTCAAAGTAGATAGAAGGAAGTGTTTGCTTCATCTTCCTCTGTTTTTAAAGTTCTTTGAATTCAAATAAAAAATATGTTGTTGACTTGATTCAGACTCATCGTGACCCTATAGGACAGAGCAGAACTGCTACATAGGGTTTCTAAGGCTGTAACCTTTATGGAACCACATCTGTCTCCCAGGTAAGAGCTGATGGGTTAAAAACCACAGATATTTTGATTAGCAGTTGAGGGCTTACCGCTGTGTAACTAGGGCTCCTTTGAACTCAAAATCATTTACAAATATAAATAAATACACACACATACACGTACACACACACACACAGTATTCATGGTAATGCTGCCTGTTCACTCTTGATAAGAGCTACCAAATGCTGAACAATTTATAAATTGTGGAAGAATTAAATTTAAGCTTTAAATCTCATCTAAATGAAATCTATATACCCAGGAATTAGAAAGGAGGGCTTCTATGTACGTTTGAAGACTGCTAGTTTCTTTGATTTAGAATGAAAGAAAATATAAATTTAATTGTTGTTGTTATGTGCCGTTGAGTCGGCCCCGACTCATAGAGACCCCTCCTTGGGTTGCCGAGGCAGTATCACTATGGAAGTAGATTGCCCCATCTTCCTTCCGAGGAGTGGCTGGTGGGTTTGAATCACCAGCCTTCTGGTTAGCAATCAAGTGCCTTAGGCACTATGCTACCAAAGCTTTAATTTAATTAGGAAGTCTAAAGCATTATGATTCAATCCTATAATTATTTGGTATTTACAAATATATTAATCTACAATTTTATTGCTAATAATTTGGAAAAGTAAATAAGTATATTCACAAATGCAAGATCACTGGCTTGTCACATAAAATTCTCAAGAAAAAAAGCATTAAAGCACACGTTTTCTTATGGCTTTACGGATAAAATGAAAAAGAAATTGAGTTAAAATTATTTTTGTGGCTCATTCATTCATTCATTCATGTTCAAAAGTTATAAAATAAAAGGTCCTGAGTGCCCTGGCTCTGGCTTTACATAGTATTCCATCCCTAATGCCTTATAAACTAATTTATTCCCTGAGATTTTAATTTTCATAATGAATTCTTTCCCCCATAGCACAACCATTTTAATAGCAATGCCTAGTATGTATTGCATTGGACAAATCTGCTGCAAAAGACCTCTTTAAAGTGTTAAAAAGCAAAGATGTCACTTTGAGGACTAAGGTGCACTTAACCAAGTCATGGTATTTTCAATTACCTCATTTGCGTATGAAAACTGGAAATAAGGAAGACTGAAGATTGATGCCTCTGAATTATGGTGATGATGAAAAATATTGAATATACCATGCCAGAAGAACATACCAATCTGTCTTGGAGGAAGTATAGCTAAAATGATCCTTAGAAGGGAGGATGGTGAGACTTCACCTCACATACTTTGGTCATGTTATCAGGAGACACTAGTCCCTGGAGAAGGACATCATGCTTGGTAAAGTAGAGAGTCAATGAAAAAGGGGAAGACCCTCAATGAGGTGGACTGAAGCAATGGCTGCAACAATGGGCTCATGAAAATAATCATTAGTTTCTAAGGCTATCGTAGGAGCTCTGGTAGCATAGTGCCTAAAGCACTTGACTGCTAACCAGAAGGCTGGCAGTTCAAACCCACCAGCCACTCCTCGGAAGGAAGACCGGGCAATCTACTTACGTAGTGATACTGCCTTGGCAACCCAAGGAGGGGTCGCTATGAGTTGGGTCCAACTCAATGGCACATGACAACAACAACAACCACAAGGCTATCTTGATCTTAAAAACAAACACACTGAAAAGTTTTAATATATTAACATGGAAAAAGAATTCTAGCTAGACTTTATCTCATGAGATTTACAGTATTGCTTGTCACCTGAATTTTAAAATAATATAGTAAACTGATTTTACTCAGGGTTTCCTTAAAGACAGAATTACCAAAGTAATTTAAAAATCTTAAATTCTTAAGTTTGGCCAAACACACACACACACCCCCCAATATATGCACACCCTTACCATAATGTGAGCCTTCACTTTTCCCTTCTGAACAAGGAAAGTACCTCCCATCCCTACAGGCTTATCTCCATAATATTTTTCAAGAGTTTGTCTCATACAAGTCACAAAGTTAAGTTTTCCAGTTCTTCTTTTGGCTTTCACCTCAATAACCTACACAGAGCAAAAATATACATAACACTGTTTTAAGCTGTAACAGTTTATACAAATAATTTCTAAAGTGAAACATTATATAATTTAAGGCCATCATGCAAAAAGTCACTTGTCTGTTCAGAGGACCAACATCTGAGTTGATATGTTTCAAATGCTCTGTGAATCTTGATCCGTTACATAAGTCAGTCATATATAATCTACTCCAATATTAAGTCTCACTCATGCTTTCCTGGAGAAAGTTATATATAAATCCTGCATTTAATTCTAGAGACTATGTGTCAAGGTGAAAATAGGTTGCAAATTCTCTGTTTTAAGGGATTAACCTCTGGTAATGGAGGAAATGATTACAACAATTACATTATCTAACTTCCCTCAATATTCTAACTGAACCTATGTTATCTCTACTTTATTAGAGTTTATATTATCTCTACTTCATAGACTTCACTACTTCATTCTCACTTTGAAGACTAAGGTGTGCCTGACCCAAACCATTGTCTTTTCCATAACCTCACATACATGTGAGACCTGGACAATGAATAAGGAAGATCAAAGAAGAATTGATGCATTTGAATTGTGCTGTTGGCAAAGAATATTGACTATGCCAGAAGAATGAACAAATTTGAATTGGAAGTAGTACAGTTGTGATGCTACTTAGAAACAAGAATGGCCAGACTTCGTCTCTCATACTTCGGTCATGTTATTGGGAAGGATGAATCCCAGTAGAAGGTTATCATGCTGGGTAAAGTAAAGGGTCAGAGAAAAAGGGGAAGACCCTCAACAAGATAGACTGACACGATGACTGCAACAATGGGCTCAAGCATAGTAAGCATTGTGAGGATGGTGCAGGACTAAGCAGTTTAGTTCTGTTGTACACAGGGTCACTGTAAGTTAAAGCCAACTTGATGGCACTTAACAACAACAACTACTTCATTCTCAAAGGAGCTTAAGTCTCTATTAAAACCATCTAGGAGGCCTCCTAACTAACACTGAAGTTATCTTTTTATGTAGTAACATGGAGTAAATATAAAGGAAGGCATTAATTCACTTTACATTCTTGCTAAAATGTTCTGCTACCGCATCCCTGTCTAGTTCAATTAATGTATGAACAGTTAGGAATGAGAAGATTATCTGTTTTGCTACCTATAGGTAGGCATCAAGGAGCTTTGGTGGCACAGTGCGTAAGTCATTTGACTATTAACCGGAAGGTTGATGGTTGAAACCCACTAGCTACTCCGTGGAAGGAAGATGGGGCAATCTACTTCTGTGAAGATTTACCACCTTAGAAACCCAATGGGGTAACTATGAGTCGGAATTGACTTGATCGCAGTGAGTTTGTTTTTTTTTTTTGCTTGAGGTAGACATCATCTATTTATTTTACCTTTATGATTGGTTTAAATGACTAATTCATTCCTCAAATCAGTATCTTGCTACCTTCTAGTTACTTAGAAAAAAGGAATTGTTTATTATTATTATTAACCTTAGTTTTAAATAAGAGTTTCACACATATTGTAGTACTCTGAATCTTTCATAACTGGGTCATTTAAGGAGCTTTGCCTTAAGTAACTTCTAATTTTTCTTTTTGTTTTATATGAAAACCATGTCTGAGATAATAAAAAGTTCAAAGTATTATCTATTTGAGAATATTTAGAGAATACTATGTTATTATAGACAATTACCTTGCCAGGTTGGCCCTCACTGGCAAAAAGATTAGCCAGTAAAGCACACCCAAAATCATGATATTTCTCACTGTATTTTTCTAGCAGGCACCCTCCATCTGCAGAGTTAACACAAGCAAAGTAACTTCCATTCACAGGAGGCTTGTGTTCCCCTTCTGTTTGAATAACTGGCATAAACTGAAAAGAAAAATAAAGCAATTAGTCAATCCTAGTATCTACATTAAGTTATTCTCTTTAGAATATCTACTGAGATACTGTTATCTTAAAAATATAACAAAATATTTTTATCTCAGCTTTTAAAACATTTTATTTCGAGAACTAATATGGAAACATAAAACATAAACTGAAAAAACAAAAAAACCCAAATGCACTGCCATTGACTTGGATCCAACTCATAGTGACCCATCCTTGGGTTTCCGAGGTGGTATCACTACAAAAGTAGATTGCCCCATCTTCCTTCCAAGGAGTGGCTGGTGGGTTTGCACCACTAGCCTTCTGGTTAGCAGTCAAATGCCTTAAGCATTATGCTACCAGAATGTTAAAGAAGTAGATATACAAATATTAAGAAAGCTAGAAAAATATATTAAAAAACGTGTCATAGTATTTCTTAGTGTTTCCATAACATTTGTAACATTTGCTTAAAAATGTCAATTTTAACTTTTATTTCTATCATGAATGCAAGAAAAATGATAGCTGTTTCTGCAAAAGAAGTTGTGTAATCACTGACTAATGGTTAAATCTCATGAGGCTGTGAGTGAATGGGCAGACTGATTGCACTCTTCTATTCATGAAATGTCAGAAAACACTGAAGTGATATTTTTATGTTGAAAATGTACTGACATTTGTAGTACTAGATACTACCTTTAGCAAATAATCAACATACTGCTTTGCTTAAAAAAGTTGACTAGATCAATAAATATTCCATTCATCCACAGTTGCCTTCTACCAAAAGCAAAGAATTAGAGAGGAGCTAGGAATCCTCTGATGTATAAGGATAAAAATCTTTTGAACCTACACCCTTAGAGAATCTGAAAATACTGGCTAGGGCTCTTTTATACTTGAATCAAGCGGAGTATGTGTTCTAAAAACAATATCAAATGATGATGACATGACATCAGCCACTTACAGTTCAAGCAGGCTTTCTGATAGGGCCATAAAAGCAGAAAGGCAAACTAAATGTTAGATCAATAAAAGAATTACACTATATATATGCTGACCTCCGCATTAAACCCAAGAGTCTGAAATGGCCCTGCCCCTGCTCCAAGAATGAAAGCTCCAGGTAGCTTGATTTCTTTTGCAATCTTATTCAGATCATAAACCTATAAAAGAGGACAAAACATTATTTAAATAAGACCACAGTGGGAACCCTGCACTCATAAATCACAACTTATCCTAAGTCTCTGGTTTTCTTTTTATTATTGAATACATAACATTTCCTTGCCATATTGATCAATGGATCTTCTAATAACAAAAAAGAGGAATCAATCCAACCTCTACAATGTTCATTTGAATGTGAAGAGTAAAAGTATAACACTTACTTTTTTTTTGTTTACAAGTGGCAGTAAGTAAGGCACACCTCCTACTTCTACAATTCTAGTTTTCCCACAGATGCCTAAAAAAAATAAGCCATCTTAAAAACAGGCAGAATATTTAAGTATAAATACCAGAAAACACTAATTTAGTAAAAGTTTACAACTTCTCCATTCTCATAAAAAGTTTCACAAATAGCAGGAATTGACAGATGTTAAAGAGCTAGGACCCTTGTCCTGATCTAACTACCTGTCTCCGATATCTTCATAACCAAGGAACTGGTGGCATAAAGCCAACAGAAAACTGATGATAGGGCAAGGGCTAGCCTTGAGGCAAAGTGTGGATTGCATGAGATTTTCAGAATTAATCTACAATGACCTATTCCTTTTAAAATGTAGGTTATTTTTCTCCTTAAGCTAAACTTATTATTTTTTAATTTTATTTTGATTTGGGTGAAGATTTATGTTAGGCTGAAGCAAAACCCAGGCCCCAAAATGTCAGTTGGCAGCTTCCTCTAGATGTCAGGCCCTGA
>NW_006921634.1:5819978-5827022 GCF_000298275.1 Orycteropus afer afer | reverse complement strand
AATAGTGGGCTATTTTAGTAGTCCAGGCAAAACACAAGTAATAAGATACTAATGATGATTGTAGAGATGGAAAGGCAGAAATTAGGAAAAAGAATAAAGGAGAATAGGAAAGTATGTTGACTTTAAGTCATCATTAGTATATACAGATGGAAATATCCTGTAACCAGATGAAAATATTAAACAATAGGTAAGAAAAAGAGAGACCCAGGTGAGATATACAGATTATAAAGTTGTTGTATGCAGGTAGTAATTAAAACCACAAAAGTAGATGGAAAAGCCCAGAGCGATTGTACAGAAGAAGAAGAGGCTGAGGAAAGAATTCTGGAAAACATCAATATTTAAAAATCAGAAACAGTAAGGATCCAAAAAAAAAAAAAAAAGAAAAGAAAGAAAGAACATCAAGGAGTTAGAAAAGATACCAAAGAAGGAGAGGTGAAAGAACCAAGAGGAGAAGAGAGAATGTCAAAAGGTAGCAATGGGCAAATGTATCAATTTGTCACAATCACCTTGGTTACTTTAGTAAGACCATTTCATACCTACCATGCCTGGCTTTGTTTATGAAAGACCATAAATATACATACACACACACAGATGGCTTCCTTTGTATTACAATTTAAAAACTCACAAAGTATTGAATAGAAAACTGTTTTTTAAAGCGCAACCCTTCGGATAGAAGAATTAAGGTACTATTTATCCTGCTTCCTGTACTTTTCTAATTTTTATTTATTTGTTTGTTTATTATTTATATATTTAGCAGGGAGTATATGTTACTCTTATATTTGGGATAAACATGGATTTAAAATATTATGCTAAATCCTTTCAAAGTTATAGAAATTGTCATATGGTAAACAAAATCTGTGGAATTCACAGATGTACCTAAAAATCAAAGAATGTTTAAACTGGATGCTTTACCCAGGATAATGAAATCAGTATCTGGCAGTGACAGAACTAGAGTCCAAGACTTCTATGGCAAATTAGTTTTTGTTGTATTTTTTTAAATAATGTATTTGTTGTTGTTAATACACACAGCAAAAACAAACACTAATTTAAGCACCTGTATAATTCAGTGACATTGATTACATTCTTCAAGTTGTACAACCATTCTCACCCTCATTTTCTGAGTTGTTCTCCCCCATTAACATAAACTCATTCCCTAAGGTTCCTATCTAGTCTTTTAAGTTGCGGCTGTCAGTTTAATCCCATATAGATAGATCTTAAAAGAGTATAGTGCTCAAGACAGACACCTTTACTGCTTAAGTCAAACTACTTTTGGTTTTAAGAAGACTTCAGGGGATTATTTTTGGTTTATGTGTTAAAGATTATCTCAGGACAATAATTTCAGGAGTTCATGTAGCCTCCACAGCGCCAGGAAATCTGAGAATTTCAAGAGAATTTGAAATACTGTTTTGATTTTCTCCCTTTTGATCAGGATTCTTCTACAGAATCTTTGATCAAAGTATTCAGTAATAGTAGCCAGGCACCATCCAATTCTGGTCTCATGGCAAAGGAGGCAGTTGTTCATGGAGGCAATTAGCCACACATTGTATTTTCTCCTCCTATTGCTGTCTTTACTTGTTCCTCTGTTGCTCCAAGTGAATAGAGACCAATTTTTGCGGCTTGGATGGCCACTTGTAAGTTTTTAAGACCCCAGGTACTAATCAATGAACTAGGAAGTAGAACAGACACACTAAACACGTTATCAGGTATGGCGAAGTAGTTTTTAACTACTTTTATATAATAAAAAAAAAACATTGTGACAATTTATCTCCAAATTCCTCATCATAGTAGGGTATAATGGGAGAAGCCTAGACTTTGGAAGAAGACAGACCTAGACATGAATTTTAATTACAAAATAGGTCAGGCTGGGCTTATTTAACCTCTGAACTTAAGTTTTTCTCATATATAAACTGGTAGTATTGTTAAAAAAAATTGATTAATAGATCAAGTATAGGTGTATATCACATTGTTTGACAAATTATATTTATTCTACCAATATTAATATCCATTCCTTCTCCCTTAGAATATTGGCTAAATGATCACTTGGCAAATTTCTTGAAGGGATATAAGTATTTAATGGATATTTTGAATACATGGCTTTTAAGATCCCTTCTAATCTTAAATAAATAAGAATGCAATTACATTCCTGTAAGAGTCAAATGAACAAATAAAGACAAGAACTCCATGTGATATCAAGGATTCTAACCTACTGAATATCACCCTCTCTTTTCTTTTTTCACCTGTGAAGATGATAAAAATGCATAAAACAAAATCTTTTTCCACAGGCTATAAATTTAATTTGACCAATATAAGAAAATAGATATTAAGTACAATTTAAGCACAATAAGGCAGAAAAATATTCTTTCTTTGTAGGTAATTTAAGATAATCCTTAAAAATAATTCTGGTTTCAAAAAAGATTAGGACTGAAAAGTAAAGCTAATTGCAAAACCTGCTTACCTTCTGCAGGAAAGGTAAATGGTTCCTTTGTCATATCAGGGCAATCAACTACAGAGACCTCAACATCAGCAAAGTTATCTCTTAACCCCTTGTGCAGAACTAATAAAGGTAAGAAAAAAGGTAATTTAATATTAGGTAACAACTTAGCCATCACATATCAAAGCTCCCTCTAATGTTTTTGTGTGTCACACTCCCAACCTAAACTTGTTTAACAAAAATATCATGAAGGATGAAATCGTCTTATTAATAAATATGTTTAGGAAGACATAGAGAGGTGCACAAGAGGTACAGACAACAAAGAAAAACCCTTTTACATATACAATACTGTGTTATCAGTGATAACAAACATGAATCTATGAGTAAATAGATGGGTAGACAGTCTGAATGATCAGGTATGTCTACGCAAAAGGGAATATAAGCACAACCAAATATAAGGTCGGCAGACGATATTTCTACATACTTACTTGTTTGTGCTATAAGAATGTCCATATAACTAGAACTAACAGGGGGCAAAGCTTTGATAACTTCTTAGGCACAGTCAAACACCCTGTCGAATGAGATGCTGGACCTGTGGCTCAGGACCATAGTTGAAGAGACATCAAGCGCAATTGGCATAACATACAACACAAAAACATTGTTCTATATCCTACTTTGATGAGTACCAACTGGGGTTTTTAAAAGTTTGCAGGCAGCCATCTAGATACAATAGTGGATCTCTCCTCGTCCAGAGCAAAGAAGAATGAAGAAAACCAAAGATGGATGGGAACAATTAGTCCAAGGGACTAGTGGACCATGTGAACCTCAGCCTATATGACCATAAGACCAGAAGAACTAGATGGTACCCAGCTACCACTGTCAACCATTCAGAAAGGGATCAGTGTAGCAGGTCCTGGATAAAGTGGGAGAAGAATGTGGAACAAAACTCAAAATCATAAAGAAGACCAGATTTACTGGTCTGACAGAGCCTGATGAGAAACCCAATGGCCTGATGGCCCCTAATTACCCTTCAGGTCAGGAATTCAAGGTTTCCAGCCAAAAAGCAACAGGCATATAGGGTGAACACTTACATCAGGTAGATACACTCCTTACAACAATCTATCATGGGAGAACAGAAGGGCAGTATTTGCACAGGAAGATCGCTCAGGAGGCAGGAATGCATAGGAAAGAAGGACATAGTGAAGAAGTAACTACAGGAAGGAAGTGGGAAGAGCTGTTACATTGTGGGTAATTACAGTCAGTATCACATACACAGTCAGTGTATGAAGTGCTGTATGGAAAATGAATTTGCTTTATCAACTTTCACCCAAATCACAATAAAAATTGAAAAAAGCAAAAGAAATATGCTTAGATATCAGACACATAATTAATCACAAGATATAATGTAGACTAAGATGCATAAATATCTAACTTACAATGATTACAAATCATCAAAAATAAACAGATTGCACTCAGTGCCAGAAATCACCTTTTTCTGGGGAAGAGGATTCTAAAGATGTACTGAAATGTACATATTTAAACTGTTTAAAAGTAAGACATCACACATGTACAACTGCAGTGAAGCTTATAATCAACAAAATGTTGAACAAAAGCCACACACAAAAGAGCACATACTGTATGACTTCATTTACATCTATTTCAAAAAAGTGCAGCTAACACAAGTCAGAAGAATGGTAGCCTCTGGAGGTTAGGATATTACCTGGGAAGTACACAAAAGAGCCTTCTGGGATGCTTCCCGTATCTTAATCTGGATGGTGGTTACATGGATATAAACATGTTAAAATTTATCCAGCTATACACTTTACTGTTGATTACTTTACCTCAACACAAGCATAGGTGTCTCAAAGTTATAAATCTAAGAACAATGTACTTTAAAGGATCAAAAATACAAAAATTTCTCTGACAGTAGTATGAACTAATATGGTTTATTTTTTTAGAATCACATTCTCTAAAAACATGAAGACATCCTACATCTAGCCATGTAAATGTTGCATACCAGATCTTTTATCTGTGAGAACAGAAACCAAGTTTACTGAAAAATTCCCCTATCAACACTGTTGTTATGTACCATTGAGTTGGACCCGATTCATAGTGACCCCTCCTTGGGATTCCGAAGCAGTATCATTACGGAAGTAGATTGCCCAACCTTCCTTCAGAGGAGTGGCTGGTGGGTTTGAACCATCAGCCTTCTGGTTAGCAGTCAAGTGCTTGAGGCACTATGCTAAATTTATGGATATATAAATTAAGATTCAGGGTGTAGAAAAATGGCAAAATCTATTTTACTAATTCTAAAGAGACCAAGTTCTTGGTATAAGATTTTCTGTAAAAACTTAAAATTAAAATTGAATTTGAACCAAAATATATTCAATTTTGATTTTATACTGAATATATAAAAGGAAAACAGAACCATAAACACGTAAGAGGAACAGGTGGCAGAAAGGCATTCAAGGAGAAGATTCCTATCAGAATACAACTGCCTTGTCCAATTGGGAAGACAGAAAGACTAAAAAAAGAAATACAGGCAAAAATTACTAACACAGATTATGTACTAGCTGCTAGTAAATTTAAGAAAAAATAAGGCTATATAAAAAAGCTACAACTAAGCAAAAGATGAGTATACTTTTTGACTTCAACCTCATCAGGGCAGATACACTTTGAGAAATTATATGGTTTTATAGGTACCATCAGAATAGAACTTAAAGGCTGTCAAAAAAAGGGTCAACATTGTGACAGGCTATGCAGTTGTGGATTAGTACTACTCCTGGCTTCACTTTATGTCCCTAATCATTTCTCCCTTTTCTCATCTGTCTTTCCTTCTGATTGTTACCTTGAGAAGCTGCTTTAAATTTCATTCAAACAAGGTTAGATACAGAAATATATACCCCATCAAGAGAAATCTAAGCAAGTTCACTGGCAGTCTGTCACATCAGGAGAAAGGGAAAAAAGTGGTATACTGGGAACATGGTTAACACAATAGATTATATATTTAAATACTGTAACTGGAGAAATGATAACAAAGACAAAATTGCCCTACTCTCTGGGCATTATACACTTTTAAAACTTTGAGTACTATAGTTATTTTCCTCCCAAGCAATTATCTTACCAAGAATCTACAAATGGTGTATTTCTGCTTTTTTTTTGGCAGGGGGAGGGAAGGATTTTGGACTTTTTCAATAGATATAATACAGAGTAGATGATGAAAAGGAAAATGAGTTCTTAAAAAAAATACCAGAGTTACTTGTACGTACCTCCAGCCAGCTCCTCCAGACTTGGCACATGAAAGGGAAATTCAGCACAAGCCATTTTCTTTCTTCTTTAGGTGCAAGGTTGTACAAATAAAGCTTCTGTAAGTGAATTATCCCAAGAGTTCACAGTGCACCAATAATGAACTACTGCTCTGGAAATGAACACCGAGAGTTTAGGTATTAAAAGAGGGCAAAAGAGCATTTAGGTTTCTGCTCTTACAGAAAGGTAGCCAAATCTTTCAGCACTTAGTTCTCACAAGCAATCCTCTTTTAATACTGATACTTTAATCATTTTAAATAGATTGGGAAGTGGAAACTCCAAACCAAGAGGCCACATGCGATCCATTTTCTTTACTTAGATACCTACATTGAACACGTAATTTTTAACAGCTGGTCTAAGGAACATAGGTCCTAAAGGAAAAGGTATTGCCAAATATTTTTATAATAGATAATTTGTGTGTTCTACTCTATAGTTAGCATTTAGGGTAAAAATCAGAGTTACCACTTTTATAAAAAAAAATTTTAATTACCAAGAGAAATGGAAACTTCTAACAATAATTAGCTTTTTTAATTCAAATTTTTACTTTCATTTACAAACAAAGATCCTTTTTTGGTTAACAGCTTTACATTCAATTATTCTTAAACTGACCAACTATAATTTGATTATTTAAAAAATATATGCTAAGTATATTGCACAATAAATAGGCATACATACACATAAATTAGTATCATACCTCAAGCTTTCAGGTGACTATTAAGTGTGCCAGCAGAGGGAGATAAAAAACCCTTCAAAGACAACAGAAATATAAAGTGGGCGGGTAATCTCACCCTAGGCCAATCACAACAAGGAATAAGGATAAAAGTCAAGGGAATTTCTAAGAGCACTGTTGGAGTTCTACTTAAAATTGTTAATGAAACACCTCATAAGTGGATTACCTGGAATTAAGTAAGCAAATTTACTTGGCAAGTGAAAGGTAGATTCTCCAACATCACTTGAAAAATTCTTTAAAAAAAAAAATTTATTTTTCTTTTCAATTCCCCAAAGATTCACAGGTTTCCTAGAAACTGGCTTTCCAGTTTTAATCGTTTTTGACAACCTATTTTGTAAAAATATGCTATTAAGTACATTTGGGACTTGACAGTTACCTTAGCATTTTATCAAATACTATCTTTTATCGTCCTTTAGTTACTTAATATGCATAGTCTGTTCTCCCAAATAAAAATATAAACTCTTGATAACATACCCTAAGTCCTATACAATCATACTTCAATTATTAAAAACATATTCTTGAATTGAGTAATCTTTAATTGCTCAAGAATGAAATACTTTAACTGTTTATTTTAAAA
>NW_006921634.1:5817219-5818837 GCF_000298275.1 Orycteropus afer afer | reverse complement strand
TCGGGGCCGACTCGACGGCATACAACAACAACAACAATAATTTAAGATCATTAAGCTGGTAAACAACAGAAACAGAATTCAAAACCTACCATTAAAGCCAGAAGTCATCACACTATATACCATGCTAGTTAACAGGTGAAGGATTGACACATTTTAGCTGAAAATAAGAAAGAATCTCTACAGTGTAATCCTATAGCACTCAGAGTATTACCTATGTACATCTATTTGCTTGCTGTCTCTTCCCCATTGTCCATGAAAGGATTGTTTTTCATATCTGTATTCCAAGTACCTAGCACATAGTAGGCACTAGTTCAACCTCAATTACTTATCGAAAATGTGTGATTTACCAGACTGGGCCATGCGCTCAGAAGGGTACTTGGTTAAATGTTCTGCTGTTACCATCTTGAAACTTTTTTGAATAATTTTGTCTTTGAACTTGTGTTTTTCAAGTAAAGTCCAGTGGGACAACAGCATGCATGGGAGCAGAGATGTGTGATATGCACATCCACCACGGTTCTTTGCCACCTCTTTTGCATATAGTATTTGTGATTTCCTATGAGCATAGAAGGATGTCTGGTGGTACAGAGATTAAAGTGATCAGGTGCTAACCAAAATGTTGGCAGTTTGAACTCACCAGCTCTAGGTGGAAGAAAGATGGTGCCAGTCTGCTTCCCTAAGGATTTACAGGCTTTGCAACCCTATGGGGCAGTTCCACTCTGTCCTATAGGGGCCCTATGAGTGGGAATTGTGGCTCCACGATGCATGGGATTCAGTAAGCCTCAAGTGTCTTGCTTCCATAGGATGTTGGTAGAACGTGGACATATCAGAAAGTGAAATAAAAACACATGTTAGTTTTACACAGCATTATCTACTGTTCTAATGTATTTGTTATTGTGTGAAATTTCAGCGATTATGTATACAAGTTAAATGTTCTTATATTTGTATTTAAAACTGGCATTGTACAATACAAAAACGAATGACAACATTCATGCTAATAATTTAAATTTAAATTTTTATTTACTTAGAATGACATTAAATAGCAAATGAAAAACCAACATGATAACTCGCGAGAGACCACAGCAGAAAAAGTTTTTTCCCTGTTTTTCGAACAAGAGACTTTGCATTTTCATTTTGCACTGAGCCTCACAAATTATGTAGCTGGGTATGGTCCTAAATATGGCAGAAAATAAGACAAGTGAAACCTGGAGTATTTCTTTGTGGATCAAATACAGTGGGACGTCTACTGGATCAGTTTTTCTATTCCTGGGGGAGCTCTGGTGGCATAGTGCCTAAGGCACTGCTAAAGCCACTAGTAAGGAAGGTTGGGCAATCTACTTCCATAGTGATACCGCCTTGGACCCAAGGAGGCTCGCTATGTGTTGGATCCAACTCCAAGGCAGTGAGGTTTTTTTTTTTGGTTTTGGGGTTGTTCAATATTTGTAGCTAAATTGGATAAAAAGACCAGATTAAGTTGAAGGTCCTTTCTAATCCTGAGATGACCCTGACTATAAAGCAAGACTAGGAGCTCTGGTAGCATAGTGGCTAAGACACTTGCCTGCTAACCAGACGGCTGGCGGTTCAAACCCACCAGTCACTCCTCGGAAGGAAGGTTGGGCAA
>NW_006921634.1:5786023-5816849 GCF_000298275.1 Orycteropus afer afer | reverse complement strand
GTTATGTGCTGTGGAGTCAGACCCACTCATAGTGACTCATAGTGACCCCCTCCTTGGGTTTCCAAGGCAGTATGGAAGTAGATTGCCCCATCTTTCTTCTGAGGAGTGACCGGTGGGTTTGAACCGCCAGCCTTCTGGTTAGCAGTCAAGTGCCTTAGGCACTACGCTATAACCCTTGGTTTAGAATGAAAAAAAATCAAGTCCGAAGGTATTTGGAAGAAAATTGGGTGAGCTATGTATTAAGTACAAAGGTCAGGTCAGAGAATGATCTTTTCCCAACATTTTAACACAGAACAGTTATTTGAAGGCAAAAGTATTATGTCAAAAACCGCCAAAAAGGGATACCTCACATTTCCTGAAGAGAAACACAATCTCATCTGCCAACTTAGAATTCTACAGCTCAGCATATAAGAAAGTACCAGGCTTTAGAAAATCTTAAGACAGCAGATTTTCAATACCACCGGAAACAAATCAGGTTTTTAGGCGTTTTTCCTCGCAGCTTACATCTATCCTGCTCCTTAGTTCCACAGTTTGTTTTGTCATTTGTCAAAATATTCTTGGTTACAGAGAGCCCTGGTGGTGCAGTGGCTAAAAGCGCTCGGCTGCTAACAGAGGGGGCTGGAACTTACCAGCCGCTCCAAGGGAGAAAAATGTGGTAGTCTGCTTCCGTGAAGATTTACAGCCTTTCCGTGGATCAACTTTCAGACAAACAGCAGACAGGTCTATAATGTGAAAAATAACAGGGAGGTTCGCACTCCTGAGAACAATCAACCAAACGAGATCCAAAGAGCAGCATTTGCCCAGAGATGAAGTTCACAAGGCAGGAAGGAATAGGAAAGAAAGACAAATGGAAAGGGGAAACTGAGGCAGGAAGTGGGAAGAGTGCCGTTAAATTGTGGGGATTGCAACAAATATCATGAATCAAAACGTGTATGAATTTTTGCATGGAAAACGAATTTGCTCTGTAAACTTTCACCCAAATCACAACAAAACGTTAAAAAAAACAAAAAAGATTCACAGCCTTGGGAACCCTATTGGGACAGTCCTACTCTGTCCTTTAGGGTCGTTATGCATGAAAAACGACTAAACGGCAATGAGCTGGGTTTGATTTTATTGCACTTACCTAACTCGGTGAAGAAAGCCTTTACTTTACGAGTTATCTTCATTAGTCTCTCCGACAACTCCGCCTCTTCTACATACACCATTTCAGGCTCCGCCTACTTTTAATCCAACCTCCCCTCTTGGTGGTCCAAATGGCGTCATCTCTCCTCCCACCACTCACTTTCGTTCCGCTGTCGCGTTGTATCGCGAGATTTCGGCGCCAGTTTTAGTGGGCCCCGCGATAGTACCTTCCTTTTATTCCGCGTGGTTTGGAAGAGGTAGGCCGTCGTCTGCGTCGTGGAGCGTTGGGGCGGGTGGCTGCTGGGTGCAGACCTCCAGGTACCCCTGCACAAGTCAGCCGGAGGATCCTGGCCCGAAACCTGGTGAGGGGAGAGAGTTTGCCTATCTAGATTTTCTGGGACCACCGCATTTGGGAAGACGGAGACTTGAAAGTCAGGCCCTGAGGGTGGGGTGCGGGTGGGGGTTCTCCGGGCCTAGTGGCTAGACAGCGGCCCAAAGAATGGTGATTTTCACGGGTGGTTTTGTTTGGTTGTGTCTAGGATGTAGATGCTAGAATATATTTCAAACACCGACAAGTTACTGACGCCCTTTAAAAATTTTTTGTTTGAGGTTAGGTGTTCCTCGAGAAATGCACCCAAGGTCACACAGCGAATGGTCGCAGGGGTAGTGCGCTGTCGCCATGTGGTCCCTAAGAGTCGCAGAATCCGTAAATGGGAAGACACCTAAATAAGATTGCTTTGTGAAGAGGTTCTGAAAAAATGACGTTTGAGTTAGATTTAGTTTGATAGTGTTCGGTTTTTATGTCCCCCCCCCCCCAGTAGGAGCTCTATAGGGGCGCAGGGTTAAGCACTCGGCTGCTAGCCAGAAGGTTGTCAGTTCGAATTCCCCAGGCGCTGTGTGGGAGAAAGATGAGAGTCCGCTTCCCTGATGGTTTTCACTTTTGGAAATCGTGTGGTGCAGTTCTACTCTGTTCTGTAGGGTCGCTGTGAGTCGCAATCTACTCAATGGCAGTGGATTTGGTTTTGATTTAATACCAACTATTACATCATGACCCATTGGATTCCATTTTTTGTTGAATTTTTATTTTCAACACTTGATATTCATAAAACCTAGCGGTTTTAGAATTTTGCATGTAAAAATAAACATCTTAATTGCCACAGGAATCCATTGCGCAATCTCGCAAATGTAAGGTAGCGATCTTAGTATTTTTCTATTTGAAACATTCTTATTTGAAACATTCATCATACTCAATTTGCCGATTTTTATACATGAAATACTGTTCTTATTTATCATCTGCGACCCCATGTGTGCAGAGTAGAACTGCTTAGTAGGGCTTTCAAGGCTGTAACTTAAGAAAGCAGATCCCTGGGCCTTCTGAGGTTCCTCTCGGTGGATTTGAACCACCAACCTTTAGTATAGTGGAGCAAAGTATTGTAAAACCATCCAAGGAGATTAAAAAAGGACAAGACCGTAGTAGTCTGTTAGCCTTTCATTAAGGAGATAAAAATGCACAATTTTCAGTTTGTACACATGAAAACAATAATGTGAAGAGACCAGTGACATTTTAGATCAGGTCCCCCCCTCCCCTGAGAATATGCATTTCCATCCCAGATCTACTGAGTCAATCTACATTTTAAGGAGATTCCCCAGGTAATTCGTAGGATATGTGGTTAGAGGTTATATAAAGTTTTCTCTAGGAGTTCTGTCTGACCTTGGGAAATAATCTTTTGGCTATTAATTGTACATTATTAATGGCTCCTGGTGAAGTCATAATTTTCACTGTATTTGGAATGATGTTGGATGCTTTTGTTAGAAAGGACTCCTTTCTGGATTCAATCTTGTACCGTTGAATAAGTTCGGAGAGAAGGAAACCTGTCGATGCCATTTCTCATTTTAAGAATTTGATAGGAAATTAAGTTTCTAGATGAGAAGCTTAAAGGCCTGGTCAGTCAAGTGATTGTGCCTAAATTCAAGGTTAATGGTATATAACCTGCAACTTTGAAGTTTCTGTTAAGATATTTGGTATCTATTTGTTGGAGGTTAGCATTAATTCAGAGAAGGTACATCACCTTTACTGAATTTTATATTTTCAGGACTTAATCCTTTTAAAGCAAGGAACAGGTGATGAATAAAGCGATTTGATCTTAGGAGGAATTTAGAGACTTTATCTCGGGAATGGATTCTCCCAACTACATAGTAACATCTGATTTAACTACGGCTGTGGAAATTGAAACACAAAGGTAAGTCTGCTTTTTTAGGTCAACAGTCCTTGTTTTTCACTGGAAAATCTCAGCAGCGGATTCAATTAATGTTTACTGAGTTTGAATTACCAGGAAAACTGTTAATTTTCAGAAATCAGGTAAGAAAGAACCTAGTATACGAAGACCTTTAAAGTTAGTCTAATTGTATGTGATTAACTGAATTATAAAAACTTTCATTCAAAAGTAGGATACATTCTTAGGCCAGGGAAACAAGAGTATCTTTCTGAACCTCTTTGATACTTGATTTACTGAGTAAATTGCCTGATTTTCCATCAAGAAAAGGCCAACAATGTGTAATGTTGCTTAAAAATTAACGTATTAAGACATCTACATAATAAAAGGATGCTGGCATAAGTATATAAAGTAGTTACTTTATTCGATTGTGGGCATTCTGAAATTGAATCAGCATTTCTAGTGTATTCTCATCAAATATTTTTCTACTATGTCATACATGAGCTCAGGTAGTGTAGTGGTTAAGGCATTCGGCTGCTAATCAAAAGGTTCAAAGCCACCAGCCACTTTGCAGAAGGAAGATGATAAGACAGTCTGCTTCCCTAAGATTTATAGCCTTGGGAATCCTATGGGGTTGCTATTTATAAATGCTAGGAACACTGAGTTGTGTGGGCTGTTATATGTAGGGTTGTTGTTGTTATGTGCCGTCGAGTCAGCCCTGACTCATAGCAACCCTCCTTGGGTTTCCGAGGCAGTATCACTACGGAAGTAGGATTGCCCAACCTTCCTTCCGAGGAGTGGCTGGTGGGTTTGAACCGCCAGCCTTCTGGTGAGCAGTCAAGTGCCTTAGGCACTATGCTACCAGAGCTCCCATCTGTATGTCTTCCATCTTCTAATGGAATTATGCTGAGCATATTTCCCTGCTGTGGTTTTTGGAAGGAATGTCTGTTTGGTATACAGTATTAATAATGCACATTTAGTAATCCTAGGATGCATTGTTTGTTTTGTTTTTTTCTATTTATAGTGACAGTGCTGAATCTTCCGGTAGCAGCTTATTTAAAACTCAGTGTGTTCCTTGCTCACCTGAGCAGAAGCAAGAAAACCCTGTAAGGACATTTGTTCATTTACCCGAAAGTGTTCAGGCAAGAGATTCATCAAGCGATTCTTATTTGGAACCAAGACCATTAACATTAAAAGCCATTTTTGAGAGATTTAAGAAAAAGAAACGAAAAAAAAAGAGGAAATATAAGCGAACAGGAAGACCGAGGGGAAGACCAAAAGGAAGCAGAAGCACTAAAAGGTCACAAATAGATAAAAAACAATTGAAAGATAAAGGACCTCGTTTCCCATTTTTAGAATCAGAGCATGGAAGAAACCCACTTCCTTGGAAAAAAATTTTAACCTTTGAGGTGAGTCAGCATTATATTTGTCTATGCACATAGCTAAAATTGAGTCTGAAGGATGTTTTTGACCACTTTTAGAAATCTCTAAGGATACCTGGAATATATTTTCCCTTCAACTTTTTTTTTTTTTAATGAAAACAAACTATTTCAACAGTAAATACGTTTGTTTTTTTAAAATACATTTTATTGAAATATAATTTATGTACATTGAAATAGACAAAACTAAAGTGACATGGGTCAGTGCTTTTTTTTTTTTCCTCAGTGTCCCCCTTCCCACCCACCCCCTGTAAAGAAAGTTTCCCTCCATATATAAACCTTTCCTTGACTTTTTACAATAATGAACTAATACAGTATTTGTCCTCCTGTGATTGACTCATTTCATTCAACATAATGTTCTCCAAGTTCATCCATGTTATGTGGTATTTTGCAGATTCTACATTTAGTGTTGCATAGTATTCCATTGTGTGTATGTACCATAGTTTGGTTATCCATACTTCTGATGATGGGCATGTAGGTTGTTCCCATCTTTTTGCTACTGTAAATAGTGTTAGGATGTGTGCATATATCTGTTCTCCTGGCTCTCACATTAGGATATATATCTAGTGGGATTGCTGGGTCGAATGGTATTTCTAATCCCAGCTTTTTAAGGAATCGCCATCCATATGTTTTCCATAGTGGTTGTGTCATTTTACAGCCCCACCAGCATTGTATGAGAGTCCCGATCTCTCCACATCCTTACCAGTATTTGTTTTTTTCTGTCTTGTATTTCAACAGTAATTATGTTTTACGGTATTTAGGCTTAAAAACTTCCAAGATCTCTAGGATACTGAATTGAATTATAACCCTCCAACTTTTTGTGTATTCATCCAGTCTGTAGCTCTGACACTTCTAAAAACTAACTTCTTTCTACTTAAAGGCCAGCCATCCTTTAGCTACTTGATAAAAATCTTCACACAGGCTTCTGGGTGGAATCTTGAGTCTTTTTCTTCACCCTTGCTGAATCTTTGTCTTCTCTCAAAAGTATAAAACATCCGGGGCTATTAAAGAAATTCCATGCTCTCGTTCTTTAAATACCATATCTAAAACTCATGATGACCAGTTGTGACCACACTTAAACCCGCACTTGTTCATTGGCTTTAGTAGATTACTTTTTCTTATAGCTTAGCTGTTTCTAACAGTTGCCTAATAAACAGACCATGGTAGTCAGTGATGACTATAGTTGAATAAATGAATCATGAGCACTGATTTTTGGAAGTGGTGGTCTTGCCCCTTTTTGAATCAGTCATATGCTGAGTCATGAAAGAAAATGTCTGTTTTGAAAGACCATGTCTCAGAATGTGGTATATTTGATTTATAGCAAGCTGTTGCAAGAGGATTTTTCAAGTACATAGAAAAACTGAAGTATGAATACCACCTGAAGGAATCTTTGAAACAAATGAATGTTGGTGAGGAATTAGAAAACAATGATCTTGATAGTCGTAGATATAAATACTTGGATGATGATGGATCCATATCTCCTATTGAAGAGTCAATGTAAGTGGAATCATAAAATAATTTTGGCCATGGGTTTTATCATGTCTATATTTAATTTTAATATCGATTGTTGTCTATCTTGCCATTAATTTAATTACATTTCAGTAGTGATAATGACTAGAGACACAATAGGCTATCTGGATTATTACAGTTACTAAGACCTTGCCACAAAAAGACATTGATTTGGGAATGTCATACCGGATACCATATTCTCTATCTTGAATGGTATGTCTCGTTCAAGTGTATGTGTGTTGTGTCATATATTCTTAGTGAAAGACAATTTTGGAGCAAAGTATAGACCAGACACTTCTAATGGTGTGAACAACAGGAGTTTATTACTTACAGAATAAACAAGACAGGGATGCATAGAACATCATCATCATCAGCCTAGGTTCTCTGAAGTCAATCTCCCATCCACAGCCAAGCACATGTTTTAGAAAGAGAAGGCTTAAGTTCCTCTCTCTTGGGATTAAATACCAATCAGCATGTACAGAGAATATTGTTGTTGTTAGGTGCCGTCGAGTCGGACCCAACTCATAGCATCCCCTCCTTGGGTTTCGCAGTATCACTGCAGAAGTAGATTGCCCTATCTTCCTTCTGAGGAGTGGCTGATGGGTTTGAACCGCCAGTCTTCTGGTTAGCAGTCAAGTGCCTTAGCCACTCACTATGCTACCAGAGCTCCTTATGCTACAGAAAATAGGTAGTAATAAAAGGTACAGGGGGTAATTGCCCCTGCAGGCAGTGGACATTTATTACCCCTGTTTGTTCAGGCCATCCTAGATTTACTGGTGCCATTGAAGAGCCCTTCTTCCTTTAAAGCACAGTCATTAGTTGCTATTAATGTCTACTAGCAGCTACAGAGTGAGGGATATAGCATACCTGTGTATCCAACATTATGCCAGAGTGTACAACCAATTAACTGTTAGGAGTTTATCATTCATTACCTGAGTAATGATGCATTTTAATGTTACAGGGCTGAGGATGAGGATCCAACTCATCTTGAACATAATGATGAGTGTGATATCAAATTGGTGGTAAGTCATTTATAATTTATCCTGTTTCATTTTGGGAGGCTAATTTTTGAAAAGGAGCTCTGGTAGCTTAATGCCTAAAGCACTTGACTGCTAACCAGAAGGTTGGTGTTCAAACCCACCAGCCACTCCTCGTAAGGAAGATGGGGCAATCTACTTCCATAGTGATATGCCTTGGAAACCCAAGGAAGGGTCACTATGAGTCGGGTCTGACTCGAAGGCACATACAACAACAGTTTTTGAAAGGTTTAATAGTTACTGCAAGAAATGGAAAAATAAAAATAAATTGGATACTGATAATGAAAACATTCAGTTCTCTAAATAAAATGTCATGATTTGCAGGAGTGGTTTTGGATCTTGAACATGTAGATTTGGTCTCATGTTATTTTAAGTAACCTATCACTTACATGTGATTGATTACTAAAGCAGTCAAGTTTTAGTTACTGTTTAATTTTGTTCGGCAGGAGGATAACTGTTTCATAATTAGCTGTCAGTTACCAAAGAAGGGGAAGATGAACTTAGGTGAAGAAAATGGTGAAGATACTGCATTGTTTAGAAAGAGAGTTTCCAAGGACAAAAAGAGGACAGAATAACTTGAAATGACTGTCAGTGTCAATCAAGGTAAGGAAGCATCAGGAAAAAGCAACTTAAGATAGGAAAAAAAAGATAAATTGGGCATATATGCCAACATGGTGATCAAGAAATTCTTAAGTTTATAATTAGAAAAAAACTTATATTTAAAAACACCATTGAAATTATATATGTAGGAAGAAATCACTGGCTAAAAAAAAGGACTGACTGTTAGCTGATGCGTATTCATTTCCAGGGAAGAAGGTGTTATTTCAGGTTTGAAATGTTGAAATAAGTTCAGAGATTTTATTCAGTACTGGAAGGAAAATCAGATAAAATTGGTAATGACAAACAGCTACACTCCATATGATACCTAAACCCTTTTCTTATATCCTAGTATTATTCATACAAATGAATTGGTACCAGATGCCTGCCCAAATAACCAGAATGGTTTTAACATTTATAATTTCCAGCTGCTGGCATAGTGCCTAAGGCATCTGATTGGTAACCAGAAGGCTAGCGGTTTGAACCCACCAGCCACTTCTCAGAAGGAAGGTTGGGCAAACTACTTCTGTAGTTGGTACCACCTTAAACCCAAGGAGGGGTAGCTATGAGTCAGATATGACACAATGGCACTGAGTTTGGTTTTGGTTGATATTACTTAAAGAGGAGCTCTGGTAGCACAGTGCCTAAGGCATCTGACTGCTAACCAGGTTTATGGTTCAGACCTGCCACCAGGTGCTCTGTGGAAGGAATCAACTCCGTTCAGTGGGTTTGTTTTTGTTTTTTATATATTACTTCAAAGGAGCTCGGGTTGTACTCTTCCTAAGGCATTTGACTGCTCACCAGATGCTTGGTGGTTCAAACCCACCAACTGCTCTGTGGAAGGAAGATGGGGCAGTCTGCTTCAGTAAAGATTTACAGCCTTAGAAACCCAGTGGGAGTCACTATGAGTCAGAACTGACCTGATAGCAGTGGGTTTGGTTTTTCGGTTTATACTACTTCAAAGGAGCCTCGATGGTAGAGTGCTCAGCTGTTAACTGAAAGATCAGTGGCTCAAAACTCAATGTGGTAGTCTGCTTATATAAAGATTTGCATCCTTAGAAATACTATGGGGAGTTCCACCCTGTCCTATAGGGTTGCTTATAAGTTGAAATTCAACTCTGTGGCAGTGGGTTTGGGATTTTTTTTAACTTGGTTGGTTACAGCTATAGTCACATATCCTGCATTTTTATGATAGCACTTGTGTTTGTGTTTGTTTAATTTGTGGACAAAGACTCATAAACAGGTGCAAAAATAAATCCTCTTTTGCAACCCAGAACTCATTGCTCAGTATGAGTTTTGATACAGATAAGAAGGGACATAGCCAACTCATGGCAAACTCCTTTGTATCAGTACAATTGGCTTCATAAGGGTTTTAGTGTCTTTTTTATTATGACGATAGCCAGACTTTTCTTCCTGACATGCCTAAGTAGACTCAAACCATAGTTGGGGAGTGTGTGAATCATTTTCACTGGGCATTTGAAGTTGAATGGGGTATTGGAAACCATTACATAATGATTTTAGCACTTCAGAATTCATTAAAAAGCATAGATCATAAGAGATAGCTTAGCTATATTGCTTTAGTAATTCTGATTTTAATGTGGACATGAAACATTAAGATTGCTTCTTTTTCAGGCTTATCTTGAGAACATGATGCCTGAAGCTTCAGGTATGTCTATTGCTTTAGGTTATTTGATTAGCTTTGCCTAATGTACATAGTCTGGCAATTTAAACTTACACTAGTTTAATTTTATTAGAAGACATTTGTGGCATCTGTTAATTTTCATTTATGACATTGTATTCAGGAAGTAATTCTTAAGTCAACATAACATTTCATAATAAAATGGTACCGTCTTTATTTTACATGAGTCTAGAGAAAAGAATTAATGGAAAAGGTCAGGTGCTAAAGGTATGAGTTAGGCTACATGTACCTGTAACATAATTGATTGGTAGCTATAGCAAGAATTAGAACCTTTCAGCATATACATTTGTTTGAATTAATGGATAATCTAAAATATGTAGAAAAGAAATGGTTACGGAGGTGATTTGAAAGTAATTAAAATACTGTGCTAAAAAAGGGCATGGGCAAATCCCACCTTCATTGCTGAATATCAGCATCAATCCCAATTCCCACCTGGAAATGGTCTTCACCTTCCCATTTCTCCATCTGCATCACAAGTAGTACCCTCTTAATCCCAGCCTCCTAGGTCTAAGTCAGTGGACACTGGCCGCCACCTCAGAGTCCACATGTCCCCTTCTGCTGAGATAAGCTGTCCCCCAAATTTGAGGTTTTTCTTTACCTCATGGTCCCTGGTCCCCTAACTAATGATCTGCTGTTTCCCACTGCCCCTTTGGGTTCAATAATTGCCTGAATTGACTCTGAATGTATGGAGAGTATAGTTAGTTATCTGTAATAACACGAAAGGATGCAAAGGAATGATGAGGTCTGGCAGGGGTCACAGCACAGAGTGTCTTTGCCTTCTGCAGCACAGTAATCACTCTGCAGCATGGAAGCACCTTCTGAGCCTCATTTACAGTTAATTATGAGACCTCCTTGGGGCTCTTCAACTAGTAGAAATCCATATTTGTGAAAACCAAGGTCAAAAGCACAAGGGACTGTATTGCAGGATAACCATTTAACTTGTTTTATCCTTTTTGACAGTTAATTTCCAAGTCATAAGAGCATAATTAAGTCAGATAATAGATTTCAGAAAACTAAGGAGAAAACATTTTTATGTAATTCTTAATTTCTGAGGCAAGAATGTGGTTCAAGAAAGATTTGTCTGTGATAATTTCAAAGGCAAAACATCTAGTACAGGCTTGAAGTTCGTAAGAATCTAGAATTAAGTTTACACTTGTGGTTCATTTATAGCAGCTACTCTGATACATTGCATAATTTCATTTTGATTTTGTAATCCTTACCATGTGACTTGTGAGGACTGAGTTTTCTTGCAGTTGTGCAAGATTTGGCTGGTGCAGATCATAATTTTCTTTTTATTGTGATTTGGGTGAATATTTACAGAGCAAATTCACCTTCCATACAGCAATTCACATACATTTTGTCTCATGACATTGGCATGACAACCCCAGTACAACAGCTCCCTTCCCACTTCCAATAGTTACCTCTTCCTGTGTCCATCCCTCCATGAACTACTTCCTGAGCTGTCTCCCTGTAACAGCCCTCCCATTCACCTGTGATTGTTCTCTCCAAGGAGTGTATCTACCTCAGGTAAATCTTCAGCTCATATGCCTGTCTTGTTTGGCTGAAAGGCACAGGTGTGGGTTCAGTTCCAGACCTGAAGGCAGCTAGGGGCCATAGTTTCAGTGTTCCACCAGGCTCTATCAGACCAGCAAATCTACCCGCCCCCCCAAATGATTTTGAGCTTTGTTCCATGTTCTCACTTTCTATCCAGGATCTCCTACATTGATCCCCTTCTGAGTGGGTGATAGTGGTAGCTGGGCACCATCTAGTTCTGGTCTCAGTCGTATAGGCTGTGGATCACATGGTATACCACTTTCTTGGAGTAATTGTTTCCATGAATCTTTGGTTTTCTGCAGATCGTAATTCTTCTTAACTAATGGTTTTCCTTTGGAGATTGTTTATAAATAACAGTGTTTGAGGTCTATCCCGATGGGGCTTTAACTATAGGCCCAGATCGTTGGAAACGCCTCATAGAGTAACTATGTGGTTTTGCTTTACTCATGGAACTACTTGTTGGATCTGTGAGAAGGAACTACAAGACAGAAAATACTCAAGGTATGAAAGATCTGATAGTTACATTTTCTTGACCTTAGGTATTGGTGTATCCTATAGATCTTTCCTCTTCTTGGGTACTTTTAGGTAAGTTTTAACTGGTAACAAGTGTAATTGTTTGGTGTACTGTTACTGTTCATATGATGAATTTAACTGTTCAACTGCTGAATGATACAGATATGAACTAAAACTTCATTCTGACCGAACTGAATATAGCTGAGAATATACTTATACCTAGATACTAAACTTAAATTTATGTGTTAGCTTTTATATAGGAACTTGAAAAAATGTAAAGGTGTTCTAAATCATTTATTTGGTATTGTCTCCATAGGAGTAAACAGGATTTCAACCCATTCATGATCGAGGTAAGTGGAGTATTTTAGTTAGTTTGGAAATTTATTAGGAATTTACAATTTCTAAAGAAAAAAATAGAAAATGTAGTAACAGCATAGCATTAGAGTTGTAACTAAGGATTGTTTTAGGGATAAAATACAGCATTAATCAAGATTGTGGCAAAAAATATTGGCCATTATATTTTATGTGGAATGAAAATAGAGATTACATGTTGAGGCTATAAAATGTTGACCCATAAGTCAATATTGCGTTAACAAATCTTTTGGTCCTTTTATTTAAGTTGCAGTCTCATGCATACTTGGATGGAATCATGATTTACTTTGAAGCAGTTCTGTGCAATCGAGCAACAACAGAGTTGACTTTGCCAGGGTATTTTTTTAAAAGGGACATCTGTCCATTAAAACAAAAGATTTTACTTAATAGTTACATCGTTATGGAAGTTAAATTTAGAAAGACACAGGGTGAGGATTACTAGGTTGATAGTTTAAAGTGAATGTTGCCTTTGGGAATAATTGAAAATAAAGGTTAAATAGTACCTGTTAGAGGAACATTGGGGTTTTTAAGAGATTTGTGGAAGTCAGGGTTTTTTTTTTTTTTTTAAAAGCTATATTTTTGGGTGGATTTTTTGTCTAATATCTTACAAGTAAAAAACATTTCTATTGTTTGGAAAGTATGCTTGTAAGATAGTATCATGGCAAGTAAATGGGTTATAGGTGACTAATAATGCACTGCATGGTATCTGCATTCAGCAATTTATTCCTGCTGGGATGTTCAAAGGACAGTGCCAAAGAAATTCAGTATCTGGCATCGTTGGTTTTCTTGGCTTTGTGCATGTTAAACCTGGTATTTCTATTGATACATTTTGTACAGTTATTTAAATATGGTCCAATTTGTTGATAGAAGATTTGTTAGAAACTAATTGTTTTCTTTTTCTAGGGTGTCAGAAATTAAAAGTAAGGTGGAATCTATCCTACTTGGATCCTAAGTTTTGTAAGTCTTAGTATCTTTTTCTATTAGCATTTATCCCTGTTAATAGCATTGTCATCATAAAACTTCCATATGAATTCAGGAGCAGTGTATGTATAAACTTGAGAGAGCTACCTCTATATAGCCTCATTCTATATGAAAATGGACACCATGATCATGGTGTCCAGAGAATGTCAGTGTGGCTAAATTAAGACAGGTTTTGCTTCCATCACAGTAAATTAATTGCAGTGGTGACAATGAGACCTGTAACACTTATTGCTCAAGTAATGAACGAAAACTAGTTGTAACTTTCTGCATTGAGGACCAAGTACTTTTAGGTCTTTCTTGCCAAAATATCAATGCATTTTCTATCTCTAGGGCCCTGAAGTGAGTAATTTGAAGAAATTCTAGGTAAGATGTTAATTTATAAAGGTAATACATGTATAATGTAGAACACATTTAGCTTCTTTATAAAGTTTATTTCAGCATCAGTTCTTTCATTTATTTATCTAACGATCCTTGTAGCCGTCAAACCTAATGGTGTATTATCACTCATACAGGAAAAGAGTAGATATTAAAATGCTAGCTGTGTTTATATGCTATCACTTATGTATGATGTTATGATGATAGGCAAAATGTTCAACTGCTCTGAATGGGCTGAATGAAGAAGCCTTTCTGAACATCTGTCCATTTTAAATATATTCTGTACTTTTACAACATGAGATCTCAAGTAAAATTTAATTTAAACAGGCATATATTCCAGTTACTTTGGAGTAATGATCAGAGAACACAATGCAGATTATATTGATTGATAAGGAAATTTAAGTCAGATTATTCAGCCTCTTGGTATTCATGTTAAGAATGAGTAAGAGTATATGAATAGGTATTTTTCAGTACATACTCATTGTGCACTGGGGTTCTGTTAAAGCAACCCCATTTTGTAAGTTGTATTTAAAACTTTCTGTATTTTAATACGCACTCAAATTTTTTCATAGGTGAGAAATTTTTGAAGTATCATCATTGTATGTTCCATATGTAATTGGATATGAAAGCAACCCAACTAAAAGAAAATTGTGATGGGTAATTGTTTTTATCCCACAAATTATTCCCCAGAGTACAACGGTCATTACCAAGGCTTTTAGAATGCAGTTTCTGATTTGCTGTGGACTTGACCATAAAAAAACTTCCCACTAGGTTTTGTCTCTGCTACCTTGGTAGCACTAAACCAACTGGGAACATTTTATAAAACACTTAGAGGTTTTCTATAAATTTTATCATCTATACATGATAATTTTTTTTTTTTTTTTTTGGTGTGAAGTGTTCGAGATCTGTGGCTAGTGACTATTGAACAGCACAGTCAATCCTGGTTACTGTGTGATAATCATTGGAAACCTAACTTCATAATGACACAGCAGCTGAGGATTTTCTTAAAGGTATATCTACATTAGAAAAGATGTTTTATAGGTCATTTCAAAGAGGGCTTTGTGGAGATGTGAGACCAGAAGCTCTTAACGCTGTGACCAAAAATTAAGTTCTCCACAGAATGCTATAGTCACTAAATAGTGCTATTTTTTTTCTTTGAGGAGATACAAGATGATACTTGGTGATAATCCATGATTGATGATGTGGGAAACTAAGTATAGGAGTCAGCATGTAACTAGGGGCTGATTTTTATTTTTTATTTTTTTATTTTAGGGCTTTCTGGAAGATGAATCTCACCCAAGCTTCGGAAGAAGTAATGTGACTTGACTGATGGGCAGTGGAAGGAAAAAACATGTAAACTTTTTCCTTGAACAAAATTTATTAACATTAAATAATTTTTGCCTCATGTTATACATAATAAAAAACATTTACATTGTAGCATGTCAGCATGTATTCTTGGCTCGAAGTTTATCTAGTGTTTTCTGTGGAGGGAATAATACTTAATTAGAAGTTGCAGTTATTTTTTACCTTTGGAAAAAATGGAGGGAACTCACCTTATGAAATGCCCTTGCCCTTGCTCTATTTTCGGCATAAGCTTCTTGTCTTGCCTTTTCTTTTATTTGCTGTTTCACTTCAGCTAGTTGATTGTATGCTCTGTAACAAATAAATGAGATTAAGGGACAGAATTACACCCAGGAATCAAACACTTATATAGGCTGCCTAGACAATGGTCCTATAGTTTATGTGAATGATCAGAATTCCCAGGTGTATAGTAGAGCTGACAAGGGGCGAGGTTGTGGTCATGACTTGGTCACAGCCAGCCTACCCAGAGGGACCAAGTAGTTGAACCTGCAGGCTTGGGACCATAGTCACAGGGGACATTAAGCTCAATTGTCATAACATACTATAGAAAACATTGTTCCACCTCCTACTTTGGTGAGTAGCAACTGGGATCTTAAAAGCTAGGAAACAGCCATCTAGATGCAATGATGGGTCTCTCATCCAGAGCAATGAATGAAGAAAACCAAAATTCATGGAAACAATTAGTCCTAGCGACTGGTACACCATCTCATCTGCAGCCTATAGGACTATGAGACCAGAAGAACTAGATGGTGCCTCAAGTAGATACACTCCTTGGAGAGAATAATCACGGGAGAAAGAAGGGCTGCTTATGCACAGGGAGACTTGAGGCAGGAGTGTATGGAGGGATGGACACGAAAGAGGTAACTATGGGGAGGAAGTGGGAGGGGAGCTGTTGCATTGTAATCTGTGGTCAGTGTCATGAGACAAAGTATATGTGAACCACTGTATGGAAAGTCAATTTGCTCTGTAAACCTTCACGCAAATCACAAATAAGTAAGTAAAGGCTGCCTACTTCAGAGCCCTTTGGCATACAAGTGCTTGTGCAGTTCTTCTGTCTTCAGGGAGGGACAGTCTAACTTTACTCACACCTTTTAGGCAACTCACAGAAGACCCTTTAAGACAAGAATTAAGTGATGAGATTGTGACCCAATTCCAGACAGGGTGTTTTTTTCTTTTTTTAAATTTTAAAGGAACATACCTGTAGGTTTCTCAACTCTATTTATTTTGATTGTCTGTTCAGAGAGAGACATTCTATTCCTTATTCCTTTCTGCCTCTGAGCGGACCTCTCAATAAATGCCTTCTTCCTTTTTAAAAATGCTTCTTGTAAGCTTTCTGGGATAGATGTAACATTCTGAAGGGTTTCTGTTTAAAAAACAAAACAAAACTTGGAATTATATGAAATGTTTCATCTCTACTTGTAACATTTTGAGATGCTACTTCCTCCCTGCTAATACTATGGAAAGGAGCTCTGGTGGCATAGTGCCCAAAACATTTGACTGTTACCAGGAGGTTTATGGTTCAAACCTACCAGCTGTTCCACAGAAGGAAAATCAAGTAATTTACTGCCTTGGAAACCCAATGGGGTTCACTATGAGTTAGAATCAGCTTGATGGCAGCAAGTTTTTATTTTTTCTTAGTAGTGTGAAGACCATTGACACATCACCCCCAACACACTAGGCTCAATAACCATTACATATGTTCCTGGCATACCTACCTGCAGGCTGTGCTACCAGGTTCTCCCCACAATCCTCTGATGCAGGTGGACAATCTGAGCTTTCTGTTTCTGGTGTAAAAGGTGGAAATTCATTCACCTAATTACAAAAAAAATTCATAGGTGAGTTCAAATAAACTTTTTATTTTTCTTCCACATCAGTGCTGATGGTTAACATAACCCAAAGCTTGCCTACTTGGGTGGTAAGGCGCCAAGATGTTTCTTCTTCTTGAGTGTAATCTCTGCCCTCGAGTGTTTTAAATTTGTAATGAAAATTTTTCATTGAAGTGTTAGTTGCCAATCCTATCACCCCCAAAATACATAATATAGCCATCAAAATGACTTGCTAACAGCTACATGTAGTTCTGACCTCTGAAGTAAAATTTGTCCCGATTTAGATAGTGGAGAAAGATATCTGTATCCATTTGGCAAGCATGGTACTTTATGAACTGGTACAGAATCTGATACATAATTTCAAAGATCTAAGCATACTCTGGAGGTTGGTGGATCAGTGTTCTCAGTGAGAAGAGAGTGTATATATATACATAGATGTACCTATAATTCACTGGGACAATAACAAACTGGCTCTAATTTTCACCATTTTGTGTGTTGACCTCACAATTTAGTATCTTCTGGGAAGGTAAGGCTGTTTATTCCTGTTCAAATGTCTTATCTGTGATGAGCAGTTGCAGGAAAACAATTGTTCACCAGTGTTCAAGGAGCCCTGATGGTGCAGTGGTTAAAGTGCTTGGCTGCCAAACTAAAGGTTGGTGGTTCAAACCTACTAGCTGCTCCATGGGAGAAGGCTGTAGCAGTCTGCTCCCATAAAAAATTTATAGCCTTGGGAGCCTTATAGTGGCAGTTCCAAACTGTCCTCTAGGGTCCCTATGAGTTGGAATTGAATCAGTGGCATTGGGTTTGGCTGTCAGACTCAGTGTTCAATACAACTGGGCCAGCTACTTTGCTAAGTACACAAGTTATGCTAGCCAAAAGCTTTTCTCACTTATGATTCCAGTTTGTTTTGCATTCTTAAACCTTTATCTACTGTCCCACTATATCCACCCCTTGTCTACTGCCTTCTTGCTACCCTTGTCAGCAATCAAGAAATTTACCAGTTAGGGTTCTAGAGTAACTTCTAGTTTTTTTCAGTATCTTAGAATGCTTAGAGTTTAGAATTTAAATAAGCATCAGGAACTATCCTAAATTTAATTCTGGGATAAGTAAATTCTGCAAGTAAGCATAAACTCTGGGAAAAGATTGCTTGGATTAAAAATGTACTTTTTCTTCACCTCACAAGTAAAAGTGAGTTACGGAGAGGAAAACAAATAGATTGCTTATGTTTCTCTTCTGTACATGGAGCAGCTGGGGATGTCGTCAGCGTTTACTCTTCTTAGCTACAATTCTGTTAAATTCTTTGCTAACCAGAGTCCAACTAAATTAGAATTAAATCCAAGGCAGAATTCCCTTATAAGAATTAAAGTAACCAACCAGGCAAGAATCAAATAGTCTGCTTATAGCAGAATGATGGACAAAAAAAGATGTAGACAATGTTAACAATCACTACTGTCTTATTTTTAGTAGTTTTAGTATAATTTGAAACCCATTCAAGTGCAAAATAAGAAAGTTACAGGACTTTATCTTTACAAACACAGTATCTATGCCAGGTCAAGTCTTAATTTCCTACCTATCTTCTAGAGTTTTCTACCTTTCACAACTTACCTATTTGTTTGGAACAAAATACCTTTCAGTGGAAAATGCCAGGCATTAAGTTCCATCCCAAGTTTTCATCGATACCTACTAATACAGCATTGAAAGTGTGTAGGACTATTCTATGGTACAAAATGCTTTCAAGAAGTTTTCAGGGGCTTTTCCTTTTCCTGTCAGCTGTGAATTGATGCTATGAGTACATAACCCACACTCTTCACCTTCTGGTTTACTGCATACACTTTAATGTGGGGAAGAAGACTGTTTCCAAACAATTGTATGTGCTTAGGTAAGGAAAAATACCATGTGGAAAAAGAAGTGGGAGAGGAAAACAAAAAGAAACAATGGTCCATTTCTGTTTCCTAATCGTCAGCTCAAGGTTGCTAAATAAATGAGGTAGATAAATGAGGACTTGCAAATTTACCTGAAAACAGCTTTTTGCCTCATTCTCGCTCTTTTCTTCTAGAGTTAAGTTTTCAAAATCTGTTTCAGCAATACTGATATCACTGGTGCTGACTAAAGTAAGTTCTGGTTCTTCCATTATACCATGGCCAGACTCTGTCTCCTGTGTAGTAAAATTAAAAGGGAAATCATGTCAGAAAAACAGTCTTTAAAAATTCAAAATGTAAAAAATATAATTTGTTTTTTAGGCAAGATAATCATGCAAAACAAGAATTATAGCTCAATGTTTGGGATTCTGAAGGGAAATTTTTATCATCTTAAAGCGGGATATTTGACAATAAATATAACTAACCACACCAAACTTAATTTTAACTTGATTACCTTTACAACAATGTCTACTTTTAAGGAAAGAAAGAAAAAAAAAACCCAACAAACCCAGTTGCTGCCAGGCCCATCCAGCCTCCTGGCAACCCCGTGTGTGTCAGGGTAGAGCGTGCCCCACAGGGTTTTCAATAGCTCATTTCTTAGAAGTAGATCACAAGGCCTTTCTTCCAAGACATTCCTGGATGGGCTCAAATTTCAATCTTTCAGTTAGCCAATCTCACAGCACTGCACTGAACTAGTCCATGTAAATAATGGATTAATTTGATGTAGTACCATGAGGTTCAGTGTGTGAGGTGTTAAGCACAGGATCAGCTATCATTTCTCTGGGAATTGAGAAGGATATCAGAATTGGAAAGGAAAAAGTTTTTTGTAAAATTCTCTTAGAGGTCAGCTTTCATTTGGAGTTGTCATTTCATTACAGATAGCTAATGACCAAGAGCTTTAAGGCCTCAATGGAAATTAAGCCTTGCTGCTTTTCCTGAGCTTTGCTCAAAATAGTCTTTTCTAGAAAGGAATGTAAATGCTATTAATGCAACTCAGATTTCACTTACCCACACTGGGACAGAGCTCTGTACTGAAAGTGATCCAGAACTAAAAAAGAGCTCTGATTGTGCTGGTTGAGACAGGTTTCTTAAGATTTCTGGAGTATCTGTTTTAGTTGAATTCTCAAAATATTTTTCACTCTGAATAGTTAATGAATGGGGTGTCTGAACTGGAGATCCCATCTCCACTGTTCTTACGCATAACTGATAGTCAGATTCCTCTGCATGTGGATTTATGTCTACAACCCCACCAGCTTCATTTTTATCATCTTCAGTGAGTCCTTGATTCTCTAACATCACAGCAAGCCCTTTGTCAGATAGTTCTTTAAAGCACAGTCTCTTTTTTCTGTCTTCTGATTGGTCTTTTACTGAGCACTCACTAGACGTAGAAGCACATGGAGTGCTATGCTGTACAGTTAACTGAGTAAATACATTAACCTCATCAGATGAACTTAGCAAATTTTCTTCAGAGACTGGGAAATGAACGTCTTTTTTCTTATTTTGTAATACTTTTTCAGAGAAGCAGTTCTGATTTTCCATGTCTTGGGGAGAATCTCTTGCTTCAATGCTAAAAATACTTGGTAAATCAGCATGCTGGCTCCCCTCCTGTGAGGAAAATTCTGGCAGAAGCTGTTGAAAAGATTGTTCAGATCCTGCATTAAGAAGTTTAAGTCGGTCAATCATTATTATATGTTATAAAACAGAGGCACAGATACATCTCTAACAGTTTCTAAGTAAATAATAAATAAATCTTAAGATGAGTGAAAACTGATGTATATAAAAATGAACAGAAAGCTAAAGGATAGTCACAGTAATCTTCAAACAATTCCATAGCTCACACCATTCTTTTCTATTTAAAGACAATCTGGCCACTGGGTGTTGTAGTAACTTTTTTCTCCTCCAACAAATGAATGTTGATTTTAAAATAGAAAAACTTAGAAAAAAGTATATCATATGTATATTTGTATAAAAAGTTCCAGAATACCTGTTAACTGATCACCTCTACCGAGGGAGGGAAGTTGAGGAGCAAGGAGTAGTAGCACTCCTGCTTTATTTCAGTATTGCAAAAAAAAAAAAAAAAAACAGGATATATTACTTCTGTTATTTAAACAAGTACACAGTGAAAGAAACATAACTTGTAACATTGGGGGCAGGAGTGAAAAAAATGGGTAGGAACAAACCAAGATCTGCTAAGTACAATTTCCAAGGAAAGCGATGTAAAGAGCCATGAAAAAAATGTATTCGGTTTTATTTAACTTTTTCTAACTTTGTAATATACATACCGTTCATAATATTTTCTGTTGCAAAACTTTGAGCTGCATCATGAGCTGAGTTGCTGTCAGATTGCTGGTTCAGACTTGTGTTAACAGAAGAATTCAGGCTCATCCTCAGTGCAGTAAAAGAATCCATGGTTTTGGAGGATCCAGTATTATGCTGACTTTCATATGAACACTCTGAGTTCTAACAGAAAACAACAAAGAAAGGCTGAAATATTAACATATGTATTATTATCAGTTGAATCAAAAATCATGTTTCTTTGATATTATTTTTCCTTTATTATCACCTTACTATCACAGTAACAATTTGCTTATTCAAACTCAATTCTTCCTTTTCAATCAATATGAAATTTTTAGGGAAATATTTAGAAAACAAATTGTGAATTATCCAGAACAAGTAGAATTTAGAAGGAAGCTCTGTGGTGTAGTGGTTAAGGCATTTGGCTGTTAACCAAAAGGTCAGTGGTTCAAACCCACCAGCTTCTCTGCGGAAGAAAGATGGGGTAGTCTGTGAAAATTTACAGCCTTGGAAACCTAATGGAGGTCACTATGAGTAGGAACTGACTCTGGCATTGAGTATGATTTGGTTTGAATAGAGTTTAGAAGAAGCTGTGGTGATACAGTGGTTAAGGCATTTGGTTAGTGGTTTAAGCCTACTAGCTGTTTTGCAGGAGAAAGATGATGTAGTCTGCTTCCAATTTACAGCCTTGGAAACCCTATGGGGGAGTCAGAATCAACTCGATAGCAATGAGTTTGGTTTTGGTTTGGAGTACAGTTTAGAGCATGAGATCATTTTCTGGTCAACAGGAAGTATGTATAGAGTAGCATGGGACATGAGGCTATGGAAACAGGAAGACCCAGGTTTGAATCTCAGCTCCTTCACTGTGTAGGAAAATATTTTTTAAATTTTGCAAAATCTTACTTTCCTGAGCTGTTTAAGGTGGAATTCCATTAAACAAACAAACAAACAAAAACACTCAACTAAAACTAATAATAAAAACAAAGTTAAACACCCCATGGATCATATCTATTAGCTGCAGATAAAGCTGATAGGACAAAATTTTAATGAAGCTGTTTCTATCTTAGTTCCATATTAGAATCAGAGGAGCACATAAAACAAAACAAAAACAGAAACAAAAAACCCAAAACAAAACAAAAAAGAAACACCCCACAAAAACTCAACGTCTTAGCTGTCTTAGAGATTCTGACTGAATATTTTTTTGGGGGGGGGCTAAGTTTGGGCATTGGAATTTTTAAAAGCTTACCACATGATTCTAACACGCAGAACCATAGTTCTAATAGAAGAAAACATTTAAAATTATTCTTCGAAATTTACCACAATGGAGAATCTACTTTAACATACCTTGTAAAAGACTTTGCTGTCTTGAGAAATCCCAAAGGATGAAGATAACAAATCAAAGTCTGGCTGTGGTTCTAAGGGTTTAAAGAGCTCACGATGCAAATTTGGAAAGGTGTGTTCCAATTCAGGGAAGTCAAAATCAACTGTTGGCACTTTGAGAAGAAAAAGATTAGTTTTAAAATTTAAAATAAGCTTCATAGGTAACTTCAACAGAATTACTTCTAAATTTTCATTATTAGCAGACTATTTCAAATTAAGTGCTATCATAATTATTTCCAAGGTATAAAAAATGTGACTAAAACCTTTGACAAATATAAAATTCCATTTCTACTAGTTCCCCAAAGTCTTAAGAGGTTAAGCTAGGCTAGTAAAGGACAGATCTGACCGCTGCTTTGACATGTTCATTATTTTCACTTAGCACACCTTTAGGATCAATGATTTTTTAAATGAGTATTACTACAGGCCAAGCATTGTTTTATATACATTCTCTCATTTTATCTTCAAGATCCCTCTTTTACAGAGTAAGTTACCCATTATCTACAAGCAAGTCAATAGTCAAACTAGGAGCAGAACCTAGAGTTGTCTGATTTCTGAGCTCTTAGATTGAATAATATTGTCTCAGCTGTTACAACTAACTTTGCAGTGGTAAAGGAAGATTTGCTAATTAATCTCTTTTACATGTTCTCTAGTCAGTCTAGTTAGTTCCAGATCCCCTTTCTCATTCAATGCTCTCAATATTTTATGTTTTGTAACAGTGTTACAGTCGGCCAATAACATGAAGTTCAAACAATCACTATTTAAAACTAAAAAGTATAAAAGGTTAGAAGTTGAAACGTTTATATAAAAGTATTTTTATTCTTACCCTTAAAATCTGTTTTTCCAGGCATCAAGTTTGCTTCCTTTATGTACTTGTCTATGATCTGCTGAACATGTGTTTGATCAGAGGTTAATTCTTCTATTCTAGGTAACGGAGACTCATGAGCATCAGAAGAGTTGTGCTTGTAATAAATAGCTTGTATTGGAGGAATGACAGAACTTAAAGCGTTTGTTTCCTCTTTCTTTCCAGTGGTAGATTCTTGTGGTCTATGGTCCACCTGCTCTGCAAATGACTCTGAAAATTGAGTTGAATGAAAATAATTGCCATGGCGTGGTACTTCCTTACAGACATATTTTGGCACTCAGTAGGTTATGAGATAAGTGCGACCAAGAAATTTGCTCAGAGATTTCCACTGAATGGGATGGGAAAATTTGACAGAATAAATACTATGGGTCTGCAGGCCTGTGACTTCCAGTCATTTAGAATATCATAATGTCTAATATTCTATCACGCATGAATCATTTACTTTTGATATTTAGGAAGCAATGCTTCTCCTACCACTGTATGGTAGGTCACTCAACTGATGCTGGTTTATTTCTATTTATTTACAAACATCCCTAATGTTATTACCTGGATCTATACGGCTCAAATCTGTGTTTTCGTAACTTAAAAGGCTCCCAGTAGAAATAGTTATTGAAGATAACGGCTCATGAGAAATGTCTTGTGTCTCAACCTAAAAATTAAGGGGACTATTAGACCACAATGGAGGAAGTAATATCTAGAAAAAGTGATATTTAAAATTCAATAGTGAAACTGCAAATCATCAACATCAGCAGTTATTAACTCTGAGCTCAGGTCAAGTGTAGAAACCTTCATAGTTATAAAGGTCAGTAGTAAAACTTTTTCATCATTGCTCAGCCTGATTCGCCTTTCATGCATACATACACACAAATACACACATACTCCCACCCTAATTCACGCATTAACAATTCCTCAATTATCCACTATCAACTTTATCAACACATACACACACACATGCACACACATGAACACACACTAGATACATTGTTTTAAATTATGTTACTCTATTGCTTCCCAGAACTATAGAGATCATGCATCAGGTAGACTGGAAGGTCTTCTGATGCTCAGATTTGGCTATTTTCATCATTGATCCACTTAAGTAAGAGCAGATCTCAGAGAACACAGAAATTAATGAACATTTCATCATTTCTCTAAATTAAACAGAAAACACTATGAAGCCAAATAGCTCTTTTAACATTGTAGCATACATTAAACTTTACTAACCTTATTATCTGGTTTCTCAGTGGAACCCACATATGTATGTTCTTGTTCCTCCACTTGATTCTCAGTCAGAGACTCCTTGGTTTCGACTGTAAAATGGATTGTAGAGGTTCAAAATGGGGGGAAAAATGTCTGGGTTAGGACAATTAAATTCGTAACACCAGAGGGCACCATTTCCTGCATTTACTTTCCTATTTTGCTTTTTAGAGTTTGCCTTATCTTATTAAAAAAAAAAAAGAATCATTTTACTATTTGTTAAAAACATCCACTAGTAAACACATATTCTTTTTCCTTGAAAACTGCAGTTGTCATTGCTATTCTATGCACAAAGCTCTTAACAATACTTGAATACTAGGTCTGAGAATCAGAAAAGAGCTGATGTGATGAGAAATGTTTCTGTCATTATTTTAAGTGAAAAATCAAATACATTCAATCATAAATTTGGTATAGTCTTAAAGGTGAGAAAGATGCATATAAAACATGTCATAAAGAATAACAAAAAAAGTGCAACCAGAGGCTGCTTTTGAATGGTAGGATAAGAAGTAATTTGCACTTCTTTATACCTTTCAATGTTTTCTAAATTCACAATGAACGTGTACTGTTTTAATAATGAATTATTGTTCATAATTATATTTGGGGAGCTCTGGTAGCGTAGTGCCTAAGGCATTTGACTGCTAACCAGAAGGCTGGTGGTTCAAACCTACCAGCCACTTCTCAGAAGGAAGGTTGGGCAATCTACTTCCACAGTGATACCGCCTCGGAAACCCAAGGAGGGGTCGCTGTGAGTTGGGTCCAACTCGATGGTACATAACAACAATTTATATTTGACATATTAAAATATACATAAAATTATACTTTCTAATTATTAATAACTCAGGTATTGGGATGATTTTTCTCTTATTCCCAAGCCAGTATTTGTGAGAAAGCTGATCTAGATATGATAGCTGTGGCTGTGAAACAGAATAAAAGTAAAATTGGCCCACCAAATATAAACTCAAAATTTCTGACTCCTTATTACCTTGATACTACTAAAGGAGATTATGCACATTCTTAGTGTTCGTGTATAAAATATATTTTCTTAAATGGCAACTCAACACACATGCATAAATACACACACACACACACACAATCTAGCAATCTCTGTGTGTATATATACTCTAAAAACTCCATAAAATAATATATATATTATAGATAATGAAGTAGAAATAGTTAATATCAAATATTATCTTTCAATGCAATTTAAATCTTTAAATACAATTTTTTTACTCTATTGTAGTCCTTTAAAAAATTATTTTTTGTGACCTACTTAACTTAGCCATTTACCTTTTATTTAGTAGTATTTATACTCATTTGGGGTGCTCTGGTGGCATATTGTCTAAGGCATTTAACTGTTAACCAGATGTCTGGTGGTTCAAACCCACCAGCCAGCTACTCTTTGGAAGATTGGACAATCTACTTCTGTAGTGATACCACCTCGAAAACCCAAGGAGGTGTTGCTATTGAGTCAAATCTGACTCGACAGCAGTGAGTTTGGTTTTTTATACTCATTGAGTACATTAGTCAAATTCTGATTTTAATGCTTCTCTAAAGAGATCTGGTGGCACAGTGCCTAAGGCATGTGACTGCTAACCAGAAGGCTTGTGGTTCAGACACACCAGTTGCTTCACAGAAGGAAGATGGGGCAATTTACAGTGGGGGAGGGAGGAAGGTTGCTATGCGTTGCAATCAACTCGATAACAGTTTTTTTTTTTTTTTTAAATTTTGTACACTCACTGAAATTTTAAATAAGGAAAATGAAGAGATGGTAAAACTTCAAGTGAGTTATTTTTAATTCAGAAAAAGAAAGCTAGATGAGATAAGAAGTTAATCTTGGGCTTTTCAATTCAATTAATCACAATTATTTACTTTATCTACAACAAGACTACACCAGAGGAGAGATTAGTGAACAGAGTTGCATTTGGGTAGTGGGAAAAAGCAAAAAATAAAAATGAGAGAAAGGAGAATGGTTAGAGTTATTTAAGATGAAGAAATCACTAAAAGTAGATGGTCCCTGAAAGTACATGGAAGATAAATAAATGTTATCAATTTGGACATGGTTCACTGGCAATAAGGACCCATTAAGTAGCTCCTGGAAAGAGAAAGTAATGTTATGAAAGCAATCCCCAGATTAAGGCACACATTTCCTGCTTTCCTTCAAAAACAAAGCATCATTTCCTGCTTTTGTACAAAAGCAAAGGACATTAAAGCCTGAGTTAGCAACACCACCTAAAAAACTATTAAGAAATCAAGGTATGAAGTGCTGAGGACCTAAATGAAGTGGCAGGGAGGAAATGGAGAAGCAGTAACAAAACCAAGACCCTTCTAAAACAGAAATAATATGAATCTGGGGATGATGAGAAACAGAAGAGCAGCACTTAAGAGACTGGAGTTGACCTAGCATTGTCAGCTAGGCTTTTGTGTTGCTAGGAGCTAGCCTGACTCATAGCAAAGTCTTGGTGTTCTCCTATAAGCATTAGGAATTTCATGGAACACCAGTATTAGACAAGGCTACTCTGTGACATGGTGTATCAAGAGAAAAACCACACCACTCGCAATCATATCTGAACACAGAAGCAAACAGGACCATTGTTGTCTAAACTACAAAAATGACCAAACATCACCGAATGGCTGCTGATCCTTTACCTGTAAAAGACTTAGCCTCACTCTATTCTTTCCATCTCCTAAAAAATGATTTTTAGATATTCAATAATAGAATTATCTCTGTTTTCTGGCATCACCAAAAATTAGTAAAGAAAGCTCTGCTTGCTTGAACCCTTCCTCAAATAACATAATCCAAGCCCAAGTAAGTCTCTTCTAATATCCTGCTACTAAGATGTAGCGTAGTGCCTAAGGCACTTGACTGCTAACCAGAAGGCTGGCGGTTCAAACCCACCAGCCACTCCTCGGAAGGAAGATGAGGCAATCTACTTCCGTAGTGATACTGCCTCGGAAACCCAAGGAGGGGTCGCTATGAGTCGGGTCCGACTTGATGGCACATAACAACAACAACAAGATGTCTCATGGTTTATTATGATGTGTGTTTTCTCATTGCAACTAGTCAAAACACTCAGCTTTGTTTAACTATAGGTATGTTTCAAATGGTGACACTGACAGGTAGAATAAAAAGGAAATAGAAGCATCAATTGTAAAAACCTAAAACAATGATTTAACAATCTTTATTTTAAAATGTCAAAAGTTATAACTAACTAGAAATGGTATCCTTTAGAGTAATTTGAATCTATAACAACAAATGAGAGGCTAAATTTAATTTTTCCATAAATCCTCAAAGGTTTCTCACATTTCTTATTTTATTATAGTTAAACTAAAATATCAATTACTAAAATAATTACAGCTAAAATTAAAAAAATCTGGTTAGAAAAGTTAACAATGGAGGAAGTACTTTAGAACTAATAAAGCAGTACTAAAACTATGCTTTGTAGGGTCAGTAACAATATTACACACATCAAACAGCTTGTTATATATGTGAATATACTCAAAAGCAACAATATTAACATTAGTTGTCTTTGGGTAGGAGGATTAGGTGATATAAAGCTTTGTCTTTGTAAGTCTCTTTAATTTTCCAAATCTTTGAAAATAAACATAAAGAAACTCATTTAGAATGCCACAGATAAACACTATCTTTAGGAAAATTCTAACAGTATTTAATAAATGTGTATCATTACTAATAGGATTGAACACAAAATATGTGAAGGCTACTAACTGTACAAAACTCTTACGTTCTCCTACTACTTATTCAATGAAACAATTTAACAGTGAAATCACTTATTTGCTAAATAAGCTCTACTTCCCTCATGCAACTTTTTTTATATGAAAATAATATGTCTCTTACATTAAAAAAAAATCTGTAAGACATGAACATATAAACTAGGAAGTGAAGCCCACTCTCCAACAAATCTGTGTGAGCACTTTGGTAATTATCATTCCAACTAACTTTCTGTGCATGAACAAAGACTTTTTTTTCCCTCTCATTTATTTTACTAACCATATGTTGTTGATGTTAGGTGCTGTCAATTTGGCTCCAACTCATAGCAACCCAACGTACAACAGAACAAAACACTGCCCTGTCCTGCACCAGCCTCACAATCCTTGCTATACCAGAGCCCATCGTTGTAACCACTGTCTCAGTCCATCTCATTGAGGGCCTTCCCCTTTTTCACTGACCCTCTACTTTACCAAGCATAATATACTTCTCCAGGGAATGGTCCCTTCTGACATGACCTAAGTAGGTGAGATGAAGTCTGGTCATTCTCGCTTCTAAGGAGCATTCTGGCTGCACTTCTGCCGGTACAGATCTGTTAGTTCTTCTGGCAGTCCATTGTACTTTCAGTATTCCTCACCAACATAACTCAAAAGCATCAACTCATCTTTGGTCTTCCTTATTTACCATGCAGCTTTCACATGCATATGAGGTGACTGAAAATACCTTCGGCAAACCTTAGTCTTCAGAGAGATCTTTGCTCTTCAGCACTTTAAAAATGTCTTTTGCAGCAGATTTCCCCAGTGCGATGTGTCATCTGATTTCTTGATAGCTGGTTCCATTGGTGTTGATTGTGGAACCAATTTGCGGTGTAGTAAATTACCTGGTATGGTTTTTCTAGCCATAAGTCTTTGTAAACTCCATGGTGGAATTTACTGTGAGAAACTGAGTAGCTCCTGATTGTTAAAATCATCCACCTGGGGTATTTCTGTTGGGAGCAGAACAAAGTATGTTCTGGGAAGTTCGCTCTCTCTTAGGTGCTTAGAATTCTGATGTTGTGATTGGTTAGTTTCGCCACTCTGCCAGGCTCAAAAGGAGGTCTCCTAGAGGCAGAAGAAGTCTGAGTGCTGGCTGAGAAGGACATGCTGCTGAGAAAGGCGCTCCCAAGAGAAACACACTCCTGAGAGACACAAGCTCCTGAGAGACACGCACTCCTGAGAAACACGTGCTGCTGGGAAAGAGATGCAAGAGACACGCATTGTTGAGAGAGACACCAAGGGACATGCACTGCTGGGAGAAAGACTGTGAGAGACTGCTGGCTGAGAGATGGTGGGCTGAGAGAGACTGAGCGTTTTTCCTGAACGTGAATTGTAGCCTGGTGCTTCCCTAATAAACCCCATAATCTGTGAGCTCTGTGTGGCCAATGTAGCGAATTATTGAACCCAGGAGAGAGGTGGTGGGTGCTTTGGGAGGAACGGTTGGTGAAAGGACTGGAGGGAGGCAGCATGTCTGGCCTTGCAGAAATAGGCCTTGGGTTACCGATGGTGATCCTGTTTTCCTCTTGTGGAGTTAGACGAGGTCAGGAGATGTGGCCTCCTTGCCTTTTTAGCACAAGTAACATGAAATCTTTGACAACTTCAATCTTCTCCATTTATTATGATGCTGCTTATTGGCCAGTTGTGAGGATTTTCGTTTTCTTTATGTTGAGATGTAATCCATAGTGCAGACTGTAGTCTTCACTCTTCATCAGTAAGTGCTTCGAGTTATCTTCACTTTCAGCAAGCAAGGTTGTGTCGTCTGCATATCACAGGTTGGTAATTAGTCTTCCTCCAATCCTGATGCCACGATGTTCTTCATATAGTCCAGTTTCTCGGATTATTTGCTCACCATACAGACTGAACAAGTATGGTAAAAGAATACAACCCAACAAAGTCCCTTCCTGATTTTAAACCATGCAGTATCCCTTTGTTCTGTTTGAATGACAGCTTCCTATATACGGGTTTCTCATGAGCACAATTAAGTATTCTGGAATTCCCATTCTTCTCAATGTTATCCATAATTTGTTATGATCCGCACAGTTGAATGCTTTTGCATAGTCAATAAAACACAAGTAAACACCTTTTTGATATTTGCTTTCAGCCAAGATCCATCTGACATCAGCAATGATATCCCTTGTTCCACATTCTCTTCTGAATCCAGCTTGCATTTCTGGAAGTTCCCTGTCAGTATACTGCTGCACTCGTTTTTGAATTATCTTCAGCAACATTTTATTTGTGTGTGATATTAATGATATTGTTTGATAATTTCCACATTCTTTTGGTCAACTTTCTTTGGAATGGGTACAAATAAGGATCTCTTCCAGTCAGTTGGCCAAGTAGCTATCTTCCAGATTTTCTGGCATAGCTGAGTAAGTGCCTCCAATATGGCATCTGTTTGTTGCAACACCTCAATGGGAATTCCATCAATTCCTGGAGCCTTGTTTTTTGCCAATTCCTTCAGTGCATTTCAACTTCTTCCTTCAGAACCACTGGTTCTTGATCATATGCCACCTCCTGAAAGAGATGAACATCAACAAATTCTTTTTGGTACAGTAACTCTGTGTATTCCTTCCATCTTCTTTTGATGTTTTCTGCATCATTCAGTATTTTGCCCAAATAATCTTTCAATATTGCAACTTAAGGCTTGAATATTTTTCTTTGGGTCTTTCAGCTTGAGAAATGCCAAGTGTGTTCTTCCCTTTTGATTTTCTAACTCCAAGTCATTGTACATTTCTTTCTTTCTTTTTTTTTTTTTTTT
>NW_006921634.1:5754267-5782266 GCF_000298275.1 Orycteropus afer afer | reverse complement strand
TTTGTTCCCCAGCTACTGTGCACAGTCCATGCAGTCCCTGGCTAGCAGGGTGATTTTCAGGTTAATTCTTAGGTCCTACCACCACTCGGGAATCTCCAAGCCATTTGTGCCGCCTGTGCTGTCAGGGTCGCTCAAGTCGCTGCTAGACTGCAGCTCCGTGTGTCTCCTTTTTGGGTATTTTCGTGCAAATTCTTCTGCTAGTTGGGGTTTAGTCCACTTTTGTATCCTTCCCTTCAAAGCTCAGGGGTCCAAGATTATCTTCTGTGTTTGTGTTAATTGGTTTCCCTCTTCTTTGTTGAAGAGGGTCTGTGCAGTCCTTCTGCCTAATCCGCCATCTTGCTGGAACTCCTCATTGTACATTTTGTTATAATAATTGACTTTGTCTTTTCAAGCTGATCTTTGAAATCTTCTGTTCAGCTCTTTTATCTTGTCATTTCTTTAGCTACTCTCCATTCAAGAGCAAGTTTCAGAGCCTCTTCTAACATCCATTTTCATCTTTTCTTCCTTTCCTGTCCTTTTAATGACCTTCTGATTTCTTCATGGATGACATTCTTGATGTCATCCCATAGCTCATCTTGTTTTCAGTCATTGGTATTCAATGCATCAAATCTGTTCTTCAGGTGGTCTCTAAATTCAGGTGGGAAATAATCAATGTCATATTTTGGCTTTCATGGACTTGTTTTAGTTGTCTTCAGCTTCAACTTGAACTTGCATATGAGCAGTTAATGGTCTGTTCCACAGTCAGCTCCTGGCCTTGTTTTGGCTGAAGATATTGAGCTTCTCCATTACCTCTTTCCACAGATGTAGTCAATCTGATTTCTGTGTATTCTACCTGATGAAGTCAATGTGTGTAGATGCCATTTGTACCAACTGTATAGAGCTACATAATATGGTGTACCATACGATTTTCCTACCAAAAGTCACTGGGTTATTTACCATTCTCTGTAATAAAAATACTGTAAGAAATATCTTTTGTGTATATATCCTTCTGCCCAGCAATTCCAATTTCAATTTATTTCTCTCTCACCTGCTTCATCATAGTCATCACCACAGACATTCTTCTGCGTAATTGGTTGATGTTCAAATGAATCATGGTCCACTGAGTTACTAAGTAAACTTTGTTCTTGGCTTACTGAGACCCTCATAGGGTCTCTGTCTTGATAAAAATCTGTTTTACCTGGGAAGACAAAAAATTGTCTCATCAGATTTCCACTCAAATTTCTAGAGCAAGCTAAAACTTGCTAAAATGTCAATTTAGATTACAGATAAAAAGCTAAACTTTTTAAAAGTTTTTAATTTAGGTAGAAAGAAAATACTAACTGCTTATCTTTCACATAAGCAGGCATTCAAATTATTTTACTTCAGTTTTTATTAAATTTTTTAAATGATTTATTTTTGTTGTTGAAATATACACAGCAGAATATATATCAATTAAACAGTATCTACATTCAGTGACACTGATTATATTCTTCAATTTGTACAACTAGTCTCACCCTCCTTTTCTGAACTGTTGCTCCCTCATTACTGTAAACTCACTGTAAGTTTTCTATTTAACCTTTTGAGTTATTGTTAATTTGATCCCATAGACAGTTCTTTAAAACAGCACAATGCTCAAGGCAGACATTCAATTTTTATTTTTTTTTAAATGATACTTCTACTTCCTAATACTAGATTTAAGCCTCAGTATTGACTTAAGGAGCTCTGTTAGCATAGCGCCTAAACCACTTGACTGCTCACCAGAAGGCTGGTGGTTCAAACCCACCAGCCACTTATCGGAAGGAAGGTTGGGCAATCCTACTTCCGTAGTGATACTACCTCAGAAACCCAAGGAGGGGTCGCTATGAGTCGGGGCCGACTCGACGGCAAACAACAACAATAACAACATTGACTTACCACAGGAAAACTGCTTAAAGAATTTAATAACATTTCATAGTACTATAAAAGGAGTTTGTAGGGCTTTCTAATGTCCCAGTTCTTGACCTGGGTGGTAGTTACATGGGTGAGCTTGTGATAAATTACTGAAATGAACACTTAAGATCTGTACACTTTTCTGAATGTTATACTTTGGTACAAAAATAAAAATAAACAACAAAGGGGTAGGTGATACCAAAAAGAACCAAGCTAATTTACTGTGCAAAACTTCAGAATAACTTGGGAATTAAAGGCACCAGGTATGACAAAAGGAACACGTGGCTCAGGGGAACTGAAAACAGGAAGAATGTTTAAAAGTGCTTACAACAGTTAAACACTGTCTCACAATGCCATGCCCTGAGAGGAGGACAGGTTTATAGTTTGGAGAAATCAAATTTGATATATTTTGAATTCAGGGGTCTCAGGCAGAGAAAGGAGGCAAGGGTTGAAGGGGGTGGTAGAATGCCACAAGGAAATCAAGGATACTAAAAGAAAAGTCTGCATCCTCAATGGTGAGATCCTCATATCCCCCAAATCTGCCTCCACAATAATAGTCAAGCTTATATCAAGCTTGGAGGATCATTCTTTGAACAAACTAAATCGTAAACTGCTTGAGGGAAAAGAACTATAGGTACTAAATCAAAAGACTCCAAAATGAAAAGCCACCTTTTCCAGTGTAGTCCAACAGCAAATAAGGTCTAGTCACTCATATAACTTCCAATTAGCCTTTCTGAATCCCAATCAAATATGCACAGAAATAACAGAAAGCCTCCTAAATATAACACATAGACAGTAACAACAAAAATCTCAGGCAAACAGAAAATGCAGAGAACCAAAGAAAAATTAGCAAAAGAAAACCATAAATATTGAAATAATATTTTGTAGACATGAAATAGCAGGATGCTATGAAAAAGGGAAAAAAATCATAGAAAAAAGAGGAAATTTTAGAAAACACAATTTGATTGTCAAAATTAAAATCTACAAGAAAGGTTAGAAGAAAAAGTTGAGGAAATTCCCCAGAACAACAGGGTAGAAATGATAAGAAAATTTGAAGGTCAGTATAGATCAGTGTTTCTTGACCTTGCATTTATCACCTCCCTAAAGAGCCTTTTTAGATCTTTTCAGTCTACAGTAAAGTGGTTTACTCCATTTGGACAACAGAAAAATCAGTTCTCTAATGCTACATTACTTTAAGTCTAAGTTTTAAATACCATTTATGTAAACCATTTTTTTCCTTTCATGAGTACTCACAACCTAAGCTTCTTTACCAAAAAACAAAACAAAACAAAACAAAACAAAACAAAAAACCAGCACACTGAAAAAAATTTAGCAAGCTGTCAAACTATTATGAAATCTAATTTTATCAACCCAACTCTTTACCTAGTATAGAAGCTCTGCCACTTCCTGGTGATTCTACTTCTTGTATAGCACTAAGTTCATGCTGGTTCAAGTCTAATCCACATTTAACTTTTGCTAGAGGCGGCTTTGAGGATCTCCTACCCAGTTCTTTGTCCAAATGTTCACCTATAAAGTCAAGGACAAGGTTCGGCATAATAAATATCTATTAACATACTATAAACTTTTTTTCAATCAGGAAGATGCAGTGGTAAAAGCCATGAAAAATCAGCAGAACAATTACAATAAAATGTTAGAAATAGTCTTACCACTTTGTTTGGTAGTGATCTCTTCTGAAAGCAGTTGATTATCATCAGAGTTGCTTCTATCTGCATGATTAACATCTTCCTGATCATTTCCTGAGAGGTCTTGGAGATGAGGAAACCACTCTCTAAGCTGCTCCATCTTCTGGGTTTTTAAATCATATTCAAATACAGGCTTACCCGTCTGAAAAAATGGACAGGTGAGGGAACGACACAGGAGGAGGGATCATCTGAAGAACTCTTCTTAAGATTTACAACACCTTTTTCTTAAATTAGAACCTCAACCAAAGAAATAGTTCCATCAATCACACAATTGCAACTTTATCCATAGATTAAAAAAAAAAAGGTATGTTTCCAATATTCAAAGAGTGGTATTTCCATTAAAAAGTATAATCAATCCTGGATCTAAAAACATAGCCTCCACTCTACCTGTTCAAGGTAATGAAAAAGTTTTGCAAACAGTAGAGACAGTTGCAAAACACTGTGAATGTAATCAATGTCACTGAATTATACACTTAAAATGGTTAAAATGACAAATTTTGTTATATATATTTACAGTGAATTTAAAAAACAAAAACTGTTCTAGATCTAGTATTAATACTAATATTTACTTCATGAGTCAGGTTACTTCTATCGTTTAATTCTTAATACTCAATTTGAAAACATTACCTGACTGTCTTTAAAGAAATCCTTCAAAGTCTCTTGATGTTTCTCTATCTGCTGCTGCAATGCTGCTTGCCTCTGCATAAGCAATTCCTCTTGGGCTTTTTGACTGTAATTCAGAGCTTCTCTTTGTAGATGCAACTGCTTCTGAAGTCCCAAGTTATCTTGCTGAACTAAGATAGGCTGTGAAACACTCAAAATATCTTGCAATTTTGGGATCATAAAATTGCTTGAGGGAGTTTTATGTTCATTGTTGGATGAATACAATTCACAAATTCCTTTAGATTTAGCTTCAGCAAAAGGTAATGAAATAAATGAATGTTCTGTCTCCTTTGGGAAAGACAAAGCATGCTTAGAAGATTCACTTTCGCTCACCTTGCTTTGTTTGTTTAAAAACAGTTCTTCCTGGGTTTTCTCATTAGGACATACCCTTTCCTTTTGTAAGTTCAACTGTTCTTGAAATGCTACCAAATTATCTTGTTGAGGGAGAACAGACTGGGATAAACTCAAAAGCCTACCAGGTATTCCTGGAATCTCAGGATGACTGGAGGGAACAGTGTTGTTACTTTTGGTTGGGAAAGGCTCTTGGGTTCTTTCAGAGGCAGCAGTAGGCAGTACTACCTGGGGTAAGTGTGAAGAGGACCCAACCTGCTCAGATGATATTCTTTTCTCCAAATTACTTAGTCTCTGTAAAAGCAATTCTTCTTGGGCTTCCAATGTAGATTGAATGGCTCTTCTTTGTACATCTAACTGCTCTTGAAGTGCCTTCAAATCACCTAAGTGAGGTTGGATAAACTGCTCACAAGATACCTTTTGCTCAAATTTATATTGTCCAGGCAAAACCAATTCTTTCTGAGTCTTCTCACTAAAAGGAAGGAGATTTGACTGTGCTTGCAAGTGTTGTTGAAGTGCAATCAAATTATCTTGTTGAGGTAAAACAGGCTTTGACAAATCCAAAAACCTATCAGAAAATCTTTGTATCTCAGAATGACTTAAGGAGACTATATTATCACTCTTAGTTGGACAAGATTCTTGGATTCTCTCCAATTCAGTAAGAGGGGATAAAGCAAATGAATGCTGGGTTGCTAGGGGTAACAAGGATGGGGTAGCAACCTGCTCAGCAGATACTCTTTCCTTCCATCCACTCTGTAATTTTTCCTGAGCTTCCCTTCTAGATTGAACAACAGATTCTCTCTGTGTAGCTAACTGTTCTTGAAGTGACTTCAAATTATCTTGTTGAGGCTGGATAAGCTGTGATATCCTCAAAAGCCTATCTTGCAATTGTGGGATCTGAAAATGGCTTGAAGGAATTTTACTATCACTGTCTATTGAGATAGGTTCCTGGATAGTACCAGATACAGCAGAAGGTAAGGAAGTATACGAAAGCTGTCCCAACTGGGGTATGAATGAAGAGGAACCAATTTGTTCAGAAGATGTACTTTCTTGAGCTTTCTGGCTGAAATTAAGAGCTCTGTTCTCTGTAACTAGCCATTCTTGTCGTTCTTCCAAATTATCTTTTAAAGGAAATATTTGTTGTGAGAGCCTCAAATGTCTTTCCTGAAATCTTGGGTTCACAGAATGGGTCAAGGGAACCGTACTGTCACTCTTGAGTGACATAAATTCCTGCGATCTTTCTGATTCAGCTACCTGTAATAGGGATGAAAAGGGGGCAGCCTGTTCAGAAGAAAACCTTTTGTCCAATTCACTGTGTTTATGTACAAATTCCCGAGTTTCCTGTTTAGTACCTTGTATTACCCTCTGTATGTGTGATTGTTCCTGGAGTGTTGTCAAATTTTCTTGCTGTGGAAAACTAAGAGACCTGTCTTGAAATGTTGGGATGACGAAATGATTTGAAGGAATTAGATTTTCATCAGATAAACAAAGCTTCTGAACCCTTCTAGGTTCAGCTCTAGCTGAAGTAACTGAATCTTGGGCAATCACTGTTGAGAATGAAGAATTCATCTGCCCAGACTTACTGACCTCCACATCCTTTTGTCTTTGTAGAAGAAACTCTGCCTGGGCTTCATGCCGAGCCTGAAGAATACTCCTCTGTGTAGTTAGCTGTTCTTGGAGCAACTTTAACCTATCCTGCAGAGGTAGGAACTGCTGTAGGAAACTTGAAGACCTATCTTGAGATGTTGGGATCTCAGACTGGCTTGAGAGGACTCTGTTCTCACTCTTTGATGAATATTGCTGCTGGATTTTTCCAGATGGTATTTCAGCAAAAGATAATGAAGTAAATGTATGCTGAGCTTCCTGAGATGGAAGAGTAGAGGATGTAGCCTGCTCAGAAGACACCCTTCCATCCAATTCATTCTGTTTATGCATACATAATACTTCCTGGGCTTCCCGTCTAGCCTGAAAATTATCTTGCTGAGGTAAGTTAGACTGTGATAAACTCAAAAGCCTATCCTGAATTTGTGGGACCACAGGATGATGGCCCAAGTAAACTGTTGTATCACTGTTGGTTAAAGAAGAGTCCTCAGTTCTCTCTAATTCAGCTTTGGCAGAAGGCAGTGAAGTAAATGAATGTGAAGCTACCAATGGAATAAATAAAGGGAGGCCAGTTTGCTCTTCCAATTCTTTCTGTTGGTGCAAAAAGAGTTGTTCCTGAGATTCCTGTCTTGCCCGGAGAACTTCCTTTTGTAGCTCCAATTGTACTTGGAGAGCCTTCAAATTACCTTGCTGGGCTGTGATACGCTCTGAAAATGGCAAAGACCTATCCTGCATCTGGCTGATTATAGAATGCCCTAAGGAAAATGCACTTTTGCTCTTAGTTGAAAGGGCTTCCTGGCTTCGTCCAGATTCACCTTTAGCAGGGAGAGAACTAAAAGAATGCTCAGCTACCAGTGGTAGAAATGAAGAGGGTTCAGTCAGCTGAGAAGACTTACTTTGACTATTTTCTGAGTACATCTGTTGGGAGCCTAAAGTTTGAAAAGTTGTTGCCCTGGATGTTTCAGATATTTCTCTAGCATCCTGAAACATTAGTGGCCTATCATGTGACAAAGGCCTTGAAAGTCTGTAAGAATCTTCAGGGATCAATTTATAGTCTCTCTGTTGTGTTTCAGTCTGTGAGTATAACTTCAGATGTTCCTGTGATTCCAAAGACTGCTTGGCTAAAACATCTGAAGTGCTTAACGTTTCCATTGTTTCTACCTGTCTCTGTGAAAAGAGACTCTGTTTTGGTATCTGAAAATGACTTTGTTCTAATTTGGAGATCTCTGTGGGTTGATATTTGTTAGGACTCAACTTAGGTTTCTGACTTTGATCCCAATGCTCTGATACAATAGTGGACCTTTCAGATTTCTGAGGTTGTACTGATGTAACAGAATCAGCTGTCAATGATGTGGCTGACATGGGTAGGTACCTTTCTTTTAACATAGTCTGATATTCGTTTAATTGTTTCCTGGCAGCTTCAACAGATTGTTTGTGTAACCTACCAAAAACAAACAAACATTGTTCTTTTATGATGGAAAAAAAAAAGTCCCTTATTCTCAATACAATTAAGTCTATACATTAAATATATAACAAATAGCAGTCTAGAGTTGGCTATAATCATAATCACAGTCATAATCATAATCAAAGAAATGACTCTCATACTGCCATATATTAGAGAAATCTATAAGCCATAGTTCTAAGGGAACCCCAATTAGATCCTCATATATACTAAATAATAAATTCTGAAGATGTAACCACACACAATCAAATATAAATTGTATCCTAGCTAATACCTGTTTTGTTCTAAAAGCTGATGTTGATAGTTACGAATCATCTGCCTATGACTATCTTCATCAGAAATTATGGTGCACGGTGCTGGAGCAAAGCTAACCTAATAAAAGACAACACAATAATTAGAAGGCAAATTCAGAAAATAGCACTAAAGTATCTTATATCTTACATAAACTGAAGTTCCAAAATTGTAAACTTCTATAGAACTTTGTTTTTAATAAAAAGACTGGCACTTCCCATTACAGTATTAAGAAAGGAAGTAATCCATTGTTGTCCCTTAGTGCCAAGTCTAAGTAAGAGCTCAATATACGTATTACACACAAATCATGGTTATATACACTGGTACCCAGAGAAACTGAAAGATGAAAGGCATTAGGTTAGTGCATACTTATATTATAAAAGGAAAAAAATGACCAAATGAGATTAGAAAGACATTTTAGTTTTCTGAATGCGAAGTTGCTCATATTTTTTGCCTCCCAACAATCTAGGAGAGATGAGATTTCATATATCCTACCCCAGTCTGTTGAGTTTTTTTTCTTTTTTCTTCTTCTAGTTGAGCCTTGAAGCAGTCAGTTTCTAATCTTAATTTCTGTTGTTCAATTTGTTCAAGTAATTCCAATTGCTTTTGCTTCTGCTCTTCTATTTCCATTATCTAGGCAACAAAAATGCCACTGAGCTATTAACAACAAACTCACACACATAAAAGTTTACATGCATTACATTAAAAGAAACTATTTTTAGCACCAAGAGTACAATTATCCAAGAAGTAAGTGCTGGTCTTTTCCTCTGCTGTTGCCACTGTCAGAGACAGGAAGCAAGTGAGAGACGGGATGGGGGGGGAAGGAGAAAAAAGGAGAGAAATAAAACAAGGCAGAAGAAGAAGGAAAAATAAATACATTAACTCTTTATATTACTCAGCCATACTGTGTCCACATTTGACTTTACATTGTTCCCAGTACACAATAATGACTGCGGAAATTAAGTATCAAGGTCTCCTAAAACATTGTGATCTCAGGCATACCCTGAGTAACAGTTTAGGCAGTTACCTAAAAGCTAAATAATAATACAATGAGCAACATTCTGTGTCTTTTCTGTCATTCACAGAATATATGGGGAAAAAAAGGCAAATGGCAAAAAGATGACAATGTCTAATATTATACACACATACATACAAAGGATTAAAATACTAAGAACATGCCAGAGTAACTCTAAGTTTCATGAGAACAAACAGGGACTATGTCTGCCTACTAAATTTAGCACCTAGTACAGTACCTGATGCAAGTAGGCACTTAATAAACATTTACCAAATAGAAAAAGGAATGCATGCAAAGTTTTATAAAGAGAAGCACTGCTACCAGAGATATTTAAGAAATGACCTTGTTTTTTGAAATACACAATTGTCTCAGCTTGATACTCTAACAGTCCTTTCTCTAACCTGGAAACAGTAGCAATAGCTGAGCTACTGTCTTCAGCTTCCTTCCTTCTCTCACTTACAGGATCTACTGAATTTGGATGGTTTCCAGTTCTGTTGTATCACTAGAACTGTACTATCAACACAGTAGTCACTAACCAAAAACCCACTGCATTTTCATCATCATAGAAAGTTTTACTGGAGAATATTACTCTAGATTATGAAATAGAGGACATTTACCTCAGAAGAAATAGTGGCTGATAGAATTTTTACTGCCCAAATACATTTTTGTAAAAACTATGACTATAAACTGACTGGTTTAATAATTAGCCCCTGGCTTAGTAATAATCAGAAATTGTTTAAAAACCTTTATTAAAAGTAGATGAGATGAGTGAGTTTCTATTAAAGGTGATGAAAAGTGTTGGAAATGGATAGTGGTGACTGCTGCACAACACGGAGAACATGACCAATGTCAGTGAATTATATAGTTACAGATGGTTACAACAGCAAATGTTTTGCTAGAAAACAAGAGACTAAAATTATAGTTAAAGACACTTAATTTTCAATTTTTCTTATGAAATACTATTTTTCAAAAACTTTTAGGATTACAAGGTCTAGTTGTCTAATATTACAACAAGGTACTCAATTAGTCAAGAATTTTTTATTGGGCATTTACTAAGTATAAAGAAAGCAATATACCATAAACTAAACTGAACTTAAAAAAAAAAAAAAGGTGGTTGCTTCCTTTAAGAACTTGCACATTTTACAGGGAAGATACTCTTGGGTGGTGCAAATGGTCCATGTGCTTGGCTGCTAACTGAAAAGCTGGAGGTGTGAGTCCACCCAGAGGTGCCCTAGAAGAAAGGCCTGGCAATCTACTTCCAAACACTCAACTGCTGAAACTGCGAGAGCACAGTTCTTCTCTGACAGATGGTGCAGAACTGACTCAACTGCAACTGGTCAGGGTACACACAAAAGTACAAAATACACGAAAAAAATGCAGAATGAAGTAAGTATAAGGTAGACTGTTCAAGCCATGCATGAAGTACCATCTATCAGTTAAATGTCTGTGTAAGACATGGTAAAGAGATGTATCAAAAGTAGCCAGACATTAAGACAAACTTCATTGATCAAACAAAATTTTAGTATCTAAAGGAAGAAGGAAATCTTTAAAATCAGAATTTCAAATTACCTGTTTCTGCTTTGCTGACATTCTAATTCTGGCGGCTTCTTCCTGAGGGTGAAGTAGAACTGGATTCTCAGCTACAGTTGTGATAGGTTGAGTTGCCACTTCTAAGAGAATTTCCCAAACAAAAACGAGTTTCAACAATTTAGAATTTGGACACCCCTATATGTCCTTTCATTAATTTATTACATTAAGTTTATTAGAAAAAAGATGTAAAGAATCAAGCAAATTTAATTTCAGGATATGATAAAAAGAAATACCTTGTTGCTTTTCAGCGTCAGTGCTGCATGAAAGTGGCTTGTCTTCAGTAGGAAGTGGCCCTGACTCAACTGTTAGTGCATCACTTTCAGTAACTATAAAAGATACCATTGTTATCATCAACATATTCTTATTGTCAAGCTCATATCTAAAGCAAACAATAAAACCGAAATTAGCATTAAGGTTAACAATTCAATTTTGGTCCACCTGAATGTCTTACTTAGTCATGATCCAGTCATTTTCCTGAAGAACAGGTATATTATCCATTAAACCCAAGCCTGATCAATCCAGGAAGATTCAAAGAGTAAACAAAAAGTAAAAATGTGAAGAACTGATTAAAAAGGCAAGCACACAGGGTTTCAAACACAATGGAAAGGATAAAAGGAGTAGAATAAACAAAGCACTATAGCTAAAAAAGAGAAGATAGAGAAATGTCAACATATCTTCGACATATTTAGATACTGGGATTTGTATTATTTATGAAAGCAGATCAAAGAAGGAAGTTAAAGCAATTTACTATGATCCTATCAAAGTAGCCAGAAACTCTGCATCAATTATTTATTGCTTCACTCACTTTTCATTCTGCACCTACTTGTATGTTAGATGCTAGGGACATGAGGTATATAAGAAAAGCCTTCAAGGAGTGAGGGAAAGAAACTTTATATAATAACCCCTAGAAAAATTATAAAACTAGAAAGTGTGATAAGTACTGCTGTTGTTGTTAGGTGCCGTTGAGTCGTCTCCAATGCATAGCAACCTTATGCCCAGTAGAACGAAACACTGCCCGGTCCTGTGGCAGCATCATGATCCTTGCTACACCTGAGCCCATCATTGCACCCCCTGTGTCAATCCATCTCGTTGAGGCCTTCCCCTTCTTCATTGACCCTCCACTTTTCCAAGCATGATATCCTTCTCCAGGGAATGGTCCCTTTCGACAATGTGACCAAGGCAGGTGGGACAAAGTCTGGCCATTCTTGCTTCCAAAGAGCATTCCGGCTGCACTTCTAGGACAGATTTGTTAGTCCTTTTAGCAGACCATGGTACTGTTAGCATTCTTCCCCAACACCACAACTCAAAAGCATCAACTCTTCTTTGGTCTTCCTTATTCACTGTCCAGCTCTCACATGCATAAGAGGTGATTGAAAGTACCATGGCTTGGGTTAGGTGTGCCTTAGTCTTCAAAGAGACATCTTTGCTCATCATCTTTTGCAGCAGATTTGCCCAATGCAATACGTTGTCTGATATCTTGACTGCTGCTTCCATTGGCATTGATTGTAGAGCCACGTAATATGAAGTCCTTGACAATTTCAATCTTTTCTCCATCCACTGTGAAGCTGTTTATTGGACCAGTTGTGAAGATTTTTGTTTTCTTTATATTGAGGTGTAATCAATACTGCAGACTATAGTCTTTAACCTTCATCAGTAAGTGTTTCAAGTCATTCTCACTTTCAGCAAGCAATGTTGTCATCTGCATTATCGCAGGTTGTTAATGAGTCTTCCTCCATTCCTGATGCCATGTTCTTCATATAATCCGGCTTCTCAGATTATTTGCTCAGTATACAAGCTGAATAATTACGGTGAAAGGATAAAACCTTGACACACTCCCTTCTTGATTTTGAACCATGCAGTATCCCCTTGTTCTGTTCAAAGGACAGCCTCCTGATCTATGCACAGGTTCCTCATGAGTACAATCAAGTGCTTTGGAATTCCCATTCTTCTCAATGTTATCCATAATTTGTTATGATCCACACAATCAAATGCTTTTGCAAAGTCAATAAAATGTACGTAAACACCTTTCTGGTATTCTTTGCTTTCAGCTAAGATCCATCTGACATCAGCAATGATATACCTCATTCCATGTCCTCTTCTGAATCCAGCTTGCATTTCTGGAAGCTCTCTGTCAATATATTGCTGCAACCATTTTTTGAATTATCTTCAGTAAGATTTTACTTGCATGTGATATTAATGATATTGTTCAATAATTTCCACACTCTGCGGGATCACCTCTCTTTGGAATGGTTACAAATACGGATCTTTTCCAGTCAGTTGGCCAGGTAACTGTCTTTCAAATCTCTTGATATAACTGAGTGAGTGCCTCCAGTGGGGCATCTGTTTGCTGAAACATCTCAATGGGTATTCCGTCAATTCCTGGAGCCTTGTTCTCTGCCAATTCCTTCAGTGCAGCTTCGACCTCTTCTTTCAATACCATTGGTTCTGGATCATATGCCACCTCCTGAACTGGATAAACATTGACCAATTCTTTTTGGTTACAGTGACTCTGTGTATTCCTTCCATCTTCTTTTGATGTTTCCTGCATCATTCAATATATTGCCCATAGAATCTTTCAATATTGCAACATGAAGCTTAAATTCTTTCCTCAGTTCTTACAGCTTGAGAAATGCTGAGCGTGTTCTTCCGTTTTATTTTTCTAACTCCAGGTCTTTGCATGTTTCATTATAGTAACTGGCTTTGTCTTCCTGAGCTGCTCTTTGAAATCTTCTGTTCAGCTCTTTCATCTTGTCATTTCTTCCATTTGCTTTAGCTATTTCCATTCAAGGGCAAGTTTCAGAGTCTCTTCAGATATCCATTTTGATTTTTTCTTCCTTTCTTGTCTTTTTAATGACCTCTTGCTTTCTTCATGGATGATGTTCTTGATGTCATCCCACAGTTCCTCTAGTTTTCGGTCACTGGTGTTCAGTGCATCAAATCTATTCTCTAAATGGTCTCAAAATTCAGGAGGAATATTACCAAGGTTATATTTTGGCTCTTGTGGAGTTGTTTAATTGTCTTCAACTTCAACTTGAACGTGCATATGAGCAGTTGATGGTTTGTTCCACAATCAGCTCCTGGCCTTGTTTTAGCCAAAGATACTGAAATTCTCCATTGCCTCTTGCCATAGATGTAGTCAATCTGTGTATTCCTGTATATTCCATCTGGTGAAGTCCATGTGTATAGCTGTTGCTTATGTTGTTGAAAAAAGGTATTTGCAATGAGTAAGTCATTGGTCTTGCAAAATTCTATCATGTGATCTCCAGTGTCATCAGTGATAATCGACACATCTTGATTGCATGTTTGGTCAATTTCAGACTGCAGAAGTTGGTAGAAATCTTCAGTTTCCTCACCTTTGGCTTTGGTGGTTCGTGCATAGATTTGAATAATGGTAGTGTTAACTTGTCTTCCTTGTAGGCATATGGATATTATCCTATCACTTATAGCACTGTACTTCAGGACAGATCTTGAAACAGTCTTTATGATGATGAATACCACACCATTCCTCTTTAATTTGTCATTCTCAGCATAGTAGATCATATGGTTGTCTGACTCAAAATGGCCAACACCAATCCATGTCAGCTCACTAATGCCTAGGATATTGATCTTTACACATCCCATTTAATTTCTGACAACTTCCAATTTTCCTAGATTCATACTTCGTACATTCCATGTTCCAATTATTAATGGATGTTTGCATCTGTTTCTACTCATTTTGAGTCTTGCCACATCAGCCAATGGAGGTCCCAAAAGCTTTACTCTATGCGTATCATTAAGGTTGTCTCTACTCTGAGGAGTCAGCTCTTCCCTGGTCAAATTCTGAGCGCCTCCTGACCTGATGGGCTCATCTTCTGGCACTATATTGGACAATGTTTCATAAAGTTATCCAGTAATATATCAGACAGTGTTTCACTGCTATTCATGAGGTTTCCATTGGCCAATTGTTTGAGAAGTGGATGGCCTCTTCCTTCTTCCGAGTCTGTGTTAGCCTAGAAGCTCTGCTGAAACCTGCCACCATGGGTAACCCTGCTGGCATTTTACAACATAGCCTCCAGCCTCACAGCAACACATAAGCCACCATAGGATGACAAAGTGACAGACAAGTTTATCTCCCTCAGTTGTTCCTAACCCCTCTGCACCTGCCTACCTGGATTCCCAGCCTTAAAACAGAGCCACCCCCAAGCAAAAAAGCAGCTCCTGAGCCCCACGCCCACCTACCTTGGTCCCTGGCATTAAAATAGAGCCACCCCCAAGCGAAAAGCAGCCCTAAGCCCCACGCTCCACGATAAGAACTATGTAAGACCAAAAAAAAAAGGGATTATACAATACAGCAATGAACCAACCAAACCCACTCCCATCAAGTCAGTTTTGATTCATACTGACCCTACAGAACAGAGTAGAATTGTCCCGTAGGGTTTCCAAGGCTGTAAATCTTCATGGATAAACATCGACCAATTCCTGTGTAGCAGTTTGTTGGTTTTGAACCACTGACCTTTTGGTTAGCAGGCAAATGCCTTAACCGCTGTGCAACCACAGCTCCTTCCATAGGGGAATAATAATAATAATAACAACAACAATAACAATAATAATAATGATAGGGGACTCTGAATTAAACTGGTGGGTCAGGTGAGATTTCTCTGAAAAAATGACATTTAAGCAACCCTCTTAAAGGTGAAGAGGAATCAGCTAGGTAAAGCATGTGGGAGTATGTAGAAGACTTTTCCAGAAAGACAGAGCAGAAGGTATGAAAACCCTGTGAGGATTTAAAAAAAAAAAAAAAAAAGTGGCCCATTCAAGAAACTAACAGGTTGGTATACATGGCGTATAGTAAGAAAGGGGGAGCTCTGGTAGCGTAGTGCCCAAAGCACTTGACTGCTAACCAGGAGGCTGGCGGTTCAAACCCACCAGCCACTCTTCGGAAGGAAGGGTCGCTATGAGTTGGGTCCAACTCTATGGCAAATATCAACATCAACAGCATAGCAAGATGAGGTTGGAGAGAGCCTTATCACACAGGATCTTTTTCAAAAGAACTTGATTATGGATTAAATGCGAAAGACCTCCTTCTCCCCTTTTTGGCTTCCCCACACCATATTCTCTCTCCTACTTTTCTGGCTACTCCTTTTTTTTTTAAAAAAAAAATCACCTTTGCTGTTCCCTCTTCCTTTAGAGATCTAGCCTAGAAATATACATTCAGTATATAAAGTCATGACATTAGAGGAGATCAAACAGGGAATGATGATGCAGAGAAGAGATGTAAAGAGCAAGCTCAGGGGCAATGCTTAGTGGTTGTACAGATGAGGATAAAGAACAAAGGACACCATGAGGGAGGAGCCAGTGAGGAAGGAAAACCAAGAGAGGGTGGTGTCAAGAGGCCAATTGAAGAAAACAGTTCAAGAAGGCTTCTGATTATATTTAGGACAAAAGGCAAAATCCAAATATGGACTCTAAGTCCCTGCCTTCTTTCAGAAGCCAGGTAGCAAAACATTTCCTCACAAATTCAATTATATCTTTAAATCTAACACTTAAAGGAAAACACAAAACAAAAGACAGTTACATCATCACAATCCTCATTTACTTGTACGTAACTTAAAAAGGAGATACTGCTGGTTTAATCTTTGTAACTTCTGGAAATATGATATTTAACAAGTTATTTATTTACCAAAAAAAGTTCTTTTAAATTAACAAATAAAGAAACCAAATATCTGGTGGAACATGAAATAAACACAATACAAAACACTAAAAAGCCATTAACATTTCATATCCTTTGATCTAGGAATCTTTCTTTTAATGGTTCATCCTAAGGAAATAATTAAAGATGTGGGCAAAGACTTCACTATAAGGTGCTTACTGCAGCACAAGAAATAGCAAGAATAACTGGAAACTGTCTAAATGTCTTAATAGGAAACTGATTAATTTTGGTTTATCAATTACACTAGAATATATATAAGAATTATATACTATAATTAATATATATGAACAATAATAATATGTTGAAAGTTATCTGGAAAGAGTTTAAGGTTTTTAGGATTTGTTGCTTGTAATTAGTAGGATTATGGGCTTTAACGTTCTTTTCTTTCTTTTGACCTCTACTCTTTTTTTCAGGAATGAGCATATTTTAAAAAAATTTTCAAAAGGGTTTGTGTGCTATAAAATGAGGCTATTGGAGGGACTCACCTTGTTCCTGCCCAGGGGCTAATGTTTGCTCTTCACTGGCAATTGTTCCTGTAGACACTGTTGGTGTTTTACTCTCAGTTTCGCTCACAGCTGTAATGGTCTCACTTTCATCCTCAGACATGGATTTAATTGTCCAGAGAGATTTTTGGCTTCGGATTTTATTTAATAATTTTTTAAAAAGAATTTTTGAAGGGACCTGTTGAGTCTTCATTGCCAAGGGAACTGAAAGAACGAAAAAAAAAAAAATCCACAAAAACAAACACACCTTACTCAGCACCTATTATAGATCAGGCAAACTGTTCTATATTTACCTTTAGTTACGCCTACAACTATTATTGAAAGCAAAAACATAACTCCATGTTTCTCAATATTTACAATTTAACAGTATAAAGCTAAAACCAAACCCACTGCCATCAACTCGATTCTGACTCATAGCAAACCCCACTGGGTTTCTGAGGCAGTAAATCTTTACGGAAGTAGACTGCCCCGTCTTCCTTCCACGGAGTGGCTGAAGGGTTTGAACCACCAACCTTCTAGTTAGCAGTCAAATGCATTAGTCACTGTGTCACCAGAGCTCCTTATTTAACAGTATACACAACATTACTTGATCCCAGTTACAATTTTATAACCAGAAATACTTTTTTCAACTTAAATAGTAAAGGTGCAAAATACAATCATTTTCCAATATAAATTTAAAGCTTAAAAAAACTTATCTGGTTTCTGGAGCCATGGAGTCTAGATGAACTCCTGAAACTTGCTCTGAACTTACCTTCAACCCAAAAATATTCCCTGAAGCCTTCTTAAAACCAACCAACACTTTGGCTTAACCAGTAAAGATTAACTGCCTTGAGCACTTGTGCTCTTTTAAGATCTATCTAAATAGGATCAAAATGACAATAGCAGTTCTAAAGATTAGACAGGCAGTTTATGTTAACAATGGAGGAACAACTTGGAAAAGGAGGGTAAGTCTGGTTGCATTACTCAAACATCACTGAATTTTTCAATGTAATCAATGTCACTGAATTGAACATACAAAAATTGTTGAACTGGTATATTTTCTACTGTGTATAATCTCAACAACAAAAATTAAATATATTAAATATATAAAAACAATTGTCAGAAAGATGCTAAAGCAGCTTGCTAACTGGTGACAGAATGGATACCTACAAATGAACTGGTGGGTAAGATTAGTATTTGAAATATGTGCTTTAAGGTTCTATACACTTCATGCTACAGAGGAGTCCCAAATATGATTCTGTATTTCTTAGTAGCTTATAGAGGAAAACTTCACCAGTTATAACCTTAAAAGTAAACCAATTGCTCCCAAATTGTTCTTGGTACTATTTGAGGAAAATTTCTCCTACCTATCTTCATAAATAGATCCCTTTTCAAAAAAATCATGTTTCTAACAACTTTCTTCCATATGGGCTGATGTGTACAACCAGAGGTTAGAGGTTTTAATCTATTCACAGGGGCCTTGGAGAGCAACTTTTGAAAAATCAGTGACAGAAAACCTATGTGGGGTCACCATGAGTCAGAATCACGGTAGCTAGTTTAGTTCTTGGCTAAGAGGATAAAATTGTTTCAAGTATAGTATCCTAACTTAATCAAGGAATAAAATTCAAGAGTATCTAGAGGGTGTTTTTAACTTTCTAATTGAGCTACAACTCAAAACCTAAATGCTTTCAATGAGTTTCACCCAATCACCGGTCCAAACACCATCCAGATCATCACATGGACTATTTCCAGCACTTAGAATCCTCCACCATGACACCTACCAGGCAATATTACCCTTAAAGATAACCACTATTCTAATTTCTAGCACCACAGATCAGTTTTGCCTGGTTTTTGTTTTGTTTTTTTAAACTCCATCTAAACAGGAATCACACGCTTTTATGACTGTTTTCTTTCATTTATCAGTAACTCACTGATTTTTAAGAAATCAGTAGTCACTGACATTTAAAACTAAGGATGTAAAAAGAACAATGATTAATTTCTAACAATCAAAAACCTGGCAACACCATGCCAGCAATCCCAAACGGGATTAGCTGGAACAGAGGAGTTACTACCCTTAGTGCCAAGATGTGGAGAAGCTAGAACCCTCAGACCCTCACACAGCGTTAGTATGAATGTAAAATGGCATAGCAACTTTGGAAACAGTTTGGCAGCTTTTTAATAAGTTACACATAAACTGACTAACAACACAGCAATTATCTACCAAAGCAAAATGAAAACATACACACACACACAGACTTCCATGTGAACATTCATAGAATTATCCATAACAGCCTAAATACAGAAACCACGCAAATGTCCATCAACTGGTGAATGGATTCATAAAATATGATATATAGCTCTAAAATGGAATATTATTCAGCAAATAAAAAAGAATGAAATGTTGATACATGCTATAATATTGATGAACTTCAAAGTGCTACATGAAAGAATTCTGACACAAATGACTACATATTGTATGATTTCATTTACTGGAAATTCTAGAAAAGCAAAACTAAGAGCCTGAAAGATCAGTGGTTGTCAATGGTCAAGGACTGAGGGAGGATGCTAATTACCAAGCAGTCCCAGGGATCTTCTTCTTTTGATGGAAAAGCTCTCTGTATCTACTGTGGTGGTTTTTATTCATTGTAAGTGAAATACGTCTTAATAAAGCCCATTTAAACAAGGTATAGAATTTATTGTGAGGGCCCACTAAAGTCATTCAAAGAGAGAAAGAGGAACAGGATTTGAGTTTCATTTGATAGGTCATTCTAGTTGCACTGTAGAGACTAAGACTGCAAGAAGGCCAATTAGGCTGCTGAAGCAATCCACGGAAGAAATGATAAGGTTTTCAGTGAAGCCAACAGTAGAAGACACGGGGAACAAAGGGTCAGAATGAAGAACTTTAATTAAAGGTCATTAATGAAATGTAAAGGTAATAGCGGGGGAGGTGTTAAAGGTAATTCCCACTGATCTGGTTTGAGCTCTGCAGACTGTGGCACCATTCACTAAAATAAGGAAGACCAGAAGAGAAGGTTTCAGTAGGCACGAGAAGATTATAAATTTATTGTTAAGACACTGTGAGTTTTAAAGTACATGTGGGACACACAGACCAAACCAAAACTCATAGCGACCCCTCCTTGGGTTTGAACTGCCAGCCTTCTGGTTAGCAGTCAAATGCCTTAGGTACTATGTTACCAGAGCTCCTTATGGGACACAAAGCCAAGTAAAAATTCAGAATGGTGGATATATAGATGAAGTTTAGAAGAGAGATTTAAGCATGAGCTATTCATCATGATATATGAAGTACCTAGCAATAACTGAACACCGTAGAATCTCACTGATGGTTTGATGAGTCTGGGAAAAAAAACGAATTTGGAATTGAGTACCTAATTTAAACAACTTCAAAATCATCAGAATACATATATACTTACACACATATATGTATATGGATGAATAAAAAACCTTACTCCTATGTATAGGAAAAGGAACTTTAATGACTAAAATTTGAAAATGTTTCCTTCTCCACCACTTCTATTAACTATTAGTCACTGTACTTAAATTAGATTTGATTTTTCTAATTGTGGGCTAATGATTAGCATTTTTTCCTGTAAAATATTGTTAACTCAGAAGGGTGTCTTTTTTTTTTTACCGTCTATTTTACTACGGCATATTTTTTCAGCTTCTGTCACTTGCAAATTCTTAGTTTCGTTTAAATCTTCTTGATCCACTGAAAGGTCCAGTTCCTCATCTTGGGTCTGATCGATCACAGTCGGCAAAGGCTCTGGTTCAAGTTGCAAAATCAGGTTTCCTTTCACCTCTCGATAAAAAAATAGACAGACGTGTTTCTATTCCAAAATGACTAAAAATAATTTAATCATAAGATATAAAGGCCATCATAGATTCTAAGTCTAAAATATGAGAGTCTTTTTCAAACCGAGAACTCAAAAATAAAAACTTCTGTATCATTACAAATATGTTTTCCCACCAAAACATTTAAAAGTACTGTTGAAAGTCTACTGAAAAAAGCTTACTCTTGTCTGCATTGTACATATCTTCAAAGGCAAATTCTAGCTCTCTCTGCCAGTCTTCTTTCATTTCACTGCGTTTGTATGGCAGCTCAACTAGCTGTGGTGCCATTCGTGCTACATTCTGTCTTCTACGGGCCAGGTCCTCTTGTTGTAGCTGTTTCAGTTCTTTCATTAATTTCTCTTGATTCTTTAGGAATAGAGAGAATTAATGACAGCTGAGTCAGAAACTTCTGACTATTAACACTTATAATGAAGGAAAAGTGAGGAAATAATGAGGAACAATAGCTCCCTCCCTCCTCTACCATTTTTTCTGCCACAAAAAGACGACAAATATTTACTGAATGCTAGATACCCTACATAATCTGTTCATCATAGGTAGGGCATGAAGGACAACAGTGGTTAAAGAAAAAGAAAGTTGAAGAGGTAGGTAGAAGCCAAATACTATTTATGATAGACACTAACAGGAAGTAAGGTACTAAGCCACATTAGGATTTGCAGCAAAAAGTTTAAGGCAGGGGAAAGGAAATTCTCTAATAGTAGTAAGATCACATGGTTTCAACATTAATTCTTATGTAAGAACTTATTTATATAATAAAGGAAGAGTGAGTGTTAAATGATAATATATATATATATACACTATTTATTCTTTTGTTAACTATTAAGTGTTTTGTTATTTGGGGATGAATTTCTTTTTTTTTTGCCATGCCCTTAAAATGAATCAAATTATGAACAAATTTACTCAATTTCATTAAATTAATTTCACAGTTCTTTGCATATACTATTCTAGCTCACTGAAAAGTTGACATATTCTTCTACTTGGATTATTTATGACACTGACCACCATCACCAACATTTACTGTGAGCTGATGAACTACCAGGCACAATTCTAAGAGTGCTCTACTAAACTTATCTAATCCTCACAAAACAGATGCTAAAATAGAGCTCAGAAAAGTTAAATGACTTGCTGAGAGCAAACAGCCAAATGGTGAAGAAGGGAGGCAAACCCAGGCAGACTGACTATGGAGCCATTTTCTCAACCAACTAAATGTTACTGCTTTTATGGAGAAATGTGTTCAATTTAAGATTGCTTTTCATTTACTTTTTTTTTTTTTACTATAGGCTTAAGTCTTAGATAAGGAGATTTATTGATAATAATTCAGGCATTCAGTTATTTTAGCCATAATTCACCATCAGTTATAAAAGCTAAAAATTGAAGAGCGGTTATAATTTAGTTCATACTACACAAATAAACTTTCATAAGACAGGCACTTAATTCCTATCAATTACTTAAAAACTCATTCCTAAGAGATGGGTTTAAAATATCAAAATACATTAGTCAAATTCAGAAAATAAAATCAGACTTCTAATAAGATGAATGGCTTTTATGCATGTTTTAACAATCAGAATTTCAAGAGCAATAAGCATGACAGAAATGAAGCAGTACATAAAACTGAAAAGCCAATTTTCATCATACATGTTTTGCGCAAGTATGTGGCAAAGTCACTTTTTCAAAGTATAAGCAAGGATAATGACTTTATCTTTGAATCAATACAAATATGATTGAATCTTCAAATTTAAGGAGCACAAATGCAATTCAAATAATTAAATTAGGAAACTGATTCAAATATATTAAGCTATTTATGGACAGATTAAAATATCAGATTCTTAATAAATTTACCATTAGCAAAATCTTCAGAGCACAGTGATATACTTTAAGTGTGAAAGTTTACCTAATCTGAACTTGAAATACACAGGCAAAGAAAGTGGGAAACTTGAGAAATCATGAATCAGGAGATAATATTTTCATACCCTCACACTTCCTTACTTTGAGCTCATTCACTAATCAGTTCTGCTAGTGGTCACAGCTAGAATATAATTCTTACTTGAGCCAAATGAATCTTTTTCATTGCGTGGAAACCTCGTACATGCGCTTTTTCAAACTGTTCCAGTCTCTCCTCTGCTATTTGTTTCTGTAGTACTTCCAAACGTTTAGCTTCTTCTTCAGCAGCCAAATGAGGATCTGGCTAGCAGTCAATCAATAACATTTTAGACAATTTAAAAATAAAATGTACCAAACCAGAGTCATATCTAAAAACCAAAACGACTGGTAAATCATGTTTGTCTCTGTGTATAAAATTAAAGAGTAAGAAGAGTTGTATTTTCAAATTCCCAGATAAATCAACAGCATACCTCTATGAAAAGGATCAAATTGAAAGTCATACAATAAAAAGACTTAGGTTGTTAATTTCAAACCCAGTTAGGCTATACTCATCTAAATTCTTCCACCTTTTGTTTTTTTTTATTAAGTAAAAAAATCCATCAAAAAGAAAATGTTAAAAGGTAAAGACCCACAAATCTAGCAGTTAGGAAACTACAAAAATAAAAATTCATGTAAATCAGGGCAGCACTGACATTTGGCTTTGGTTTACAGACAAAATCTGGGGTTCGGCTTTGGCCTCAGGAAGGCCAAATCACCAAAACATCTAATGTAATATCATTCCTGATTTTCTCAAACTTGTGTGTAAATAATGATTATGCCATTGCATAGCCATCATATCTCAGTTTAATAGCAGTAACACAAAAAAGCCAAGTAACCTGAATTTACTATTATTATCTGAACATTTACTTTCAAATATAATAAACATTCCAAATGTAATTTGGAATGAAAATCTCCTTATGTACTTTATATGTTGAAATTCTATCAGTCAGTTTGAAATAGTAATTAGTGATGCTTGTGAAAGCTATGAACTTCATATGAAAAGTAATAAAAAACTCTCAAACAGTGGGGAAATAGTAAAGAGATCAACAGTTCATACTATATTAAGAAAGGGTACACTGGCCAAAAAAGTTTATAAAAAATACTATCTCCTTTTTGAGTCAATAAACATCGATGCAATTCTAAATAATACCCAGAAGAATGACAAAAGTTAGATTATTTGTAGAATTATTTGGTATATTAACACATATAACATTAAACAAAATAATTTTTAATATTTAATCCATCTAGGCCGTGAGGTTTTCAAGAAAAAGTCCTTTAGGAATTCTTCACATATTTTGAGGGTGAATTAAAAACAGAATATTAAATAACATACAACATGCATGCTAAAGATCTTCAATCCAGACACAATAAAATATATAAAGGATATGAATAAAATAAAGGGTTACAAAAAAAATAAGGTATTCAAAACATATTTTGTTCTTACTGATCAAATTTCAAGATAAAATTTCACAAGAATGCTTTTGGGGAAAAAACAATCACAGAGTTTTGTGTCGATACAATGAAAAATTTAATTTAGAATCGGTTGAAGCTCTCATAGATTTCATTTTCAGTATCAGAAGATAAAAAAATATGTGAACTTTGCATAAACTGTGAATCCCAGGCCAAAAAAAAAAAAAAAACTACTTTTAGAAAATACATTTCTGAAAAACTTTTTCATTAATTATAATCTGCAGTGTACAAAATGGTAATGATATTAACTATTAAATACACTACTTCTGCATCTTATACATCAGACATTTGGACAGAAGTTTTTAAGTTGGACAGCATGATAAACTGATGATGAATTTAACTGTTTTGACTTTATGTGTCTGCAGACATTTATGGGTCTCATAGCAAACAATATAGTGGGCCTGATTTGGAGAAATATTTCTAGAACGAAATACCCATTTAAGAAAAAATAGCATGCCACTATTGTAGACAAAGGAATAAACATAATAAGGGATGAGTAATTCAGGAATTTCAAGCATATGATGTTCTGTTTAATTGTATGTAAAAGTAAACAGCACAACATAATTTAGAGAATTTACATAATTAAATAATTGTATTTTCGGCATGAGATGCAGATGAAGATTCAGAGATAATGTTGTTATCTTGAAAGGCAAGCACATTGCTCCATTGTCAAATTTCTAATACCAAGGTTTAAGGACAGGTTTTTCCTAATGGTAGCATAAAGCAACAAATAAAAAGAAAATATTGTATATAATAATTTTACATAAGGGAAGACAACAATCATAAGCCTGTTTCTGAAGATATTTAGAAAGCATCTTCTTTACTCAATATACAGAGCTATAGTTTGTGGGTCTGCTTTTGTAAGACTGCATTATAACTACTGCTCTAATCTTCGAGTCCAGAAATTGAAGAGGAGATAAGTCTTTTCATTACTATGAAAAAAGAAAGCTAATTAATGACAATGCAACAACATTAGCAATAACCATACCAATGGAGCTAGCAAAAAAAAAGAGAAGTCTTTCATCACCAATCTCTGTTAAAAGGAACATTGAATGTTGCAAAAATGTTGTATAGTGACCAGAATACAAATTGGGCAATTTATTCTTATATTCTAGAAGTTTATTCCATTCTGGTGATAGTGATCTTAGGTCAAGACTGAATATTGATATTAGCATCTGCTATTAATCAGTCTGGAGCTCTGGTAGTGTAATGCCTAAGGCACTTGACTGCTAACCAGAAGGCTGGCAGTTCAAACCCACCAGCCATTCCTCCTCAGAAGGAAGGTTGGGCAATTTACTTCCATAGTGATACTGCCTCGGAAACCCAAGGAGGGGTCGCTATGAGTTAGGTCCAACTTGACGGCATATAACAATAACAACGTTAATCAGTCAACCAAAATTATTATTGGTATATTTTAAACACCACATGAATGCTATATTGGGGAAGCTTACTTTCCTAGTAGCCAATTACATCTACAAACATGAGAGGGGGTGGGCTGGTGGTGGGAAGACACTGTTAAAAAAAAAAAGGCAATTGTAATTAATAACAAAGAGGTATCATTTATCACTCTTTAGGTCTGGCCATTTTTTTTTTTTTAACAATAAGCAAGTGTAGTAAGATGGCCATGCTCTTATACTGCTAATGCTTTTTAAAAGTCAATGTAGTGATCTGTATCAAGACCTTTAAAATATTTACCAATTAATTTCTCCTCTAGCAATCTATCCTAAACACAGATATTGTTAGGTGCCATGAAGTCAATAAAACATACAAGCTTGTTATGTTAACATTATTTAAAGAAAGAAAAAAATGAAATAGTAGAATGCTTAAACAAATTCTATGATGAAATATTAAGTGTTGTAATTATTATTTGCCATCGAGTTGGACCTGACTCATAGCGACCCTCCTTAGGTTTCCGAGGCAGTATCACTATGGAAGTAGATTGCCCATCCTTCCTTCCTAGGAGTGGCTGGTAGTTGTTAAAAATTATGTTATTAAAGAACATGCAAGAAATAAGAAACTGATCCAAAAATTGTGAAATGAAAAGAGGAATTTGTCAAACAGTATAATTTATATGCAGTCTTATAAAAGCAGACCCACAAACTATAGCTCTGTGTATTGAGTAAAGAAGATGCTTTCTAAATATTTTCAGAAACAGGTTTATGATTGTTGTCTTCCCTTATGTAAAATTATTATATATAATATTTTCTTTTTATTTGCTGCTTTATGCTACCATTAGGAAAAATCTGTCCTTAAACCTTTGTTTTAGAAATTTGACAATGGAGCAATGTGCTTGCCTTTCAAGATAACAAAATTATCTCTGAATCTTCATCTGCATCTCATGCTGAAAATACAATTATTAATTGTAAAGTGTGTGTATGTTTACATATAATTGTAAAGATTTCTGTAAAGTGTATGTATATGTTTACATATAAATAGGCTATAACGAATTCATTATAAGATTAACCATTATGATCTTTTGGCATTCAGATCACAGGTATTTTTCCTATAATGAATGTATGCTTATGTGTATAGGTCCAAAATTTTTTACGTGTTATTTAAGAATCTGGCCATTTCAATAACCAGCTACTTTCATTTATATTAAACCGTCATATACTTGACATGGAAACTCAAAGCAAATTTAAAAGAGTTTTTATCACTATTCTCATAAGATGATATGGTAGTTAAGGTTATGTGTCAACTTGGCTGGGCCTGGTTTTGAATGGCTGGGCAGCAGGCAGCTGGATGTAGTTACTTCCCATGATGAGACTGGTAATCAACTCCATGGCAGAATCTGCTGTGAGCAGCTGAGTAGCTGCCTTAGGGATGTGGTCTGCTTACAGGATATAAGGAGAAGCTTGGAGAAAGGTCTCTGACCTTTTTAGCACGCTTGGATCCTGCCGTTAGCCGAGGCTTCATTCAGCAGTCTGCCAATCTTAGGACTGTTTTTGGATGTGAGCTAGTGCCCTGCCATGTTGCTTGATAATCTTGAGACTGTGCCATTTTACTTGTCAACCTTGGGTTTGTCAGCCTCAGCAGCCAGCAGCTGCCTGAGTCAAGAGCACCTCCAGCTGCAGTGGGCCAGCTCCAAGAGGCACAGCTGAAGCCCAAGGTCAAGGGGCCTTCACCCAGCCCCTAGAGGTGGCACTTGGATCTCAAGACTTCTGGCCTCCTAAACTGTAAGAGAATAAATCTCTGTATGTTAAAGCCATCCACTTGTGGTATGTCTGTTATAGCAGCACCAGAGAATACAGATGATTAACAGAGTTTTTCAAATTTATATAATTCAACTCACTGAACACAAAAATAATAAAGTGAGAGCCATAAATAATAAGTCAATCACCTGTTTTGTGTCCATCTCTCTATTCACAAGACCATAAAGATGATGGTAAGTAGAACTATTTGTCTTTGCTGAAGGAATTCTTTTTACATCAATGTTCTGAAAAACAGAATGTAAGTTAAAAGCATTAATTTTCAGTTAAAGCTAAATCCAATGCAAAAAAAAATCAATTTCAATCTTTTTTCTGAGTTAAAGTATTTCCAGTTATAATAAAAGTACCAGTTTTATTTGATCAGAGTCACTAGTACTTCAAAATATTTTCCAGGTGTCTCTAATGCAAACACAGTTCACTTCAATTTCTAACATAATCTATTATTTAAAGAGATATTTCACCTTTAAATCCTCTGAACATGAACATGATCATCATACAAGATATGTCAAATAAAATTATAAGCATTCTATTTATAGGAAAACAGAACATAGACTGTATGTCCTATTCCATACCTACTCACAGAGGTTCTAACATAGTTCTTAATTAGTCTTACTTCTTTCTTAATGTCTAACGACATCCCAAAACATTAGCCAATATTTACCCCATTCCAGAACAAAACAGCTCACAGAAGGACAAACTATTGTTGCCTTTCTTTCCTAGATTTTGTTATAAAAGCAGATTTAGTCCACCACAATTTATTATGCACTGATATCTAAT
>NW_006921634.1:5717888-5753747 GCF_000298275.1 Orycteropus afer afer | reverse complement strand
TGGTTACCAGGGGTGGGAGGGGAGGGAATACTGTTAGATAGATAGAGATAAGTTTTGATTTGGGTGAAGAAAAAGGCAATGTACCAAATATGAGTGATCAATATAGTGGCACTGAGGAAGAGAAAGACAGAGAGAGGTACGTGGGAAGTACAGACAACAAAGATGAACCCTTTATATAGTACAGCGTGGTCAGTGAAGGCAAACATGGGTATATGGGTGGACAGGCTGAACTATTAGGTATGTATATGTCGTGGCGAGTGCACCCAAGAACATGTATAGGGTTGGCAGACAGTGGTCCAATAACTTTACGTGTATGATCTGAATTCTCAGGTGTATAACGGGGCTGACAAAGGGCAAAGTTGTAGTCACTGCTTGGTCACAGCCAGCTACCCAGAGGGACTGAGTAGTTGAACCTGTGGGCTCGGGACCATGGTTGCAGAGGATAACAAGCTCAATTGGCATAACATACTACACAAAACACTGTTCCACCTCCTACTGTGGCGAGTAGCGACTGAAATCTTAAAAGCTTGCAAGCTGCCATCTAAATGCAATGATATGTCTCTCCTCGTCCAGAGCCAAGAAGAATGAAGAAAACCCAAAATTCACGGAAACAATTAGTCCTAGCAACTGGTACACCATCCGATCTCTAGCCTGTATGACTATGAGACCAGAAGAAATAGATGGTGCTTGGCTACTACTGTCAACCACTTGGAAGAGGATCTTTGTAGGAGATTCTGGATAGACAGGGAGAACAATGTGGAACAAAACTCAAAATCATTTGGGAAAAAAAAAAAGCGGGAACAGATTTGCTGGCCCAATGGAGCCTGGTGGAACCACTGAGACCATGGCTCCTAGCTGCCCTTCAGGTCTGGAAATGAATGCATACTTGTGGCTTCCAGTCAAACAACAGACAGGCATATCAGTTGAGCATTTACCTGAGGTAGATATACTCCTTGGAGAGCATAACCATGAGAGAAAGAAGGGCTGCTCAAGCACAGGGAGACAGCTCAGTAGGTAGGAGTGCATGGAGAGATGGACACAGGGAAAAGACAGCTATCGGGAAGAAGTGGGAGGGGAGATGTTGCATTGTGCTAAATTGTGGTCAATGTCATGAGACACCAAGTGTAAGTGAACTGCTATATGGAAAGTGTATCTGCTCTGTATATTTTCACCCAAATCACAATAAAAAAAAAGAAATTTCATAAGCACCTACCATAGGTTAACATTGTGATAGGCATTATGAATGATGTTGAAAAGTAAAATAAAAGAATACTCCTCTGTCTTTAAGGATTTCAAGTTATCAGTTCTAACAATTAGAAACAAATAAGCCATGCATTTTATAACATAATGAATATTCAAAAAGAAATTATAACACTTTTGTTAAGTGTCTGCTGTACTATTTACTAGCTGAGAAATCTTAGCAAAGTCTTTCAGCTTTTCTGGCTCTAAGCTTTTGCAAGAAAAACAAGTGTACAGCTGTATGCCTATATTATATGGTCATTGTGACTATCACTGTGGGAACAAAATAATGTATGAGAAAGCACTTGAAAAATTGTAAAAGTGGTAACACTATTATCATAAACTTAAAACAGGCTCAGAAGAGAAAAGTTTAGAAAAAAATACTTTGAGGACTCATCAAAAACTTGGCTTTAATATACATGAATGTGAAATGATGAGAAGCACTCAGTATAAAATGAAAAGAAGAAACAACATGGAAGTAAGGCAAGAAGGTGGGATTAAGAAATGCCAAGTAAAAAAGAACAATCTAACTAAGGCAAAATTATCTGAGTAGTTTTTTTTAAAGCTGCTAATGTCTTGGCTCCATAGCAAACCAATTAAAATCAGAATCTTTGGGGACAGAGACTGGCGGTAGTACTCTTAAAATATGAATGCACAGCCAAAGTTAAGAACGCTTTAGACAAGTCAGAAGGTACTTATTGGCAAGTACCTGGAAGTACATATAGATGGATATAAGAGGGTGACCTTACATCAGGCAAAAGATAAAACTGCAAGGAGATATTTTCTGCCAATGCAACCATTAACTAATTAATATTATAATTAAAGCTTCAATATAATCACATATCTTTTTAATAAACTGAAGTCACAAAACAAAAATTCAGAGATGGCAATATACATTAAAACAATTTTAGTAGCTTTTAAATTAAACTATAAGGCACCTTGTCAAGGAAGTTAAGAACTTTGAGAAAAAAAAGAGTCCCTAAAATTATATAATTTTTTATGAAAACATGATGATCCAGAAGAGAAGGGGAAAAACTCATTTGCTGCTATTGGAGTTGATTTTAAACAACGCTTTAATTTAAAAATTGGTAAAGGGCTAAAACTAAGAATATACCTGTCTTTTAAAAGGAACTTAAAGGTCACACCCACTGATGACAATGCTTTTTCTTTTTTTTTAAAAGTAGATCAGTGAATATATAGGAGGATAATAGATAACTGCATGGTGCTGAAGTATTGTTTCATAGATTTCTTGGTAATTAAGAGAAAAATCTATCTTTATAATGGAGATCTCCTGCAATCACCACATTAACCAAATGGTCAAACTTATAATCATTAATAACTAAACAACCTGCATTCTGTGTCTCCTGATGATACAATAAATTATACAGCATCACCTACTTAATATTCTTACCTCAATGTAAACAAGCCTCTTAACCTAACTTCCAGTTTAATGAAAATACAGTGTGTGATCCCATGTCTAAACAATGAAACAAATGCAGAATGAGACATTTTACAAAAAACTAGCCTCTTCACTAAGTCTGAAATAAACAGTTGCCTTGGGCAGGAGTCGATAATGCTCTAGATTACAAGAAATCAAAGAAATAAAACAAAAAGCAGCAATGTGTGAACCTTGACTAGATGTTGTTTTTTAAAAAATAATAAAATGCTATTAAGACATTTTTAGGGACAATCAGAGAATTTTGATTTTAGGCTGAATATTAAATGCTAAATTAATGTTAATTTCCTTAGTGTGATAATGGTATTGTAGTTGTGTAAGAGAATGTCCTTATTCTCAGAAGCTGCTGAGCATTCAGGGGTAAAATGTCATCTCTGCAATTTACATTCAAATGTGAAGATTTATAAATATATCTATTTCAAATCTATAAAATTTTATGTCAGTAAGTACTGGATATACAGGTTTTTACTATACTCTTCATTTTTTTGTATAATAAGTTAAGGGAAAAAAGGACAACCACACATTAACATATAATTCATACTTGCCAAAGCACTTATAGAGATAACATTTCATTTGCTTTTTGTACATTCTTCATAAACATTAGGATTATGTCAAAAGGTGATCAGGGTGAAATATTTCCTAGCCTTTATCCTTTCAAATGGTACTTTAGAAATAACTGAAATCTGACTCTTAATCTGAATCTTGTTGGATCAAATGTTATGTGGCAAATGGCTCAACATAAAAGAAAGAATGCTGATAAAATGAAAAGCCTAAAAGGCTTATCACATACATATAGAACATACTTAAACATAAAATTAACTTAGGCATGCCTAGTATGGATGACAAAAATGGTTTGTGCTTCACTACTAACTGGAACACTGGTGGTTTGAACCTGCCCAGAGGGGCCCCAAAAGGAAAGTCTGGTGATTTGCTTCCAAAAGGTCAGCCTTGAAAACCCTGTGGAGCACTGCTCTACTCTGTAACACATGGGGTCACTATGAGTCAGAATGGACTTAACAGCAATTGGCAGGATTTGTATGGAGTCTCTGGGTGGTGTAAATGGTTAATGACCTCGGCTGTGACTGAAAGGATGGAGGTTGGAGTCCACTTAGAGCCATCTTGGAAGAAAAACCCTGGTTATCTACTTCCAAAAAATCAGTCATTGATAACCCTACAGAGTACATGAATGAGGGTCACCATAAGTTGGAGTCAACTTGTTGGCAACTGTTTTTTTAATATAAGATTTTTTTTACTTCTACCTAACTTTTTAGGAAAAAACACAAGCTACTGTGAATAAGATAATACCTTTTAAAATTAATATCTACATGACTTAATAAATTGTTTTATCTACAATGAGTTGCAAATTGTAAAAGCACACATTTTACTTCCATTAAAAAAAAAAGGCTCTTCCCTTTCAGGAGATCTTGTGCAAATTAATTAACTTATCTGAACTTTAATCAGTCAAATCCAGAATGTGGTAAACATTAGGATAAATATCCCAATATTTTCCCAACAAATAAACAACAACAAAAGCTGCAGAACTAATATATATATATTTTTAAATCAAAGCTACTTAATATTTTTAAACAACAAATTTTTTTGCATCAACTAGGGAAACTGAACATAGACTGAGTATTAAATGATACTGGGAATACTAACAGTAGTTTTTTTTAAAAAACAAAACAAAACAAAAACATAAGTCCAAGGAAGACTGGGCAATCTATTTTTGTAGTGATACTGCCTTGGAAACCCAGGGAGGGGTCACTATGAGTCGGGTCCAACTCGATGGCAACAACAACAACAACAACAACCCGATGCATCAGAGCAATCTACATACTATATTTATGGGTAAATTGATGTTTTGTAGGATTATTTTTAAATACTCCAGATATAATCATGTGTTTTCTGTGCAATTAAAAATTAAGTTTAAAGAAATGATGGTTATTTTGACCTCTACTAAATTCTAAGAGCAAAGAATTATTATTATAATTTAGTTCTTCTCAACATTAAAATAATTCACCTCAAAAAAAGTTGGAGGAGGAGGTGGCAGACTTGTAATTTTGGCAGATCTTTCTTTTTCCACAAGCAATGCTTCCTTTCGAGCTTTTATATGCCTTAAGAAAACAAAAGATGCCATAAATTAATCTCTCAGGTAATAATACAGTATCATTTGTGAGAGGAAAAATATAAAAAAAATACAGGAACTCAAGAAATCTTTTGCTCTGATCCCACAAATTCAGTATGCTGTTTCAATAGCCTATATACAATAGATATCCAAGAATAATTTTTAAAATTTATATTAATACTTGTGTCATTTAAAAGGCTATTTGCATACATGTGAAATAGTACTTGGGCAAATAGTCAAGAGGTATAGCTAAAGACATAAAGCTCTATATTAGTGACCAACCCAAGAATCATTTAATCTTTATTCTACAATCTTTACTGTACAACAGTTTAGAATAAAGAAACTAGAAATGTTGCTAAAGATGGGCCTCTGTACAAAATGACCACTGCTGACTACTGTCAGGACCCTTAATTTCTAAAACATCCAAAAACACATACTAATGACTTCCAAAGAATCCACAACTGCTCTTAATGTTTTAATTGTACTGATTTTTTTTCTTTTGGTTGACATGAGTGCTACCAGACAGTAACATTCTGAACTAGCATATTTCTCCAGAAACTTAGTAATTACTACTAAACACAGAATGTCCAAACAACAAGTAAAAGAGAAAGCTCATTTGTTATTACTACATTCACCTAAGCAAACCACTTCCACGCTGCATTACTTCAAAATCAAGTTTAACAAATTCAGTGGATATATTATACTAGATGACTTTTATGGAACATCTGCTTATACAGTATCCAGTGTACCCTCTACTGTCAGCCAAGTCAGTGTCAGTTGAGAATGTGGTAAAAATTACTATTACTTTACCGGGTTTTTTGTTTCATTAATACTTCCTTTTGATTTTTTTGTATTTTCAGGGCCTCTTTATGCCTCATTTGTGCTCGTTTTTTCCGTTCTGCTGCCTGCTGTGCCAGACCATCCAAATCAGGTTCCTAAAAAATATATTTCTTAAAATGTCATGTTAAACAAGATTAATAGAAAAGCATCTTATTTGCTATCAGAACAGAAGTGACTTCAATATTGTTATCCCCATTTCACATACTATAGCAGAAATTCTCCAAGTGTGGTAATCAGACCACTGACGATACTCCATACAAGTGGAAACATTTTATTTTAAGTATAACTAATTTAACTTTATTATTAGAGGAATACAAACAGAATATGAAACTACTTAGAATAAGGTTAAAAATTAATTTAAGTAATACAAAAAAAAAAACAGTTTATTTAAATTAAAAGGACCTCTGGTGGCGTTGTGCCTAAGGTATTTGACTGGTAACGAGAAGGGTGGTGGTTCAAACCCACCAGCCACTCCTTGGAAGGAAGACTGGGCAATCTACTTCCGTAGAAATGTGGCCTGAGAACCCAATGAGGGGTCACTTTGAGTTGGAATCAACTCGATGGCAATGAGTTTGGTTTTTTTAAGTTAAAATGTCAAATGTATAATAATGCACTGGTTCCTCAATCAGGATAAAAATTGTAAAGATGGTATTCTTGAAATTTGGGAAACACTGCACAAAACCACTAAGTCAGTGGTGAGAGACATAGAGTTATAAACATGTGATATCAGAACTTAAGGTTATTACTAGAAACAGACTAAACTCAGGGACCACAGAACATTTGATTGCCACACTCTTAAAAGACATTTCTTTTCCTCACTAGTCATTATCAAAAACTTGCCTTCTTTGAAATCAGCTTGTTGATTTTGATTTTGGGGACCATCTAATATTTTCCAACAATAAATTACAATAAATAATCAAATCAAATTAAGGTCAGGGAGCAGTCTTAAATATTAAGCTTTAATTTTTTGAAAGAAGTTAAAGGATTTTTATTCTTTGTGAATGAAATCCAAGGGTATACATATTTAACCATACATATGTTTAGGTATATGAGGAATGATACTGAAATGGGAAATCTGAATTCTCCCCATTGAATCTTTGCAAAATTCAAAATAAATAGCAGCCTCTAGTTCAGAAGGTGCTTATGTATCCATATTGATAAGGACTGGAAGAGAATAATACTAATTTGAATACCACACATACATTTTAATTGACAGGACAATTACTAGGAAACAAACTTAGTATCACTCTTCTCAAATTATATTAAATTTCTTAAAAAAAAAAAACCTCAGACTACCCAAACAAATTCTACGCATTTTTATCATATAAATAGTCAATGACTGTAATTTATTATTAACAATCAGAGCCACATCAGATAGTCAAATAAAACATTCACTCACATTTTCTTTGGCCTGTCGATGTCCCTCTCCCATATTTTTTAAACTTGTCAAATACAATTTTTCCAAGTTCTTTATTTTCTGAGTTTGTGATTCTTCCCATTCTGCTCTTAGCTCCTCTGCCAAACGAGTAAATTGCTCATTTCTCCTCTGTTTTATGTCTTCTCTTATTTGTAAGGCGATATCTCTTTCTTGTTCTCGAACCTAAAGAATAAGTATTTAACAGATTATATAAAAGAACGCTTGCTTTAATTTTTTTGGGAAAAACTATTTGGACACAGGACCAAAATGAATTCTCTTTAGGCTTTATCAATTCTTCTGAAAATCCATATAACATAAGGATTTTCTAAAGCAGAAAATATAAGTGAGGTAGAAAAAAATAAAATTCTTAAAACTATATCTAAAGTCTCCTAAGTACTAGCTATTATGCCCTCCCATCTCCCAAGTTCTAATGGGACTGCCATTATCACTCTAGTAATCTAAGGGGCATGATTCAACAAATTTATAGCCCAGATGTATAAAGTCAGAGCCAGATGAGAACTACAGATAGGTGATAAATCACCACTGATGCTAGACAGAGTGGCACCTAAAACACACTTCACAGTTACCTATCTTACCTTAAAATGACTTGTAGAAAAGCTTAATCTACAACTTCATTAATAAATTTGCTTCAGCAACTAATAATCTAATAACTCTTCTTAAAAGCCATTCTAATTTTCCAGCTCTAATCCTGACTAGTTATAGATAATTAAAAAATATATATTTAAAGAAGTATTTCCCAATAATTATTAATTCAAATAATGCCTATCTTCAAACTATTCTTCAATCTATTTACAATCTCAACCTATTTTTCAAATGTTCCAAAACTAGTTAGTAGGTAAGAACCAGGGATCTTATACAAATAGATTTTTGAAAACAAAATTTTACTGAGAATACTCCAATTTAGAAAATACAGTTTGGGGGAACAAAGGATTTGAAACTCTATTCCGAATAAATTGTACCTGTAGCAATCTTAGTTTTCGTCTCCTTTCATAATCTTCCTTCAAAACAAATGCTTCTTCATTAGGACTCAGTCTCAGCCTGCCAGCCTTCACTACTTTTCTTTTCATTTCTGTGCACTTTAAACACAAAAGTTTATTTATTTTCTTTTTAAGAAAAATGTCTTTAAGAATATATACCATTAAAATAGGGCAACAAATATTAGAATAATTTTAAAAATTTACATTAACACTTTTGACATTTAAAGAGCTATGTGCATGCAAATAAAAGTCATTTGGGCAAACAAAATCCAACTCATTTACAAAAGGCAATTACTGAGTCAGCACTTAGATCAGTGGTTCTCAGATGGTAAAAGGGGGGAAATGGAGAGCAGATCAGAATCACATGGACAAAGTGCTTCCCCATCCACAGCAGATGACTGTTCACTTAGAGTAACTGAGGCCTGACTTTTTCCTAATCGGCATTTCCAGAATTTACCGAGCTTAAATGTAAACAAGCAAAAAGACTTATTATAAAGATGTGTTAGCACTGGATAAATGCTTTCATAATTACAATTTAACACTTTAGAACTTTGATAAATTGTTCATAACCAGCAAGATTACTGTAATTTCAAGAGTTCCCAGTCCCTGGATTTAACTCCTAGTCTTTTTTTTTTTTTTTTTTAAATCCTAACTTGATCACCAAGGGTCACTGAATCTCACAGAATCACATCAATCTTATGTACTAAACTCTACAATAAACAATTACAATGTTGTGGTTTCAATGAATAACCATTAAAAAAAATCCTTTTAGGATAATTCTATGTGAAGTGTTCAGATATTCAGACCTACCCTATTTCTACTGTTTATTCCTTCCATCCTATATTACAATATTCCCTTATTTCTGAGTGTGTGATAAGGAGAGATATAAAGAATTTAAGAACCTGAAGTTTCTGTAATAACTCTCCTCAGGTGATTTAGATATTATCTCTTTGTTCCCAGGACCACCATCTCCAAAAATTAGAACCTTAACATCAGCCCAAGGAGTTCTGGTGGCACAGTCATTAAAGCATTTGACTACTAACCAAAAGGTCAGTGGTTTGTACCTACCAGCCACTCTGAGGGGAAAAGATGAAGCAGTCTGCTTCCATAAAGATTTAGAGTCTTGGAAACTCTATGGGGCAGTTCTACTCCACCCTAAAGGGTTGCCATAAGTCAGAACTGGCTCAATGGCAGTGAGATAACAACAGCACATAACTGTGACATCTGAGAAAATCAACATTTCTCATATCTCCTCACAATGCCCAGACAAACAGGATTTTGGATACATGCATCTTTCTGAAGCTAGCTGAAGCTCCACTTCCTTGTGAAGCTTTCCTCAAATAATTCCTGCCCTGCTCTCTCTATCCACATATAATACATACTACCTATACATGGGACTTAATTTATATTGTCTTGGTATTATCTTCCAGTTTTTCATCAATTACAGTTTGCCCTTTCTAACCAGATTCATAACAAAGAACAGGAGCCATACTTTTAGAAAAAAAATTTTTTTTTAAAAAAACTAATTGACCAAAACCTCCACTATCCTGAGACCAGAAGAACTAGATGGTGCCTGGCTACTACCACCCACTACTAACCACTCTGATTTGGATCACAGTGGAAGGTCCTAGACAGAGTGGGAGAAAAATGTAAAACAAAATTCAAAATCATAAAAAAAGACCACACTTACTAGACTGACAGAGACTGCTGGAACCCCTGAGACTATGGTTCTCAGACACACTTCAAGCCTGGAACCGAACCCATTTCCAGGATCACCTTTCAGCCAAACAACAGACAGGCCTACAAAATGAACAACAACACTTGTGAGGAACATACTCCTCAGAACAATCAACCATATGAGACCAAAAGGGAAGCATTTACCCAAAAATAAAGTTGAGAAAGCAGGAAGGGACAGGAAAGGAAGACAAATGTAAATGGGGAACTCAGGGAGGATGTGGGAAGAGAGCTGTTACACTGAAGGGATTACAACTAATGTCACAAAACAAAATGCATATAAATTGTTGAATGGAAAACTGATTTGCTCACTTCACCCAAACACACAAAAAATGTTAAAAAAAATTTTTTTAGTATTCAAACCAACTTAATAAACATTTGCTGAGTAATAACTACCGGGCACTATTTCCCATACTATGGATAGATACAGTAGGAGCTAAGAGAGTATGGGTCCCTAATAAATCTTTCTTCTGCAGAGTGACTGATGGGTTTGTACCCCCAACCTTTTGTTTAGCAGTCAAATCCCTTAACTGCTACACCACCAGTACTCCTATGGAAACCTAATGTTGTTGTTGTTGTTATGTGCCGTCGAGTCGGCCCGACTCACAGCGACCCCTCCTTGGGTTTCCGAGGCAGTATCACTACGGAAGTAGGATTGCCCAACCTTTCTTCCGAGGAGTGGCTGGTGGGTTTGAACCGCCAGCCGTCTGGTTAGCAGGCAAGTGTCTTAGCCACTATGCTACCAGAGCTCCCTGGAAACCTAATAGGAGCTAATAAATTCCAGTGAATTCTTCATCAGAACGTAAGCTCAATGAGGGTGTTCTGGTATATTTCTGTCACATGGGATGGCTTTAACAAACAGGAGATTATTCTCTCATAGTTTGGAGGCTTTAAGTCCTAGTTCAAAGTGCCAGGCTCTAGTGGCTAGCTGAAAGCCTCTCAACCTTGGGCTTCCACTCTGCCTCCTGCACCCGGCCCACTGAAGCTGGAGGCTTTTCTTCACTCAGACAGCTACTGGCTGCTGAGACTGACAAGCCCAAGGTTAACAAATAACAAGGCACAATCCCAATGTTACCAAACCACACAGCAGGCCATTAATTCAAGTCCACTGAAAGTCCCAAGGTCGGCAGAGCATGGCAGGCTGCTGAATGACACAGCTACATGCAGGGTTCAAGTGTGCCACAAGCTAGAGACCATTCCCAAAGCTGCTGCTTACATACAGGAAGCAGACCACATCCCTAAAGCAGCTACTCAACTGCTCCAATATATTCCACCATGGAGTTAATTACCAGTCTTATCATGGGGAATAACTACATCCAGGTGCCCAGCCACTCAACCAGGCCTAGCAAAGTTGACACACAAACTTAACTACCACAGAGGGCAAGGACTGTCTCATTTACGGTTTTATGTCTACAGTCTCAAAACAAGACCTTGGTATATAGCGGGCACTTCAGCTATTTTGTTGACTGAATGAACCATTTTATCTGAATTAACTAAAATTCAGGTAAAGTACTAGATCACAGTAAGCACTACGTAAGTATATGTGATCATTATTATTTTCTTATTAATATTAGGTCTCTGATGCCAAAAAAATCACTTGCATTTAAAAAATCTTTCCAATGATTCCATAGGAGTTAGGAGAGTACGGAATACCTAATAAACCAAACTTTGATAATGTTAGGTGCCTACTGTTTTCCTTCATTTTAGATGTAAACAAAGGACTCTTGAGTTAAAGGACTTACCCTAAGTAGCAGAGCCAAGAAAAGAACTTGGTTTCCTTATTCCAAATGGTTCCTAACTTTCTGACATACAAAACAGCTATTATTTAGAGTGAGGAAAATTTTATTTAAGTTAGTATTTTTTGTAAGTGGGGATGGAAGAACTAAACAAAGAAAAAAAAACAAGCAAGTCTGAATTTAATCTTCACAATGTGTCTTAATTTGTCTGAAAATTCACTCATACTCAAACTATTAAAAAGAACCCATGAACCCAAGGTGCTAGAGAATAACTACTTTCTTGTGTATGTGTGTGTATTTTTTTAAACTTGCCATTTGTTAATAATTCCAGATTTTACCAGGAAATTAACATGGCACTATACTTTTAACTAATCTACCAAGTTTTTCAGAATTTGTCAATGGCCCCACTTACATTTATTTCTGGACCCAGATCCAATGCAAGAACACACACTGCATTTTAGTCTGGGTACCCCAGGAAGCAGATGCCAAGATAAGAATAAAACCCTAAAGACTGGAGATCTGGTAAAGACTGAGGAAGCCTCACACTTCCTGTCTGACAATGAGTGAAGGGGGAAGGGAAAGCTGGGTAGAAGCCTCTTAGACCCCCAAGCAGTCTGAGGAAGGCTTAGTAAGACCTCTGAGGAGTCCTCAATCCGATTCTGTCCCCTAGGAACAGGTCTGCTTTAGTATCTCTGCCATCTTCAGCCGCTGGCTGGAAGCAGCCCATGAAAAGTGTTGCCTCCACCCAGAAGGATTTCAAAGTGCATCAGCGGGCAGTTGGCCAATCACACTCCAAGTATATTCTCAGGTTGCTAAAGCTGTCACGTCTCTTTTGTCCCTCTAATATGGGACAGTTTCTCAGTCTGTCTTTGCCTTTCTTTTCAACACCTTGACATTTTTGAAAAAACACTGGCCATTTATTTTGTTGAATATCTCTCAATTTGGATTTGTCTTATTAGATTAAGGTTATATGTTTTGGGGAAGAACAACATAGAAGTGGTGATGTACTTTTCTCAGTACATTAGGTCAGAAGATAAAGGATGCTGATGTTACCACCAGTGATGTCAGTATCACTGATTAAAGTGTTGTCTACTAAGTTTCTCCATTGTAATGTTAATACTTTTCCCTTGTAAATAAGTATCTGGTGGGCAGATACTTTGAGGTTACATAAATATAGTATTCATTGATGATTCTTGCCTAAAACAATAACTGTGTTCATTAAATAGTGATTTTCTATTTTCATTGTTCCTTCTACACTTACCAATGGAATTCTACTTAAGGAATAATTTTCCCTGTTCTTTAATTCCTCAGAAGGAAGGGTGAGCAATCTACTTCCATAGAGATACTGCCTCGGAAACCCAAGGAGGGGTCGTTATGAGTCGGAGTCCACTTGACAGCAGTGAGTTTGGTTTTTGGTTCCTTCATTAGGAGCTCTGGTGGCATAGTACCTAAGGCATTTTACCATTTGACTACTAACCACAAGGCTAACGGTTCAAACCCACCAGCTACTCCTTGGAAGGAACACTAAGCAATATACTTCTGTGGAGATACCACCTCGGAAACCCCAAGGAGGGGTCGCTATGATTATTTAAATCAATATGAATTTTTAAACTTTATGTATTATTGCTTTCCAATAACAAGGACGATCCTACTTTTCTTTAAAAGATTTTGTTCTGACAATCATGAGAGAAAGAAGGGCTGCTTATGCACAGAGAGACAGCTCAGGGCACAGGAGTGTATGGAGGGATGGACACTGGGAAGAGGTAACTATGGGGAGGAAGTGGGCGGGGAGCTGTTGCATTGTGGTAAACTGTGGTCAATGACATGAGACAAGTATATGCGAACTGCTGTATGGAAAGTGAATTTGCTCTGTACATCTTCACCCAAATCACAATTTAAAAAAAAAGAAAGAAAATAAATCATTCCACATTCAAAAAAAAAAAGGATTTTGTTCTGAGATTAAATAGGACTCTACTGGTGTCGTGTTTAAGGCATTTGGCTGCTAACCAAAACGTCAGTGGTTCAAACCCACTAGCTCTGGTGTGTAGTGCCTAAGGCACTTGACTGCTAACAGGAAGGCTGGCGATTCAAATCCACCAGCCACTCCTGGGAAGGAAGGTTGGGCAATCTACTTCGTAGTGATACTGCCTAGGAAACCCAAGGAGGGGTCGCTATGAGTCGGGTACGACTCCACAGCACATAACAACAAGAAGCTGCGCTCTGGAAGAATTATGAGGCAGTCTGCTTCCATAATGATTTACACACAACGGGAGCTCTGGTGGTGTAATGCCTAAGGCATTTTGACTGCTAACCAGTTGCTTCAAAGCCACCAGTCACTACCCACAAGTAAGTTTGGGCAATCTACTTGCCTGGAGATATCACCTGAGAAACCCAAGGAGGGGTCGCTATGAGTCGGATCCCACTTGAGGGCAGTGAGTTTGGTTTTTTTTTTTAAACACAATGGGGGTCATTATGAGTAGGAATCGGCTAGGTAGCAATGAGTTTGGCTTTGGTTTGGAGCAAGTATAAAGCACCTGGCACATGGTAATCACCCAATTAATGTCAAGATCCAACAATCCAATTATGAGCAAGAAGACAATGGCCAAGTCACTTAGTCATTTTGGGTCTCGGATTCCTAACGTGTATTGCGGAGATAATAAAAGCTACTCCAGCAGGTTGCTCAGATCCTTGTGACTTAATGAATGTGAAACTGGCAAATACATTCCAAGTATTAAAGGCTCAGGCGTCGACCATTGTTTTAAAATACCAGTTTGTGGCAGCACTGAATACCTAGAATATTAAATACAGCAGACACCAAAACAGAGGATGCTCTCTCCATGAAACAATTCCAGGCAAAGCTCTTAAATGGCTACCAAGTTTCAAGCCAAGTTCACGATGATCTGGGGGGCCGGGGCGGGGGGGACGGGGGGCGCAGGACGCACCGCGAAGCATTTGCAGCAGCAGCAGCAGCAGCAATCCTCTTGGCTACCCAGACACCCGGGAAACTGCAGGCCAAACCCAGGCAACTCACTTCCCACCCGTCCCGCCTACCAGAGAGGGCGCGCAGAACCCAAGTTCAAGAGGCCGTGGAGCATCCTCTCACGCTAGGATGGAGGGTCTGGATCGGGACGCGCCACTACCTGGGCGCTCGTTGTTACGGCCATCAGCCCGACCCGGGCCAGAAGCCGCGACTTGCTGAGGCCTGAGACCCGCGGGCCTTCACAGAATTGCCTTCAGTCTAAGCATATACTCACAGCTCCTGGGCCTCTGGAGTCATGCTTGCCCAGGGCAGCAGGGAATCCGAGGCGTCACTCACCTGAGAATGAGGAACCGGAGTAAGGAACTTGACCCCAGAAGAAACAGGCCCGGACAGCCACGGCCACTCAGCTTCAAATCAGCCGTTCGTGCGCCTGCGGGGCGGCCATCGCCGAGCCATCGTCACTTCCGTCATTCAAACCGCCCGCCAATGGCGGGACCAAACCGCGGGAATCAGCCAGCTCCCACCTCCCCCCCGCCGCAGGCAGGGAGGTGCGGAATTAAAGCACCTCTTCGCGCCGACGCGCACAGGCGCACGCCACTCACTACGTAGAGGCCCATTATTTCTCATAGGTAAGGTGGTTTTGAGGTTGTATTTATCTCTCTCAATGAGGTGGTTTTTTTTTTTTTTTTTTAACACATCAGAAGATAGAGATTTAGAAAGGTGAAATCATTTGTATAGAGCCATGAAGTTGACTTTGATCATAAGGCTCTATCACAAAGATATCTTGGGATACACCTACCTCTATGTACTGACTACAGAATTCATTAGTACTATTACACTGCAGTTTCTGATAGCTTTCATTTAAAGCCTCCAACTCATACAACAGTGAACCTTATCATTTTACCCTGTGCCTCCAGAGGTCCCAGACACCTAGAACATGCCAAGGATTATCTGCTGTAAATAATGTATAATCAGAGAGGAGGTAATCACAGCTTCTTATTTATTGGGCACCTATTATGTGCCAGAATTCCCTGGGTGGTGCAACAGTTTAGGTGCTTGTCTGCTAACTCAAAGTTTGGCGGCTCAAGCCCACCCAGGAGGCACCTGGAAAGAAAGGTCTGGCCGTCTACATCTGAAAAATCAGCCACTGAAAACCCTATGAAGCATAGTTCTATTCTGAAATACATGATGGGGTCACCATGAATTGGAGTCAACTAATGGCTCTGGTAGCATAGTGGCTAAGGCACTTGACTGCTAACCAGAAGGCTGGCAGTTCAAACCCACCAGCCACTCCTCGGAAGGAAGATGAGGCAATCTACTTCCGTAGTGATACTGCCTCGGAAACCCAAGGAGGGATCACTATGAGTCAGGTCCGACTTGACGGCACATAACAACAACATAAAAATGGCAGCTGGCTATCATGTGCCAAGTACATTGTGCTAGGTATAAGGGAAACAAGGTTAAAATGGATTATAGCACCATCCTCCCAGCTCTTGCAATATGGGAGTTTTAAAAATGCCAGGAATAAGAGGATTAGAAAATAGTGGGGGCAGGTGCTAACATGATCAGATTCTGGCTACATTGTGAAGAAAAGGTCAGAGGGGTTGAAGACTGAAGACTGAAGGCAGGGAAACCAGGTAGGGTACTATTGAAGGAAGTGAAAGATGATAGCAATGAGAATAAAGAGGAGTAAGGGTGGAGAGAGGAGAATAGATTTAAGAGGCAAATAGGCTAAACCTCAAGAATCAGTGGTTTCCTGGTAATGGGAGGCAAAGGAAAAGGAGAAATCAAGGATGATGCCCAAGTTCCATAAAGAGCAACTGGGTGAATGGCAATGACATCATAGAATATCTAGGAAGAAAAAACAGGTTTGAGAGAGGAGTAGTGAGTTAAGTTTTTAATATTTTGAATGGGAGCTCTGTCTGAGTTCTCTAGTGCTGCTTTAACAGAAATACCACAGGTGGATGACTTTAACAATCAAATCTATTCTCTCGCAGTATAGGAGGGTAGAAGATCAAATTCAGGACACTGGCTCTTGGGCAAGGTCCTTGTCTCAACATCTGTGGACCCAGTGTTCCTTGGAGATCTTCGTGTGTCTTGGCATCAGTCTTTCCGTGGGTCTAGGAGGTTCTCAGCACAGGGTCCAAAGGATGTGCTCTGCTCCTAGCTCTTCTTTCTTTGTAGTAGTGAAGTCTCTCTCCTGCCTGCTTGAGAGATCCCTCTCCTCCCTGCTAGCTTCTCTCTCCTTATATCTCTTGTAAGATGGTATGTATGACTCAAGCAAGGGTGTGACTTGAGTAAGAGTAGTGACCAAGATATACCTCATACTAATCCTGCCTCATTAACACATAGAGATTAGGAGTTAAAACACATCACAAGATAGAGGATAATTACATCAAAGTACAAAATGGAAGACAGTGATACAGTACTGGGATTCATAGCCTAACCAAGTTGACACATATTTTTAGGGGACATAATTCAATTCATGTCAATCTCTGTATGGAATATCTAGACAAAATGAATTATTCCAGAAGTTTTAAAAAAGGCAAAATCAGAGTACTTGAGAAACAATTGCATGTGAGGTTGAGGGGATAGGAAGAGTGAAATTAGCTTCATAGGCCTCTAGTTTGGGCAGCTGTATTGATAGTTGTGCCACCAACTAAGGGAGAAATTTGAAGTGGGAATCAGTTATGTAAATGAGTAAGGTGATGAGCTCATCTCTGGACAAGTGGAACTTGACATGCCTGTGGACCATCCAGTAATGTCAACCAAGCAAATGAGTGCATTGGTAGACTGCTCACAGAGAGAACTGGACTAGCATATGAATTTGGGTTTCGTTGTCATATGGCTAATAACCAATGCTATAGCAGTTGATGAGGTCACTTAGGGAAAATTTGCAGAGTGGAAAGAGCAATGAGCTAAGGACAAAACTCTGAGAAGCCAAAACTTAGGGAAGGAGTTGGAGGAAGAGACAGTCAAGTACATGAAGAAGAAACAGAAACAGAGACTCATTCTTACAGACCAGGAAGCTGAGTTACAGACAGGTTCAGTGACTTGGCCATGAGCATATACAAGTAAAGGGCAGAACAGGACTAGAATTAATGTGTCCAATCCAAATAGTAGGACCCCTTACCTCCACTCACTCCCATTTCTGTCACAACTATCTTTTTTTTTTTTTGTTTAAATTGTGTTTTGGGTGAAAATTTACAGAGTAAATTCACTTTCCATACACTTTATCTCATGTCATTGACCACAGTTTACCACAATGCAACAGCTCCCCTCCCACTTCCTCCCCATAGTTTCCTCTTCCCTGTGTCCATCCCTCCATGCACTCCTGCCGCCTGAGCTGTCTCCCTGTGAATAAGCAACCCCTTCTTTCTCCCATGATTGGTTCACCTCAGGTAAATGTTCAACTCATATGCCTGTCTTTTGTTTGGCTGGAAATCACGGGTGTGGGTATAATTCCAGACCTGAAGGGCAGCTAGGGGCCATAGTCTCAGTGGTTCCACCAGGCTCTATCAGACCAGCAAACCTGGTCCCCCCCCCCTTTTTTTTTTCTCCAAATGATTTTGAGTTTTGTTCCACATTGTTCTCCCTCTCTATCAAGGATCTCCTACATAGATCCCCTTCCAAGTGGATGACAGTGATAGTGGGCACCATCTAGCTCTTCTGGTCTCATAGTCCCATAGGCTGCAGATCAGATGGTGTACCAGTCACTAGGACTAATTGTTTCCATGAATTTTTGGTTTTCTTCATTCTTCTTTGCTCTGGACGAGGAGAGACCCATCGTTGCATCTAGATGGCAGCTTGCTAGCTTTTAAGATCCCAGTTGCTACTCGCCAAAGTAGGAGGTGGAACAATGTTTTGTATAGTATGTTATGCCAACTGAGCTTGATGTCCTCTGCAGCTATGGTCCCAAGCCCACAGGTTCAACTACTTGGTCCCTCTGGATAGCTGGATGTGTCACAACTATCTTGATGAATAATTGTACTTTCAAGCATGCTCCACACAGACTCAGATACCCTCCCACACTCAACAAAAGTGGTGCCCATTATTTTATATCTTGGGCTAGGTTTAGTACCTGATCTTGTGTTGCAAAAGCACCTTCCACATTCTCCTTCAAGGTACTTATCAGTCCATATTTATCAGGGTGTTTATGGAGCATCTCTTGAAATAGACTGAGTTCCTCAAGAATAAGGAATGCATTTTGTTTAGTTGCCTGGCACATAGTTTTCTAAAATATTTGTTGAATGAACAAATGACTGAATGAATAAATTATATGCTCCACTTCCCCTACCTGCACCCTGAGGCTGAACTTCTGCAACTGGAGATTTTGAATTAAGGCTTATTTGTTTCTAATAGGAGGCAGTGGAGAATCAAAGAAAACACCAACACCAAAAACCAAACTCACTGCCGTTGAGTTGGATTTGACTCCATAGTGACCCTCCCTGGGTTTCCAAGGTGGTATCACTGTGGAAGTAGATTGCCCAAACTTCCTTCCGAGGAGTGGCTGGTGGGTTTGAACTGCCAGCCTTCTGGTTAACAGTCACAGGTACTATGCCACCAGAGCTCCCAAAGAAAGCACAGTGGGCTTAGATTCAGAGTATCATTTAGTTTAGCATCCCAGCTCTGACACCCTTAAGCCAATGAGCCTTAGTTTCTGTTTTGGTTATGCATTGCTGCCAACCAAACCACCTCAAAACTCAAAGAGTTAAAATAGCAACCATTTTATTATCTTTTATAATGTGGTAGGTTGAGTGACTTCATTTAGGTGGCTCTTTCCTACATCATCCTTCCCCCCACCACCACAATTATGGGGTTCATAAGCTACAATTTAGGTGGCTTAGGATACAGGATACAATTCTTCAATCAGGCCTCTCTGGCCCTTGGCCTCTCGGCCTGGCCTCAGCCCTACTTGGGCAAGTGTTACAAAGCTCTTTCAGCTCTGCAGATAGGTACACCTAGATGCACCCACTCCTCCAGCAAGCCTCCTGCCCAAGGGCACTCAGCTTTCTTGCTCCATAAGCCAGAAACGTCGCCGCTCTGTCTCATGCCTCTTGGTTCCACTGTGACCACCTCTGCCAGGGCATCTCTGTGAAGGTCTAGTGCAGGGATTTTGGGTTCAAGGTTGCAGTCTACTTCACCTCCAGCTCTTCTCTCTTGATAGTAGTTCCACATCATCTTGACAGAGACTTGAAACCATCTAGGGGTTTGATTGTGCTGGAGTGTCCAAAATGGCTCACTCATATGGCTGGCAGTTGATGCTGCCTGTTAGCTGAGAGCTCAGCTGGAACTATTGACCAGACCACCTACATGTGGCCTCTCTCTGTGGCTTGGACTCTCACTGCATGGTGTCTAGGATCCTAAGAATGAGTATTCCTAGAGAAAGAAAATGGAAGCCACAAGTCATTTTAAATGTGAGGCTAAGAAGTTGTAAGTTATGCCAGATTTTACTGTTTAAGCAGAATAGGGCCAGCTCTCATTCAAGGAAAGGGGAAATCTCTCCATGTCTCAATGGAAAGAATGGCAAAGGCTTTAATCCATCTTTAATCTGCCAGTTTGCCTAGAAATTGTGGCTCTGCCATCTTTACAGGGTGGTAATGAGACTCAAAAGATACAAATGCTATGGGAGCACTTTTTAAACTTTAAAGAGATACACACAAGGGATGTTGAGTAGTTATCAGACTTTCCAGCACCTTCCTCTCCTCCTCTGACTTGGCTCAACACTTCCTTGCCATTGTGATTGACCCTAAGATGGATACAAGGGTGAAGTAAATTGGGCCAGTAGAAGTCTTTCACAGGATTTTTTCTTATTAGAGCCAGCAGGGAATATTTTCTTCTCTGGGCTCTTTTATAATATGAGAATGGAGCAGATACTGTGAGGTCCCCTACAAACTGGTCTGAAAGAATGAATAGAATAGAATGAAGAGCGTAGAGAGAATCCCGGCAATGTTCATGTCTCTGGATCCAGCCATCCTGAGGACAGCATTATCCTAGGCCACTTTGTAGCTTACTGATAAAACCAAAAAACCAAATCCACTGCCATTGAGTCAGTTCCCACTCAGCGACCCTATAGGATTGCCCTATAGGGTTTCCAAGGCTGTAAATCTTTCTTTTGGTATATGTGTGCTTTGGATGAAAGTTTAAATAGCAAATTCATTTCCCATATAACAGTCCATACACATTTTGTTTCACGACTTAGATTGCAGTCTCCATAATGTAACAGCTCTCTTCCCACTTCCTCCCTTCAGTTTCCTTTTCCTTGTGTCCTTTCCTGTTCATTCCTGCCCTCTGAGCTATCTCCTGTGCAAATACTTCCCTTCTGATCTTCCATGTTTGAGTTTTCTAAGGAGCATACCTACCTGGTGCAATTGTTCAAGTTATATGCCTGCCTATTGTTTGGCTAAAAGCTTTGGGAATGAGTTCAATTCCAGGCCCGAAGGGTAACTAGGGGCTCAGTCTCGGGATTTTTACCAGTCTCAATGAGACCAGTAAGCCTGATATTTTTTTAATATTTTGAGATTTGTTCCACATTTTTTTCCCACTGTATCCAGGATCTCCTATTTTGATCCTTTTCCGAGTGCTTGACAGTGTTAGCCAGGCTCCATCTTGTTCTTCTGGTCTCAGGGTCATGTAGGTTCAGGTTCATGTGGTCCACTAGTCCCTTGGACAATTGTTTCCATGTGTCTTTGGTTTTCTTCATTCTTCTTTGCTCTGGATAAGGAGAGGCCACTTGTTGCATCCTTGCTGGCCACCTGCAAACGGCCAAGTCACTACTCACCAAAGTAGGATGGGGAACAATGTTTTTGTGTAGTATGTCATGCAGTTGGGTTTTATGTACCCCACAACCATGGTTCCAAAGGGTTGTAAATTTTTAGGGAAGCAGACCACCTCATCTTTCTCCCATGGAGTGGCTGGTAGATTCAAACCACCAAACTTTTGGTTAGCAGCCAAATGTTTGAACCACTACACCACTGAAGCTCCTAGCTTACTGGTAGGATCCATTAAATCCCCTCTTTTTTTTTTTTGCAGAAAATGCTTTGAGTGGGAGTTTTTATTATTTGCAGATTGAAAGAAGCTGTAGATTTACATTTAAAATCTCATAGACAAACAACATCTGCATAGTATAGAATAGAACTGAAGAGCATGGACCTAGAGTCTGTATACCTGTATTTAAATCTCTGGCTTACCAATTCTGTGACCTGGTTACTAAATGTCAGCTTTCCTCATATAGTAAAAGTATGCAAAACATTGTGGTGAAGTTTAAAGCAATTAAGACAATACCTGGTATATAGTATTTAGTAAGTGTTATCTTTTTTGACTTCCATTTTAGTACATTCATTTTAGCCTACAGGAGGCAAAAAAAAAATTTTGTTAAATGTGTTTATTTGTGTTTTTGGTTTAATTTTTAATAAGTCCTTTTGTTCATTGGGAGAAGCATGTATGTTTAGCTTCTTGTGTTATTAACACACTGGGAATTAACATTTATAGCCACAGGCAGTAATGACAATAGGGTGACTGGTTCCCTCTTCAAAACACAACCAGAAGGTATTGGTCTATCCTCAGTCCAAAGGACTAATGGACCATGCAAACCACAGCTTCCACTATCCAGAGACCAGAGGGACTAGATGGTGCCCAGCTACTACTACTGATACTTTGATCAGAGCACAATAGAAACTCCTATACCAAACAAACAAACAAACAAAGTAGAACAAAATTAAAAAAACATAAAAAAGACAATACTTACTGGTTTGATAGAGACTAGTGGAACCCCCAAGACTGTGGCGCTTAGACGCTCTTCATGCCTAGTATTGAAGCCACCCCCAGGGATCAACTTTCAGCCAAACGATAGGCCTATAAAGTGAAAATTAATACCAGGAAGGAATGTACTCCTCAGTATAATTAACCATTTGCAATAAAAAGGGCATCATTTGCCCAAAAACAAGTTCAGAAAGCAGGAAGGGTCAGAAAAGAAGGACACATGGAAATGGGGAACCCAAGGAGGAAGTAGGAAGAGTGCTGTTACACTGAGGGTATTGCAACTAATGTCATGAAACAAAATGTATAAATTGTTAAATGGTAAACTGAGTTCTGGTGGCATAGTGCCTAAGGCACTTGACTACTAACCAGAAGGCTGGCGGTTCAATTCCACCAGCTACTCCTGGGAAGGAAGGTTGGGCAATCTACTTCTATAGAGATACCGCTTTGGAAACATAAGGAGGGGTCACTATGAGTCGGTCCGACTCGATGGCAAATAACAACAACAACAATGTTCCCTGTAAACTTTCAGCTAAACCACAGTGAAAATATCAACAATAAAAAAATTAAACAGTATCCAATTGTCCTAAAAACAAGAATAAGATGCAACCCACCAGCCACTCCTCGGGAGGCAGATGGGGCAATCTACTTCTGAAGTGATACTGCCTCGAAAACCCAAGGAGGGTCGCTATGAGTCTCGACGGCATATAACAACAACGAAGCCATGTAGAATTGGAACAGTTTAAGTTTTTCTGATAGTAACGGCTTCATTGCCCTGAGTTCACTTTTGTCTTTATCTACATCTAGTATGAGAGACTGATATTAAAATGGGGGGATGGAGAAGGCCTCAATAATTCCCACGTATAAAATCCAGAAAAAAGGTAACCTCTGCAAGAACGGAAGCAGCTGAAGAACTTGCAACTGACCTTCTGCTGCTGGTTGCCCTCTCTCGGACTTAAACACAGTAAGAGTTTAACAAGGGTAGCAATGCCTTAATAGGATAATTTACTACTTCAACCACGAGTGAGATTAAATGTGTTCAACAGGAAAGGATGGATAGGCTGACAAAAGCTTTTAAAAGTTATAAATGTATTTATTTTTTTACTGTGTGTGGATGGAGGAAGAGGGGAGTTGAGCCATTTATTTTTTAAAAAAATTAGAAGAGTTAATAGAGAAATTAATTGGTCTTGCCTCATCTTTGAAATCTTTTTCAGCACATTGCTAATCTAATACTTTATTAATATTACTAATATTTATTAAGTCATATGTGTGTAAACTGTGAATCACATGCTTAAAAAGACAAGGAAGTCCTTAGGACTATACTACAATATAGAGAATCTAATGTAAATGTGGACTTTTGTTGTTGTTGTTATGTGCTGTCAAGTTGGACCCGACTCATAGTGACCCCTCCTTGGGTTTCTGAGGCAGTATCACTACAGAAGTAGATTGCCCAACCTTCCTTCCAAGGAGTGGCTGGTGGGTGTGAACTGCTAGCCTTCTGGCAGCACTTGACTAAGTGCCTTAGGCCCTGTGCTACCAGTTGTTGTTGTTATGTGCCCTCAAGTCAGCCCTGACTCATAGCGACCCCTCCTTGGGTTTCCGAGGCAGTATCACTACGGAAGTAGGATTGCCCAACCTTCCTTCCGAGGAGTGGCTGGTGGGTTTGAACCACCAGCCTTCTGGTTAGCGGTCAAGTGCCTTAGCCACTATGCTACCAGAGCTCCCTGTGCTACCAGAGCTCCCATAAATGTGGACTCTAGATGATGATAATGTATTGATTAAAAAATTATAACAAATGAACCACAGGAATGCAAGATGCTAATAGAAACTATGTGCAGGGATAGGAGATTTAGGAACTCTCTTTACTGTCTGTATAGTTTTTCTGTAAACCTAAAAAGTGCTCTAAAAATAAAGTCTATTAAAAAAAAATAGAGGGTGGTAGGAAGACAGGGACATCCAAATGAAAAGGAAAAGAAAAAAGTTTAGAAACTAGAAAGTATGCAGTGTTGAGGGGGGTTGAGTAGGGTGGGGAAGAGTTTTGTACTTGGCAGAAGATGTAGGCTATGTGATCTGCTTGACCAACAGTTAACTTTTCTGAGGCTCACTTCCTTTATCTGTAAAATGGGCATAATAATAACGAAAATTTATTTGGTATTCTGTGTGCTAGGAAAGGAGCCCTGGTGGTGCAGTGGTTAATTGCTTAGCTATCATTGAAAGGTCAGTGGTTCAAACCACCAACTGCTCTACAGGAGAGAGATATAGTAGTCTGCTTCTGTAAAGATTACAGACAGTTCTACTGTGTCCTGTAGGATTGCTATGAGTCAGAATCAACTCGATAGCCATGGGTTTGCTTTGGGTTTTATGTTTAATGTTAATATTCATTCTATCTTAAAGAGCAATTGTAAAGATCAAATTTTAAAAAGTTGTGAAGACCAAGTAGAAAAATTTGTAAATATCCTACATTAAAGCATATGAATAATTATAAAGAATCATACTATGATTTGGCTATCAGTACAGACTTGGGTTGTTGAAAAAAAGTATTTCCAATGAATAGGTTGTTGGTCTTGCAAAATTCTATCATGTGATTGTTTCTATAACCACGGCCGTATTTTCCCTCTACTGGTCCTTCTTGTTTCTGATTTTTTGTATTCCAGTCATCAGTGATTATCAATATATCTTGTTTGCATGTTTGATCAATTTCAGACTGCAGAAATGGATAAAAATCATAAATTTTTTTTATCTTTGGAGTTGATGGAGAAGCTCATTTTCATCAGACAGACAAGGCCAGTAGCCAACTGCAGAACAGACCATCAATTGGTCATATGCAAGTTCAAGTTGAAGCTGAAGAAAATTAAAAGAAGTCCACAGAGACAAAATATGACCTTAAATATATTTCACTGAATCATAGACCATCTCAAGAATAGATTTGACGCATTGAGTACTAATGACCAACGATCAGATGAGTTGCAGGATGACATCAAGGACATCATATATGAAGAAAGCAAAAGGTCATTAAAAGGACCGGAAAGGCAGTCTTTAAAAGAGGGAGGGCAGCACAGAATGACTGATTCCATTGGAAATCACTAGGAGGATTAAAAAAAAGGTAAAGAAATAAAAGACCAAAATGGATGTCAGAAGAGACTCTGAAACTTGCTCTTGATGGAGATTTGTTCAAGGTAGCAGAAGAAATGATGACGTAAGAGAATGGAACAAAAGATTTCAAAGAACAGCTCAAGAAGGCAAAGTACAGTCAACTCTCCATTTCTACAGCCTCCATATTTGTAGATTCAGCCAACCACAGATTGAAAATATTCTGAAACAAAGCAATTAAGTAGTCAAAACAATGCTTCAAAAACATCTTGCATTCCTGTGGTTCGTTTTATAGCATTTACACTGTATTGGGTATTACACATAATCTAGAAATGATTTAAAGTATATGGCAGGATTTACATAGATTTTATGCAAATACTATACCATTTTATAGAAGAGACTTGAGCAGCCTTAGATTTTGGTATCCACAGAGTTCCTGAAACCAATCCCTTGTGGATACCGAGGAACTACTGTACCAAACATATGATCAAGAACTGATGATACTGAAGGAAGAAGTCAAAGCTCCATTGAAGGCACTAGCCGAAAACAAGGCTCCAGGAATTGAAAGAATACCAAATGAGAAGTTTCAACAAGCAAATGCAAACCGAATAGAAGAGTTCCAATTTGTGCTCATTCCAAAGAAAGGTGATGCAACAGAATGCAGAAATTATTGAACAAAATCATTAATATCACATGCAAGTAAAATTTTACTGAAGATAATGAAAAACAGTTGCAGCAGTATATTGACAGAGAACTGCTAAAAATTCAAGCTGGGAAGAGAAGAGGGTGCAGAATGAGGGATATCATTGCTGACATAAAATGGATCTTGGCTGAAAGCAAAGAATACCAGAAAGATGTTTATATGTGTTTTATTGATTATGCAAAGGCAATTGACTGTGTGGATCATACCAAATTATGGCTGACACTGTAAAGAACAGGAATTCCAGAACACTTTATTGTGTTCATGAGAAACCTGTACACAGACTAACAGGCAGTCATTTGAACAGAACAAGGGGGTGCTGCATGGTTTAAAATCAGGAAAGATGTGCATCTTGGTTGTATCCTTTCACCATTCTTACTCAATCTATATGCTGAGCAAATAATCCACAAAGCTGGACTATATGAAGAACAGTGCAGCATCAGGATTGCAGGAAAACTCATTAACAACCTACGACATGCAGATGGCACAACCTTTCTTGCTGAAAGTGAAGAATACTTGAACAATTTACTGATGAAAATCAAAGACTACAGCTTTCAGTATGGATTGCACTTCAGCATAAAGAAAATAAAACTCCTCATGCTGGACCAGTTAGCAACATCATGATATATTGAGAAAATCTTTGAAGTTGTTAAGAATTTCTTTTTACTTGGATCCACAACCCAGTGCCCATGGAAGCCGCAGTCAAGAAATCAGATGACATATTGCACTGGGCAAATCTACTGCAAAAGACCTCTTTAAAGTAGTAAAGAGCAAAGATGTCATTTTGAAGACTAAGGTGTGGCTGTGCTAAGTCATGTTTTTTTCAATAGCCTCATATGCATGTGAAAGCTGAGCAATGAATAAGGAAGACTGAAGAAGAATTGATGCATTTCAATTGTGGTGTTGGTGAAGGATATTGAAACTACCATGGACTGCTAGAACAAATAAATCTGTCTTGGAAGAAGTACAGCTGGAATGTTCCTTAGAAGCAAGAATGGTCAGACTTCATCTCACCTACTTTGGTCATGTTGTCAGAAGGACCAGTTTCTGGAGAAGGATATCATGGTTGGTAAAGTAGAGGGTCAGCGTAAATAGGAAGACCCTCAATGAGATAGATTGACAAAGTGGCTTTGATAGGCTCAGGCATAGCAAAGATTGTGAGGCTGGCGCAGGACCAGGGAGTGTTTGGTTCTGTTGTACATAGGGTCGCTGTGAGTCGGAGCCAACTTGATGGCACCTAACAACAACAACAGTTTACCCACTTGTAAGCAATTTGGCCACATTATATTCATTCATTCATTGAATTTTCATTGCCCTTCTACTAAGTGCCTGTATTTTGGTTGAGTAACCAGATATTGAGGATATAGTAATGCACATGATGGACATGATCCCACCTCACAAAGGGAGTACAGACATGCAAACAGGCTTTTATAATACCAAATGCTAACTGCAGTATCCTCTTTATTTCTCACACACCTATATACCTGTGCCAGTGCCCTGCTTGAACATAAAGTGGGATTCCACAAAGACTGGTGAACTGATGAGGTTATCACCAGAAGTCTGTGGGCTTCCTGAAGACTGGGACTATATCTCTTTTCGTCAGTTAATTTCTGAGCACTTCCTATATGCCAAGTCTTTTTCTAGACACTACAGTAATAAAAAAGATAAAGACCTTGCCCTCAAGCAGTTTATTTAATTCTAATGGTTCTTTTGTTTTTGTCTGCAATTCTGTCTTGTTATAATCCATAATGCTATTTGTCTAAGACTTAGTACAGTGCCTGGCAAAACAGGTATTGAATGAATGGAAAACAAACTTCATGAAAATAACTCAGTTAAAGAAAGGAGTCATGTGGGATAAGATTGGCACAACTTTAGCTATAAGAATGGCGTGATGATTCTGAGTAAAGACTGATGGAAGCTATTCCTGGATTCCTAGTCCAGCCTCCTGCCATGGACCTGTGTCTGAGTTCTATGAAGAGAGAAGACTAGACATAAAAATGGAAAGAGCCATTTTATTAAATTTGAACACATTGGAGCATAAGCAGCATACCTTGAGTGTAGCACAGAGAGGACAGGGCGTTCACCTTCCCTTTCTCCCAAAGTCTTGGTACCTTGGAGCTTCAGTCAGTCAGTGGAAGTGTCCTTAAAGATATGGCAGTGTTGTCTAGGAGAGTAGACCTGGTCATTCTGGGAATACCCAGAAATATTTGGAAGGGGTGCTTTGCAAGAGGTTAAGTTCCTGTGTCAGCAGGTGGATCAAAGAACTGGTAAAAGGTGGGTTATTATTGTTAGTATGATTCTATCTTCATGCACCGGCTGGGTGTGTGGGGCATTTAGGATTTACATATGATATGGGAGGGGTTTCAGAAGGCTCTTAGTTTTTCTCACACTGGTATAGATTAATTTATCAGCAAATGGAAGATCAACCTATGGGAAAGATTATGGTTTTTGATCAGACTTGAGGACATGTATAGAAAAAGCAGCAGACTGGTCAACATCTTGTACCTAGATTTATTGCACCAGCCTCCTTCCCTTTTCCTGATAGAAGAACATTGTAATGAAATTAATTTTCCTGTGCTCTCTGGAATTCTGCACATTGACTTTTGTAGTCTAATCAGGCCCTGGACCTGGACCCTGGACCACAGTTGAAGGCATAATCAAATCGAAGGTGAAGTTTTCTCCACCTATAATGAACTAGAGCTTTTCTCAATCTAGCTATAGTATATATGCTAGATTTCTGTGTATTTCTGAAATCTTGGGAGAATCAAATGAAGCCTAAGGGATAGGCTAGTTGTGCTTGCTTGTCCTGTGTGTTAGTTAAAAATGCCTTTGGCTACAAGAACAGAAAAACCTGACAAATAGAGGCTTAAACAAATTAGGAAAAAACAAAACAAAACAAAACAAAACAAAAAACCTCTGATAGTGCAGTGGTTAATTCCTCAGATGCTAACCAAAAGATCAGGAGTTTGGACCCACCAGCCACTTCATGGGAGGAAGATACAGTAGTCTGCTTCTGTAAAGATTACAGTCTTGGAAACCATATGGGGCAGTTCTACTCTGTCCTATAAGGTCACTATGGGTCAGAATTGACCCGAGGGCAATGGGTTTCAACAAATAGAGGTTTATTTTTCTCACAAAACAAGTCAAGAGAGGAATTTGCTGGCATTGCATTATCTGCTCAGCAGTGTCTTTGGAGATCCAGGTGTTTCTGTGTCAGCATCCTTAGAATGTGGACTTAACACCCTTTATGCTTGTTACTTGACATGGTCTCAAGATGACCACTGTAACTCCAGGCATCCCTTGGAGAAGGGGAAAGGTTAGCCCCAGCCTTATCTGTACCTTTTATTGTTTGTTGTTGTTGTGTGACATCAAGTTGGCTTCGACTCATATAGCGACTCGTCCTTGGGTTGCCAGGGCAGTATCACTACGGAAGTAGATTGCCCAACCTTCCTTCCAAGGTATGGTTGGTGGGTTTGAACCACCAGCCTTCTGGTTAGCAATCAAGTGCCTTAGGCACTATTCTGCCAGAGCCCCTTTTATTAGGAACCCAAAATCTTTTCCAGATGTACCCCACAGACTTCTCTCTAAATCTCATTGACCTGAACTGGGTCACTTAGGTATATCTAGCTGCAAAAGAAGCTGAGAAATCAGGTACATGCAAAAAGGTATAGTTATTATGAGTGGTTTACAATAGTAGTCATCAACCCTAACTCTATTTGCTAAAGAATAACCTGGGAGTTTTTTAAAAATACTGATGTTTGGCCAGACCTTAGGCCAATTGAGTCAAGAATCTACTGATGGGGCCCAAGCAGTGGTAAATTTTAAAAGCTATGCAGGTGATTCTAATGTACAGGATTGAGAACTACTAACTTATGCTAATAGTATTTCATTACCTAGGGTTTGGCACATTGCCACCCTGAAAAAAACTGAATTCTGCTAGCAGAAGGAAGGGGGCAATGACTATTGGGCAGGTAACTAAGGGTTTTGCTGCAGTAGGAATCCAAAACATACGGTAAACACTCTGTGGTTTACAAAAAGGAGGGAACTCCAACTACAAATCTCTGGCACTAGAAAGAAGACAGGGGATCTAAGACATTCTAGCAATTTCAAAGGGAGCAATGTTTTGATGATGTAATACATATTGAAATCATTATGTCCTGAGGGTGTAAAGTATTTATTTACATGATTGTAGTTTGGTGAAACAGGCATATTGAGAGGAATTCTGCTCTTCCACATCACTGCCAATCCCAGCTGACCGAATAAATTTGTGCACAATAAATAATACACATCTCTGTATCTTTGATTCATCTTTTCCCCTTAGTGTTCCAGAAAATGGTGATGTGAGGGAAATCTTTCAGCCAGACACCACTTCTGTAAGCATCCCTGCTCTGCTAAGAACCTAGAGATTCTCTGTTGCATAAGACAACTGCAAGACAGATCCTTTATAACATGGAACCAGAAAGAAAGAAGAGCACTCAGGGTTTGAGTCTACCACTAATATAGGAATAACAGTTTGTAATATAGGAATAATAAAACCACCATACCTACCTCAAAAGACTGTGTGAGAGTCAAATGAAATGATGCATGTGAAAGCACCAAGTACTTTAAAAAATACTATTGAACTATTAAACTACCAAATACTATACAAATATTGTTATGGCATTCTTACCCATTCAACTTGAATTCATGACACCGCTTAACACTGTTCTTCAGTTGAACCACAACATGCTGTGATCATTCTCATCTCTGAGTTATTGTTCATGCTATTCCCTAACATGGTGGGGTAGAGTGCAGACCCTGGAATCTGACAGGCTGAGGTCTAGATGATAATAATAGTCACAAGGCTGTTGTTGTTTGTTGTTGATAGGTGTCATTGCGTTGGTTCTGACTCACAGCAACTTCATGTACAACCTCATGTACAACACTGCCTGGTCCTGCACCATCCTCACAATCTTTGCTGTGCTTGAGCCCCTTGCTGCAGCCACTGTGTCAATCCATCTCGTTGAGGATCTTTCCCTTTTTTGCTGACCCTTTATTTTACCAAGCATGATATTCTTCTCCAGGGAATGGTCCATTATGACTACATGACCAAAGTAAGTGAGGCAAAGTCTGGCCACTCTCCTTTCCAAGAGCATTCCAGCTGTACTTCTTCCAAGACAGATTTGTTTGTTCTTCTGGCAGTCCATGGTGTTTTCAATATTCTTCACCAACATCACAATTCAAATGCATCAGTTCTTCTGCTTTCCTTACTCATTGGCCAGCTTTCACATGCATATGAGGGTGTTGAAAATACCTTGGCTTGGGAAGACTACCAGTTGTCTGTCAGTTTGTTGTACTGTGGTGGCTTGCATGTTGCTGTGATGCCAGAAGCTATGCCACCAGTATTTCAAAATACCAGCAAGGTCACCCCTGGTGGACAGGTTTCAGTGGAGCTTCCAGACAAAGACAGACTAGGAAGAAGCTCGTGATGGTCCACTTCTGAGAAAACTGACCACAGGAATTAAATGGCTTACTGTTGTAAAGTGCAGTACATGGCATGTAGTAAGTGTTATGTGTTTGCTGCTTCTGCTACTGTTAACCTGTGCTGTTCAAACCTTGCATGCTTTTTAGGTCTAATTCATATCCTATCTCTTCCACCAAGTCTTATCCCATAGTTTCCAACTGCCAAAGTATGTCCTACCTATGGGATGTTGCACTTAAGAGCCAGTGTCACATAAATTAGCTGTTTGTTTATTATTTGCTGGGATTATTGTTTTCCCTGATTTCATAAATTAATTCAACACTTAATGCATACCTGCTATTATCAGGCTCTTTATTACACAGTAGAATAAAGAGATCAAGACACAGAACCCTTTTTCAACATGCTCATAGCTAGTAGAGAAGACAGATGAGTAAACAGACAGTTAAATGGGAGGTAACAGGAGACCTGATAAAGGAATGCCTTGGGATCTATGGAGGCAAAGAGGAAAATTCAGGTTAGCAGAGGAAGGTTTCCATGATTTACTAAACATTTTGTTGAGACTTAAAAGACAAATACCACACTACTAAGGAGTTCTGGTGGTGCAGTGCCTAAGGCATTTGACTGCTAACCAGAAGGCTGGCGGTTCAAACCCACCAGCCACTCCTCAGAAGGAAGATAGGGCAATCTACTTCCATAAACATTTACTGCCTCAGAAACCCAGTGGGGATGAGGTCACTATGACTCAAAATCAACTTGATGGCAGTGAGTTGGTTTTTTTTTTTCTTAACCACCACCACTAGTTACTGTTGAGTTAATTCCCACTCATGGCTACCCCATTTATGCCAGAGTGGAATTGCTGCTCCATAGAGTTTTTTTGTCTGCTTTAATTATTATTATTATTTTTTAAATTGTGATTTGGGTAAAAGTTCACAAATCAAATTCATTTTCCATAGAGTGGTTCATGCACATTTTGTTTCATGATATTGACTGCAGTTCCCCACAGTGTAACAGCTCTCTTCTCACTTCCTCCCTGTGGTTACCTTTTCCCTGTGTCCTCCTTTCCTATGCATTCCTGCCCTCTGAGCTATCTCCCTGTACAAATAGTGCCCTTCTGATCTCCTATGATTCCACAGGGTTTTCAATGGCTTGTTTTTCTGAAGTAGATCACCAGGCTTTTCTTATGAGGAGCCTCTGGGTGGACTTGAAACTCTAACATTCCTAGTTAGCAGCTGAGTGCATTAACTATTTATACCACCCAGCGACTATTAAAGATGAATAGAAATCAGTAAACACTTGAATACAGGCATTATGTATTTTGCTTCTTTGACTCACCAACAATTCCTGAAAAGGAAGATTTATTCAGCTCTCGCTACATTTCAGGCACTGAGTTAACTACTTAACTGCCACAATTCACAACAACCTGATGCAGTAGGTACTGTACTATTAGCCTCATTTTATACACGAAGACATTGAGACTCAAGTAGGTTACACACTACAAAGTGAGGGTGATGGACTTCAAAGTTAGGACTTTTAATTCCAAAGTCAAATACATAAGCTCAATGCTATAATAAACAATTTGAGATAGATTCCTCGGTAGTATTAGTCTCCTATTTGTAGATCTTAAACTTTCAGATTGTTTTTACCTATTGGTGTCCAAAGTCATTCTTGTTAGGTTATTTTGTCTCTAAAACTTCCTCTCAGGACCCTCCACACATCTGCTCTAGGTCACAGACACTCATCTTGCTGAGTGGTTCTCTTCCACTGCATTTTTATAGACTCCTTTTGCCCCTCTCTTCCTTATTGGATGTGTTTGACCCTCAGTTCTACCCCAAACGTTCTCTCCTCTTTCTAAAAGCCTTAAAGTCTTCCTCTTGAAGCTAATGCAAGGATTGTGAAGTATATGACACCACTCCATCTTCATTCCACATACAACTCAATACTTCAAAGCTTCAAATCACAATATTGTGGGTATGCAAAGTAGGTGGGGTTCCTTGCTCCTTATTAGTGTGGGATTGATGTTGTGTGCTTCCAAGGGTAGCTCTCATTTTCCTAGCATGCTTGCTGTGCTACATGCTTATAATGTGAACTTCTTGACAGGAAGGATAATTCCTGACAGCATCAAGCCAAGTATGTACTTGAGAAACCTGACAAACTAAAATGACCCATATTTCAAGGCTAATGAAGTCTTAAAATTTTTAATGTCTACCATTTTATTGAGCCTTAAGTTGCCCAGTGTTACACTGTTCAAATGATAATTTTTCACCCAAGCATTTCCGACACTAAAGTCCATACTCTTTCTACTCCTCTCTGTTTTCTCCACTGTAGTCCACTATACCCATATTTACTGAGTACATGGTGTAGTGCCTAAGGCATTTGACTGCTTACCAGAAGGCTGGCATTTCAAACCCACCAGCCACTCCTCACAATCTGTATCTGTATCTGTAGCGATACTGCCTTGGAAACCCAAGGAGGGGCTGCTGTGAGTCAAATTGACTCGACGGCAATGAGTTTTCTTTTTTTTTTTTTTTTTCTGTCATTAGTGCTCTCTATTTTGTGAATTTCACTTCCAGGCAACAGTATCCTGTATCCTGACCCTTCTTTACTCAACATCAATGGTACCTTCTCCTAGTTCTATAACTTTTTATAATTATGCTGCATCCTCTGGTAGACTGCATCACCTTGACGGAAACCACCACATCTAATTTATCTTGCACCCCTGAAGTGTTAGGTAGAACACAGTATTTGAGCCACAAGTAGTCCTCAGTACATATCTGATGACTGAGTGAAAGAATGTATATACCCACAAATATCAGTCATTAAACCATTTATCAGGTCTTTGCTCAGATAAATGATCTGGTAATATGATCTAGCTTCAAAAATAACTCTAGGCTTTAATTGGTTGTCTAGGAGAGAGTCTTTTTTCTATTATGTCTGATAGAAATGACTGTGATAACATCTTCCTGTTGTACCATATCTTACTTGACTTGCTCCTAAAAGTCCAGTTGTCATTGAGTCAATTCCAACTCATGGTGACCTCATGTGTGTCAGAGTAGAATGTCCACCAGAGGGTTTACAATAGCTGATTCTCAGCAGAAGATCTCCAGACGTTTTTTCCAAGGTGCTTCTGGGTAGGCTTGTACGTTCAGCTTTTTGGTTGGCAGCCCAGTGCTTAACTATTTGCCCCACTATGACCTATGCAGTGCTGATATTCCAGCAATATTTTTGACACTTGCTGACCCAATTTTCAAATCAAATCAGTTGAGAATGACTTTTTATCACATTTCAGCCTTGCACCACCCAACAGCAGCACCTTTTCTGGAACTCCCAGATCACTCTTCAGTGGGTCCTTCTCCCTCAGACCATCCCTGTGGGTTTCACATGTCAACTTTGCTCTCTTACATACCACCCTTATCCAATTTCTGTGAGTTGAGATTCTTATGAACAATAATCTCTCACAGGTTTCACATTTCTATGCTCTTTCTCCCCACCCTTTCCTTCGTTTAAATAGTGGTGGCAGCAACAGTATGAAAGAGAGGTAAAGCAATTACTTCCTTTATGGGCATTTGCTATTTCAACTCCCAATTAGAGAAAATGTGATAGAAATGATAATATCTGTCACTAGGGGGCAGATGAGCCAAATTTTGGAATGTTTGCTGGATACTGAGAAGCCATGGGAATTTTTTTCTCCTGCTGTCACAAATCCTCCTGCATTAGACAAGAGAAGAGAGATTGGGGTCACTAGAAATAGAAAAAGCAAAGGCAACTTCACTGTTATTGATAGGAGAGGGTTTCTTCCACCATTTTCTTCTGTAAGTGTGTGGCATTTTGGGCCTGCCCTAGGGAAGCAAACAGGTAGCAAGCACACCAGATATTAACAGCCCAGTATTTAGTAAAAAGAGCCTTTGTGGCACAATTGTTAAGTGCTTGACTGCTAACTCAACGGTTGGCAGTTTGAACCCACAGCAGTTCTGTAAGAGAAAGACCTGGTAATCAGTTTTCATAAAGAATTCAGCCAAGTAAATCCAATGGGGCAGTCCAGCTCTGTCACATGCAGTCACTTTGAGTCAACATTGACTCAAGTGCACCCAACAGCAGTGTCTCGTAACTATTATGTGTCAGAAAGGGAGTCCGTGTGTCTGGTGCAAACAGTTAACCACTCTGAAAGGTTGGCGGTTTGAACTCACCCAGAGGCACATGGGATGAAAGGCTCGGTGATCTGCTTCCAAAAGAGTTTTTTTTGTGATGGGAACCACGCTAGACATTTTATCTACATTATCTTCTTTGAGCCTCACAGCAGCCTTCTGAGGCAATTTTTTTTTTTTTTT
>NW_006921634.1:5696869-5709983 GCF_000298275.1 Orycteropus afer afer | reverse complement strand
ACCAGGCTTACTGGTCTGATAGACTAGTGGAGACCCTGAGACTATGGCCTTTAGATACCCTTCGAGTCTACCTAGCTTACCCCCATGTCTCAACTTTAAGCCAAACAATAGAGGCCAACAAGGTGATCGGTGTTTCACTGCTATTCATCACAACTCATCTGTCAGTATGTTGTACTGTGGTGGCTTGTGTGTTGCTCTGATGCTGGAAGTTATGCCTCCAGTATTTCAAATACTATCAGGGCCACCCATGGTGGACAGGTGTCAGCAAATCTTCCAGACTAAGACAGAGTAGGAAGGAGGAACTGGAGACCAACTTTTGAAGAAACTGACCAGTGTAAACCTTATGAATATGAAACATTGTCTGATATAGTGCCAGCAAATTTTACTTGGATCCACAATCAATGCCTATAGAAGCCGCAGTCAAGAATCAAACAACATATTGCACTGGACATACCTGCTGGAAAATATCTCTTTAACATGTTAAAGAGCAAAAGATGTCACTTTGAAGACTAAGGTGAGCCTGACCCAAGCTGTGATATTTTCAATATCCTCATATGCATGTGAAAGCTGAACAATGAATAAGGAAGACCGAAGAATAATTGATGCATTTGAATTGTAGTGTTGGCAAGAATATTGAATATACCATGGACTGCCAGAAAATGAAAAAATCTGTCTTGGAAGTAGTACAGCCAGAATGCTCCTTAGCAGCAAGAATGGCCAGACTTCGTCTTTCATACTTGAGTCATGTTATCAGGAGGGACCATACCCTGGAGAAGAATAGCATGCTTGGTAAAGTGGAGGGTCAGTGAAAAATGGTAAGACCCTTAATGAGATGGATTGACACAGTGGTTGCAAAGATGGGCTGAAACATAGCAACAATTGTGAGGGTGACAGGACTGGACAGTGTTTCATTCTGTTGTACGTAGGGATGCTGTGAGTTAGAACATACTCTATGGCACCTAACAACAACATAGGGTGAACAATAACATCAGGGAGGTACACGTTCCTTAGAATAACCAATCCAGCAATATTAAAAGGGCAGCATTTGCTCAGGGATAAAGCTCAGAAGGCAGGAAAGGATAGGAAAGAAGGATGAAGGGCAATTGTAAACATAGAGGGGAGTGCTGTTATATTGTAGGGGTTGCAATCAACGTCATGAATCAAAATGTGCACGAATTGTTGAATGGAAAACCAATTTGCCCTGTAAACTTTCACCTAAATCACAATAAAAAATTGGAAAAAGAAACCAAAAAATAGCTAGAGGAGTGTGGGAGACTGGATAATGGCCCCCAAGATGTCCATGTTCTAATCCTGGTTACCTATAAGTATTTTACCTTACCTGGAAAGAAGGGCTTTGCAGATGTGATAAGATGAAGAATCTTGAGATGAGAAGAAGGACCTGGATTATGGAGGTGTACCCTATATTATCGCAATAGTCCTTATAAGAAGAAGACAAGTAGGTGATGTGAAGACAGAAGTAGAGATTGAAATTATAGAGCCACAAGCCAGGGACCCAAGGAAATCCGCCTGCCTCCAGAATCTGGAAGAGGCACAGAACACATTCCCCCCGGAGCCTCCAGACAAAAACCACATCAGGAAAACAGCCTTGCTAACCTTGATATTGACCCCTTAAAACTCATTGTTAACTTCTCAGCCCCAGGACTGTAAGAATAAATTAGTGGTGTTTTAAACTTAAAAAAAAAAAAAAAGATTACAGCCAAGAAGACCCTGTGAGGTAGTTCTGTTCTGTCATACAGGGTTGGTATGAGTTGGAATGGATTCAGTGGCATCTAGCAACTATAACCAAGCAGCTAATATGGCACCCAACAACAACAAAGCAGCTAAGTCTTTGAGCTGACATTTGAATCATTGTTGATATTTGGGGGGAGGGGTTGGTAGAGTGAGGTCTTGAAGGAGCCTGAAATTAAATGATACAATCACCATACAGAATCTCTAAAAGGGCTTTAAAGAAATATTCTTTGATGTCACACTACCTCTAACTATAGCTCTACTTTTTGTTCCCCTAAACCAAAAAAACCCAAATCTGTTCTCAGTGAGTCAGATCTGACTCATAGCAACACTATAGGATAGGGCAGAACTGCCTGATACAGTTTCAAGATTGTAATCTTTATGGAAGCACACAGCCACATCTGGTGTGTTTGAATCCCCAACCTTTTGGTTAGCAGCCAAGTGCTTAACAACTGCACCACCAGGGCTCCTTTTTATTCCCCTCAACCAAAATCAAGCTCACTGTCGTCAGATCAGATCTGACTCATAGAGACCGCTCCTTGGGTTTCCCAGGTGGTATCACTACACAAGTAGATTGCCCAATCTTCCTTCCGAGGAGTGGCTGGTGGGTTTGAACCGCCAGCCTTCTGGTTAGCAGTCAAATGCCTTAGGTACTGTGATGGTTATGATTGTGTGTCAACTTGGCTTGGCCTGGTTGAGTGGCTGGGAAGCTGGTGGTAGTTATTCCCCATGATGAGACTGTCAGTCAACTTCATGGTGGGATCTACCACAAGCAGCTACTCAGCTGGTCTGCTTCCCATATATAAAAAGCAGCTTTGGGAATGGTCTCTAGCCTATGGCATGCTTGGACCCTGCATGTAGCCATGTCATTGTTCAGCCGCCTGCCATGCTCTGCCAACCTTGGGACTTACAATGGACTTAAATTAATGGCCTTCCATGTGGTTTGGTAACATTGGGACTGTGCCTTTTTATTTGTCAATCTTGGGCTTGTTAGCCTCAGCAGCCAGGAGCTGTCTGAGTGAAGAAAAGCCTCTAGCTTCAGTGGACTAGGAGCAGGAGGCAGAGCTGAAGCCCAAGGCTGAGGGGCTTTTACCCAGCCCCTAGAGCTTGGCACTTTGAACTTGGACTTAAAACCTCCAAACTGTAAGAGAATAAACTCCTGCTTGTTAAGGCCATCCCATTTGTGGTATATTCTTGTCAGAGTGGCACTAGGTAACCAGAACATGCACCAAGGCACCAGAGCTCCTAGACACCTAAAGAGTTCTTTATACTTGCCTTCTCTGCTTTTTCTTCTCTCGTTTTCTCTCCAAACCACGCTGATCAGTTTTCATCTGTATTCCTCCACATATAGTTCTTGTCAAGGTCACCAGTGACCTTCATGTCAAATCAATGGTCTGTCCTCTACCTTCATCTTTCTTGACCTATTAACTGTATTTGGCACATTGATCACTCCTTTCTTTCTTGAAAATTTTCACTTGCCTTCCAGAAAAACACTCTCTTGGGTTTTCTTCTATTTTATTGGCTACTCCTTTTCTGTCCCTTTGCTTGTTTCTTCTTGTCTTCCTGAACTCTAAATTTTAGAGCATCCTAGGGTTCAGTTCTCAGACTTCTTTCTCTTCTCTATATGCATTAATTCCTTAGGTGATCTCATCTGGTTTCAGTATTAAATACCATCCATGTGTTCCCAAATGTATATCTCCAATCCAGACCTCTGCTTGAAGTCCAGCTTTGTAACCGAACTGTTCACTTGACATTTCTACTTAGATGTTTAATAGACACCACAAACAAGTTGACAAGTTGTTTGACAAGGTGACAGCCTTGCTTTCTCTGACTTTGCTTCTCTCAACCCCCTCTCCTCATATGAGTTTCCTCATGTCAGTGAATAGCATACTGCTCAGCCAAAACCCCAGCACTCATCAGTCAGTTTGTCATACTATAGTGGCTTGTGTGTTGCTGTGATGCTGGTAGCTATGCCACCAGTATTTCATCCTTTAGTTATGTTGTCAGTAGGCACCAGTCCCTGGAGAAAGATATCATGCTTGGTAAAGTAGAGGGTCAGCAGAAAAGGGCAATGAAATGGATTGACACAGTGGCTGCAATGGTGAGCGCAAGTATAGCACTAATTGTGAGAATGGTGCAGGATGGGACAGTGTTTTGTTCTGTTTATATAGGGTCTCTATGAGTCAGAACTGACTTTATAGCAACTAACAACAGTCAAAAACCTCAGAATCATCCTTGCTTACTTTCTTTCTCTTACAACTCATATCTATTCCATCAAGAAATCTTGATAGCTTTACCTTAAAAACATGTAGAATTGAACTACTTTCAACCATTTCCACTGTCCTCTTCTATCATATCTTGCCTAGATTATTGTAATCATTTTCCAAGTGGTCTTCCAACTTCCATTTTTGCCCACTTCCAGTCTGATCTCCACCCAGCAGCCATAATCTTTAAAAATTCAAACCATAATACATCACTGCCCTACTCAAAGCCCTCCAGTTCTACCTGTCTCATTGACAGTAAAGCCCTATTGGCCTCACATGACCTACAAGACCCTACATGATCCAGCAGTTCCTGTGCCTTTCACCCTCATCTCCCACCATTTACCCTCATTCTGCTCCAGTCCCACTGGCCTCTTTGCTGGTTCTCAGACACATCAACACACTCTCAACCTTTGCACCTGCTCTTCCCTCTGTCTACAATCACCTTTGCTGAGGTATCCCTGCGTCCTGCTTTCTTACTTCTTTCAAGTCTCTGCTCACATGTCTTTTTATCAGAGAGGGATTTTCTAATCACTTTTTTTTTTTTTTTTAAGAAAACAGTTACAGTGGAGTCTTGGCAACCCCATGTGAGTCAGAGTAGAACTGTGCTCAATACGGCTTTCTTTCTTTTTTGTTTGTTTGTTTTCATTCATCTGTTTTGTTTTGATTTTTTAATTTTTATTGTGATTTGGGTGAAAGTTTACAGAGCAAATTCATTTTCCATACAGCAGTTCATACACATTTTGTCTCATGACATTGACTACAATTCCCCACAGTGTGTAACAGCTTTCTTCCCACTTGCTCCCCATAGTTACCTCTTCCCTGTGTTCTTTCCTCCTATGCATTCCTGCCCCCACCCAGCTGTCTCCCTGTGCAAACACTGCCCTTCTGTTCTGTCCCATGATTGATCATCACTCCAGGTACTGTATCTACCTGATGTAAATATTCACCCTATATGCCTGTCTATTTTTTGGCTGGAAGCCATAGGCACGAGTTCAATTCCAGACCTGAAGGGTGGATAGGGACCATCGTCTCAGGGGTCTCACCAGGCTCTACCAGACCAGCATACCTGGTCTTTTTTTTTTTTTTTTTTAAATGATTTTGAGTTTTGTTCCACATTGTTCTTCTACTCTGTCCAGGATCTCCTGCACTGATCCCTGATCCCCCTCTGAATGGTTGACAGTATTAGCTTTGCACCATCTAGTTCTTCTGGTCTCATGGTCAAATAGGCTGAGGATCACATGGTGTACCAGTCCCTTGGACTAAATGTTTCCATGTGTCTTTGGTTTTCTTCATTCTTCTTTGCTTTGGAAGAGGAGAGACCATTGTTGTGTCTAGATGGCTGCTTGCAAGCTTTTAAGTTCCCCATTGCTACTCATGAAAGTAGGCTGTAGAACAATGTTTTTGTGTAGTATGTTATGCCAATTGAGCTTGATGTCCCTGAGACCATGGTCCATCGGGTTTTCAAAGGCTGGTTTTTCAGAAGCAGATCATCAGGTCTTTCTTCCAAGGTGCCTCTGAGTGGATTCTAACTGCCAACCTTTTGGTTGGCAGCTGAGCATGTTAACCATTTGCACTACACAGGGACTCCAATTACCCTGTTAGTAACAGCACATTCCATTTTATATTGTCCTTACCTTGCTTTTTTTTTTTTTTTCTCTCTCTTAACACCTAAAATAACCATTCCCACTACTACCCGCCCCATCCATACACACACAGTCACACACATACACACAATTGTTTGTGGTAATTTATCTCTCCTAAGTAGGAGCTCTGGTAGCATAGTGCCTAAGGCACTTGACTGCTAACCAGGAGGCTGGCGGTTCAAACCCACCAGCCACTCCTCGTAAGGAAGGTTGGGCAATCCTACTTCTGTAGTGATAACTGCCTCGGAAACCCAAGGAGGGGTTGCTAGGAGTCGAGGCTGACTCGATGGCAAATAACAACAACAACAACAACAACAACAACAAAGTAGAATTTGAAGGCAGGATGGTTAGCAGCCCAATGCCTAAACCATAGCTCCACCAGAGCTCCTTGGCACAGTAAATTGATAGAATGAATGAATGCACATTCATCTTCTCATGCAATTTTCTCTTTAGAGTATATTTCTAGGAGTGGGATCACTAGCCCCAAAGGTACGAATATTAAAGATATTCTACACATGACCAATTTATATTCTTGTCAACAGAGTACGTGACAGCACCACTGCTCTAGCCCTCACCAAAAGGGATTTTGTCAATATTTCTTTATCTCTAGTCATCGGATGGGCAAAATATTGAATTTTTATTTGCATTTTGGGATTATTTGTGCATTTTATGTATACTCACTGACCATTTGTATATACATTATTTGCATGTATTTCTTGGTTATGTTCTTTGGAGATTTTTCTTTTGTGCTTATTTTCCTCATTGACTTGTAAGAGTTCTTTATGTATTGAATCTTTGTTTAAATAGCCACTTTTTTTTTTCCAGTTTGCATTTGTTTTTGCCAAAAAGAAGTTAAAAAAAATTGTGCAATTATATTTGTTCACTTTTCCCTTTCAGTTTTTGATATTCCTAATAAGAATATAGTTATGTAAATGAATATTTAAGTATTGAGATTGCTCAGGCTTTGTTGGTAATGTTTATTAAGTATAATCTTTTAGATAAATTTCTCACTGAAGTATTATATCATGAGTCTTGATAGAAGAAGATGGTACAGCACTACCTGGCCCATCAAACAGTCACAGGGATCTGGGGAGTGGGAATGCTGTAAAGGCAAGATTCCATGAAACCAATTACCTGGGGAGTTCATGGAAGGGTACGCTGACACAGCTGTTAAACGTCTAAGCATAGAGCAAGTGCCAGAGGGAGAACATTGTGCAGCTCCTGGAAGCTGTGCGCTCACATTGTTCTACTCCTAACAAAGACATGTAAATGAGCATAACTACACAGTTCTGGAGAAGCAGAAGTGTGATAGTGACAGGTTCCCCAGCTTGCAGAACTGTGTATACACGAGCTATTTACCTTTCTCTGTCAGCAGTATACCTAGTGTTGTCAATTCTGACTTATAGTGGCCCTATATGACAGAGAACCACCCCATAGAGTTTCCAAAGCTATTATTCTTTACAGAAGCAGACTGATACATCTTTCTCCCATAGAGCGGCCTAATGGGTCTGAATCACTGACTTTTGGTTAGCAGCTGAACTAATAACTGTGCCACCATATATCACCACAAAGTGGTTTTGTCCTTGTGCATAGGTAAAGCAGATTTCTTCCCATCCACCATTCTTCCTCCCCTCATGTGCATTAGATACTTACTTAGTAAGTTAGATAAGTTGGGATAGCACTTCCCATTCATTGTGCCACAGATGGGTTAAGATATACTGAGATATCAGGGTGATAGATGCAATGTCTGGGTGTGAGTCCTAAACCATCCCTTCCCAAAGTACTGCCCATGGACTAGCAGCACAGATAAAAAAGCAAAATCTTAGACCTCACCTTAGAACTTACATTTTCACAAGATTCCTAGGTGATTGTTCATTTAAGATTGAGAAGATTGAGAAGCTGCACTCAAGACAATCAGCTCTGACCTTGAACAACTAGATTTTACTATAAACATTATTGTTCTTTATTTTTTCTTTGATTGTGAAAACATTTGGTAAGCACTATTATATTCAGAGCATGAAAGAGTGAGTGTCAGATGATATTGTTGCTGTTGTTACTTTTTCATGGTTCTGGTTTCTGGAAAAGTCTGAATCATAGAGGTTAACAAAGACTGCTCTCTCTCTGCCTTTCTATTCATGCACAACTGACTCTAAGAATATCTAATATTTATTATTAAGGAGCTCTGCTGGTGTAGTGGGTAAGGCATGTTGTAGTTGTGTTTTTGTGTCAACTTGACTTGGCCTGGTTGAGTGGCGGGGCAGCTAGCTGGTGGTAGTTATTCCCCATGATGAGACTGGCAATCAATTCCATGGTGGGATCTACCACAAGCCTCTGAGTAGCTGCCTTTGGGATATGGTCTGCTTCCTGTGTATAAAGAGAAGCCTTGGGAATGGTCTCTAGCCTTTGGCATGCTTGGACTGTGCACGTAGCTGTGTCGTTGCTCAGCAGCCTGCTATGCTCTTCCGACCTTGGGACTTACAATGGACATAAGTTAATGGCCTGCCATGTGGTTTGCTAACATTGAGACTGTGCCTTTTTACTTGCCAACCTTGGGCTTGGCAGCCTCAGCAGCCAGTAGCTGTCTTGAGTAAAGAAAAGCCTCTAGCTTCAGTGGGCCAGGAGCAGGAGTCAGAGCTGGACCCAAGGTTGAGGGGCTTTCACCCAGCCCCTAGAGCCTGGCACTTAAAACTTGGACTTAAAGATTCCAAACTGTAAGAGAATAAACTCCTGTTTGTTAAGGCCATCCAATTTGTGGTATCTTTCTTGTCAGAGCAGCACTAGGTAACCAGAACAGCATATGGCTGCTAATCAAAAGGCCAGTATTTTGAACCCACTAGCTGCTCCACAGAAGAAAAATGAGGCAGTCTGCTTGCATAAAGATTTACAGCTTTAGAAACCCAGTGGGGGTTGCTATGAGTCAGAATCCACTCAGTGGCAGTGAGTTGGTGTTTGTTTTTTTTTAAATGTTATTATCTAACTCATTATGTGCCTAAAGGAACCCTGGTGGCACAGTGTTTAAAGTGATTGGCTGTCAACATAAAGGTTGGCAGTTCAAATTCACCAGTTCCTCTGTGGAAGAAAGGTATGGCAGTCTGTTTCTATAAGGGTTTACAGCTTTGAAAACCTTCTAGGGAAGTTCTCCTCTGTCCTTACAAGGTCCCTGTGAGTCACAATCTACTCAATGGCAATGGAGGTATGTGCCTGGCAATACATTAACATATGGACACAGTATTAACAGCTTTGACTTCACCAGGGAGCTTGCTGGTTTCTACCCAGATCTCAGGCCCCACTCCCACACATCCACTGAGTCAGAACTTGTATTTTAACAAGAGTTCCAGGTGCTTCCCATGCACAGAGTTTTAGAAGCACTACTTAACATGCATAAATCTCATTTCATTTTAGATTTCCAAAAAGTGATGGATTAGTTTTTCAGATGTGAGGGCATTGAGATCTAGGGAAGTAACTTGACTAAGGTTACATAGTAAGGAATCAAGAATCCATGTTCTTGACTAAGATACTGGTTGTTGTTGTTGTTGTTGTTTGCCGTCGATTCGGCCCCGACTCATAGCGACCCCTCCTTGGGTTTCCGAGGCAGTATCACTACGGAAGTAGGATTGCCCAACCTTCCTTCCGAGGAGTGGCGGTGGGTTTGAACCTCCAGCCTTCTGGTGAGCAGTCAAGTGCCTTAGGCACTATGCTACCAGAGCTCCCAAGATACTGGTAATCATTACAATTTAGTGTGCAGAAGATTTACCTTGGAGCTTATTAAAAATGTTAGGTCTTATAGTCTCAGGCGACACTAAGGTCATTAGCATAACATAGTCCTCAAAGACAATGTTCTACATCTTACTTTGGTGAGTAGTGACTGGGGTCTTAAAAGCTTGTGAGTGGCTATCTAAGATGCAAACTATTGGTCTCTCCCTGTCCAGACCAAAGAAGAGTGAAGAAAGTCAAAGATGCAGGAAACAATTAGTCCAAAGGAAATGGAATACATGAACCACAGCTTCCATGACCTTGAGACTAGGAGAACTAGATGATGGCTGGTTACCACAACTGACCGCTCTAAAAAGAATCACAATAAGAGGTCCCAGATAGGATAGAGTAGGACAAAACTCAAAATCATAAAAAAGACGAGGCTTACTGGTATGATGAAGACTGGCAGAACCCTGAGACTATGGCCGTTAGACACTCTTCAAGCCAGGAACTGAAATCAACCCCCACAGCTCAACTTTCAGACAAACAATAGGCCTAGAAGGTGAACAATAATATCAGGAGGGTGTGCCTCATTAGAACAATCAAGCATATGAGAGCCAGAGGACAGCATTTGCCCAGCAATAGAGCTTAGAAGATGGGAGGGGATGGGAAGGAAGAACCAAGGGAAGGAGTGGGCTCAGGGAGGAAGTGGGAAGAATGCTGTTATAGTATGGGGATTGCAGGAAATATCATGAGACAGAATGTATGGATTGTTGAATAGAAAACCAATTTGCTCTGTAAACTTTTGCCCAAATCACACACACTAAAAAGAAGTAGATGGGGAGATATATGTGGTAAAATATTTCTAATAAAATGTTAATTGTTATGTGTGTGTGTTTCTGAACTCAAATTCTGATCCAACCCATTTAAGTAGTACCCTGGAGCCAGCATTTTAACTCACTACTTCCAGAGGTTTTTGAGGCAAGAGATCACAGGACACAATTTGTGAAGCAGTGCATTTTATTATACTTACTAAATGTCCCTTTAGGAAGAAAACTCATGTGTGTTTCCAAAGCACTTCAAACTGAGAGCTTGGCTGATAGTAATAAGGATTTTGTCCACAATCATCTGGACTCAGATCCCCTAAAAGCCCCATGGAACCAAGCCCAAGCTTTGGAAGAAAGCATGAAAGAGTCCCACAAAAGCTGAACAAATGTCAAAGTAGGGGTCTAGTTGGATACCAGACATTGAGACCAGGTAAGGTGAAGATCGGGATGTATTCAAGAACAGTACTGAAAGCTTGTTATTTTTCACAATCTACAAACTTGCACATAGGCAAGGATGTTGGTTACTTTGTTAAATTTTTATTATGATTTAATGTATAATTTAGATCACTGTATGGCTGTAACTCTTGCTAATAAATTGTGTACACCCTGAACACAATAAAAATCAGTCAGCACAGCAGAATCAGTCTGCTCATTGCTCGTCCCCTCAGGGGATGGCAGAGTGAAAGAATGGTCAACAGTGACCACCTGTGGAGGTGCAGAATCTCTGTCCTCTTGAATTTCATTTCACCAGGATACATTTCTTTGAACATACTTTGTTTGGAGGAACACTCCTCCTCTGAAAAGCTCAGGGTGCTGCACACACACGTTTACATCCCTTTCATTTGATTATCAGCACAGTGAAGGTCAGGTTGGAAGTGTGAACAGAAGGAGAACTAAAGGGAAAGAAGTAGAAAGAATAAGTGGTGGTAAATTATTTTGTAGGACTATTTTTAGTCCATTCATTCATTTTTTTTTTTTTTAGTTTTTATTTTGAAAGAATTTTAAACATACAAAAGTTGTAATATTAGTAATAAAGTTTCTGCATACTGTTCACTCAGCTTCTTCTGGGAGCTCTGGTAGCATAGTGCCTAAGGCATTTGACCCACCAGCCACTCCTTGGAAGGAAGGTTGGACAATCTACTTCTGTAGTGATACCACCTCAGAAACCCAAGGAGGGGTTGCTATGAGTCGGGTCTGATTCCACAGAAGTGAGTTTGGTTTTTTTTTAGCTGCTTCTATTATGAGCACCTTGCATGACCATAGTGCAATGATCAGAAATATTGGTACAACACTATTAACTGAATTTATACTTTATACAAATTTCACCAGTTTTTCTACTTTTTCTATTCCAGAATCCTGCCCAGTACTCCACATCACATTGAGTTGTCATGTTTCCTTAGATTCCTCCGGTCTGTGATAGTTCCTCAGTCTTTCCTAGTCTTTCATGACCTTGACATTTTTAAAGAGTCAGGTATTTTATAAAATGTCCCTGAGTTTGTCTTCTGGTTTCTCAAGATTGGATTGAGGTTTTGCATTTTTAGAAACCTGCATCTTTAACTCCTTGGTGATTCTTTTTTGTTTTTGATTGTTTTATTATGGTAAAAATAGATAGCAGAACATTTGCTGACTCAACATATTTTACATGTACAATTCAGTGCATTGATTATGTTCATCATGTTATAACATTGATTATGTTTCATTCTTTTCATTTGTTCATTCACTACATATTCAACAACATGTAGTGAATGAACACCTAACTATATTTCAGGCCATTTGCTAGCTACTTGGGAATCTAGTAGAACTATATCATAGCCTGTATCCTCACAGCACTATGGTCTCCTGAAGAGCTGGGGTGGAGAAAGGAGAGAACACACATAAAGACACAATGTTAAGATCTGAACTTAATACATGAAATGCCTCCCCAAAATACATCTCCCTGGATTTTTTTTTTTCCTATCATCAGTAAGGAATAAATCTAGGGCTTGGAAAAAATGATAACATTTGTCACCATTTTTTGAATAATTATCCAACTTACAGAGACTTACAGAGGACAACATGAAGCCCTGAGAGGGTAAAAAGTCTCCCAATGTTACAAAAGGGGAAAGTGGCATAATCAGGTAGTAGGTTTGTCTACCTTATGCCCATGATTGGTAAGGCAATACAGAGAAAAAAGAAAAAAAATCTATATATGAAGAAAATTTGACCAAAAGTAACAACTTTAATGATTACTGCTGGGTGTTCCAAAATTCAATTTTATAGTATTGGATAGAATTTGGTAATTTTCTAGACAGGTAGATGACCTGGGTCAGGCCAGATGGGTGACTTCCTCTTATAAGGTCTAAAAGAGACTATCCTCAACAGAGTTCATATGATAATGCCTCGTTTACCCAAAGGGGACCCTGCTATACAAAACAGGATGCTATATTGTAGGATGAGATCTTGTGCAGTGGAGTGGATTCCAACTCATGGCTGCTCCATGTGTGTCAAAGTAGAATTATGCTTCAGAGGGTTTTCAGTGGCTTATTTTTTTGGAAGTAAATTGTCAGGCCTTTCTTCCAAGGTGTCTCTGAAAAGACTTGAATCACCAGCCTTTCAATTAGTGGCCAAGTGTCAGGGACTCCTCAGCACTCAACCATTCTTCTATTTAGAGTTTATCTCACTAGTTTGGGAATCTTACCTCTTAGAGGCAACCAGTACCCTCTTGAATGCCACTGCAGCATCCTACCAGATTTTTTTTTCTCAAAAACTGTATCCTACTCTTCAAAATTCTCTCCCTTTTTCTCCTTCCAAACTTGGCATGCCAGTTCCCTTGGCTGAGGACCTTGGTTGGAGAATTTACTTAAGAGCAGTGTGATAGTTGAAGATGTGTCAACTTGGCTGGACTCCAGTTGTGAGTGGTGGTTCCCATGATGGATCACATGACTGCATTCTAAGCGGC
>NW_006921634.1:5686413-5691034 GCF_000298275.1 Orycteropus afer afer | reverse complement strand
GTGTATGTGACTGATAACTATTCAATGTGTTACCTTTCCAAGGGAAATTTGCATTTCAAGCTTAGCAAGGAGAATCCTTCAACTAAGCAAATACTGGCATTAATAGTGTAATGTCAGGCAATGTGGCTTGCCAGTGTGAGAAATGTTTTGTTAGGGAGCTTTTTCTAATTCTTTCTCAGTCTCTTCTAAAAAATCTGTACCAACCTCCAGTGTTTGCTAGTGTATACTTGACTGATTCACAGTTCAAACAACTTAGAGGCTGATGGCTTCTGCACAGCAGTGGACTATTTTCAGCAAGATAATGTGGATTTGGGTCTCAGGTATTTGAGCCTGTTTGGCAAGGAAAGGAATAGTAACTACAAAATCAGACATAGCATTAGGCTTTATGAGTTCCCAAGCACTTTCACACGCTTTAACATAGTTAATACTCAAAAAGTCCATGAGGAAGGTAGAGCATGATTATCTCCAGTTTTATGGATGTAGAAACTGAAGTGCAGAGAGTGTAAGTGAGTAATCTAAAGTCATATAGTTAATTGGTGGCAGTAATGTGTATAGGAGCCATGTCTCTCCACACATATTCCAGTGCTTTACCTTCAAGCAGCGCTGCTCCTAAGCCTCTAGCACAACCTGGACTGTGGGTACTTTGAGTTTAGATTGTACAGGGGCAAAAGGGTAAAATGGTAGGGGGTAATGTCATCAGTCCAAGCCCCTGATGTTAAGCCCCACCTAGGACATGGCTACAGTGCTTTGCCTCAGGGTATTACCCCAGTAGTGGGTTTCTTCTCTATATTGGTATTTTGCAGCTGTATGGGTATTGATTTCTTCCTCAAGGGTTCCATCTGGCTTCTATCTAATTATGTTACTAATCTTCATCCCAGTCCTTTGAGGATTTTTATCCCTGTTCTACAGACTTGTGGGTTTCCAGGGTTACCAGAAATCCATAGATTGCAGCCTTTCTTTGGTTTTCTTGTAAAGGTCCTTGTCAGTGGAAATCTTACTTTTTTTTTTTTTGTTTTCTGGATGGTGTATCCTGCACAACTTTTCTCTTTTGCTTCTACTTGCAGTTAATCTATTAAGAATAATCCCTAAAAATCTGTTTTGTGCAGAAGAAGATGCAAAATGAATTTTAGACACAATGTCCTCAAGGACATACAAAAAAAGAAAAAAGAATAAAAACCCTACATCAAGGCCAATGTCTTGAGGTGGAAAGTATCTTGCTCTTGGAATAGCAGGCCTGGGACCAGTCTCAGCCCGTCAATAACTAGCTATATGGTCCTGGGTTAGTCAGGTAATGGCTCCCATCTTGCTCTCAGTTGCCTCATTTGTGAAATGGAGGAAGTAAAAACTCACACTGGTTGTGAGGATTTGATGAGATGGTTTTGACACACAGGGCCCCGTCAAACTTTAATGTGCATAGGAATGTCCCGGGGGAGAATGCAGGTTAAAATGTAGATTCTGAATCAGTAGGTCTGGGGTGTGGCCTGAGATTCTAATTTCTACCAAACTCCCAGGTGATTCCAAAGTGCAGCCAAGGTTGAGAACCGTTGTCTAAAGAAATGTTGGCTCGGCTCTGTGGCTGCAACCAGTAGTGAGTGTCTGAATACTGAGGGGTGGACACAATCAGCAGCATGCAGAAAACTTCCCCCGTTCATCTTTCCTGATATTTCAGACTGCCACAAAGTAATACTTAAATGCAACATTTATTTTATTTTATTATTAAATAATGAACGGATATGTGGACACAAGTCTAACTCACATTGCAACACTTTTCTTGGCTGACATTCAGACTGATTTATTTACAGTGCCAGGGACTAAAGTCTTGAAAATATCCCTAGCATCCTACTGCACAAGCAGCTAAATTAAACCCAATACCCAGGACCTTCGTGATTACAATAATGAATGATTTCAATCTGCCTTGAAGACCTGTCAGTGGAGGAGTACTGTAGGAGCAGGAGGAAGCCAAATTTGGGAAGCAAAAACTGTATTGCAGAAATAAGAAGTCTCAGCAATTATTTACATATCAGCTAAATTGTTGCTTGGGGTGGTGAGAAATTTACTGTTTGATTTACTGTTGAAGTTTAATGGATTCTTAACCCAGAGAATCTAGAAAAAGTAGGCCCTAATCAGTGTTATGTCCTTCTGTATTCGCACGAGCATACCCTCCGTCCCACCCTCAAGTGCTGAGCATTCGCTTGGAAGAATTGTAGGCGAACCATGCTGCTAACCTGAGATGTTGCCATCTTCAGAGTTATAAGAGCTAAAATTTTGCAGTACTTTGTGATAATCTTATCTCACTTGATCCTTGTGGCTGTCGTTTAGGCCAAAAAAATATTATGTATTCAAGGTTATACTGTAAGTGGCAAAGCTTTTGACCAATTATTTATTGCTATTTCCACAATAATATTCTTGTAGTAGCTAGTATCTTTTCAACTCTGGACTCACATTATTGTTGTGGGTCTTCAAGTTGATTATGCCAGACTATTCTCTTTCAGAGCCACTGGTGGGTTCAAACTGCTGACCTTTCAGTTAGCAGCCAAGTGCTTAACCATTGCACTAACAGGGCTCCCTTAATGTTGTTAGGTGCCATAGAGTCAGCTCCAACTCATAATGACCCTACGTCTAACAGAACGAAATGCTGCCTGGTTCGGTGCCATCCTCACAGTCCCTGGTATGCTTGAGCCCATTGTTGCAGCCACTTTGTCAATCCATCTCGTTGAGGGTCTTCTCCTTTTTTGCTGATCCTCTACTTTACCAAGCATGATATCCTTCTTCAGGGACTGGTCCCTTCTGACAACATGACCAAAATAAGTGAGACAAAGTCTGCCCATTCTTGCTTCTAAGGAACATTCTGGCCTCTCTTCCTCCAGGACAGATATGTTTGTTCTTCTGGCAGTCCAAAGATATTTCAGTATTCTTTGCCCACACCACAATTTAAAGGCATCAATTTTTCTTCAGTCTTCCTTATTTATTGTCCAACTTTCACCTGCATATGAAGCTATTGAAAATACCATGGGTTAGGTACACCTTAGTCTTCAAAGTGACATCTTTACTCCTTAACACTTTAGAGAGGTTTTTTGTTTGTTTGTTTGTTTGTTTTGCAGCAGATTTTCTAGTGCAGGAAAACACCTGATTTCTTGTCTGCTGCTTCGATGGGTGTTGATTGTAGATCCAAGTAAAATGAAATCTCTGGCAACTTCAATCTTTTCTCCATTTATTGTGATGTGGCTTATCCCGCTGTGAGGATTTTTTTCTCTCTTTATATTGAACTGTAATCCATGCTGAAGACTGTTGTCTTTGATCTTCATCAGTAAGTGCTTCAAATCATCTTCACTTTCAGAAAGCAAGGTTGTGTCATCTGCATATCGTAGATTGTTGATGAGTCTTCCTCCAATTCTGATGCCACAATCTTCTTCATATAGTCCAGCTTCTTAGATTATTTGCTCAGCATACAGATTGAATATGTATGATGAAAGGATACAACCCTGACACACACCCTTCCTGATTTTAAATCAATCAGTATCTCCTTGGTCTGTTTGAACAACTAACTGCCTCTTGGTCTATGTACAGGTTCCTCATAAGCACAATTAAGTATTTTGGAATTCCCATTCTTTGCAATATTATCCATAATTAGTTATGATTCACCAAATCAAATACCTTTTACATAGTCAATAGGGCTCCTTTAGAGGCTTTTAAAAAATACTGATGTCCAGGTCCTGCCCTAGATCAGTGAAATCCATCTTTCTTTCTTTCTTATTTATAAACAAACAAACAAATCACTCACTCACTCACTCACTCACTCACTCACCCCGGGGGTGATTCTTTGTGTATCCAGGAGTGAGAAATCACTGTTCTGTAAGTTTTTGAGACTACCAGAGGATTTTTTTTCTTTTTTTCCTTCAAAAGGAAGGATCTGTTTTTGTAGGACCAGATATTGTTGTGGTGATGATTCATTGTATGTGCGATTTCTGGTGTCTAACCCAGTGCCAGACTCAGAGTGAGGGAAAGGAAGCAAAAGCTTATTGAGCCCCTACTATGGCTCAGGGAAAAAATACTATAGGCTGAAGGACCTCTGGTGGAACAGTGGTCAAAGCATTCGGCTACTAACCAGAAGTTTGGTGGTTCAAATTCACCAACAACTCTGGTAGAAAGATGAAGCAGTGTGATTCTATAAAGATTTACAGTGTTGGAAACCCTGTGAGGCTCTTCTACTCTGTCCTATAGAGTCGCTGAGTCAGAATCAACTGGACAGCAGTGGTTTTTTTTTTTTTTTTTTTAGTGGTGGTGGTGTTTTAGTATGTGCTAGCCACTCCTCGGAAGGAAGAGGGGGCAATCTACTTCCATAGTGATACTGCCTCGGAAACCCCAGAAGGGGTCGCTATGAGTCAGGTCCGACTCAACGGCACAACAACAACAAGGTGCTCTACTAAGGAGCTCTGCTGGTATAGTGGTTAAGGCATTTGGCTGCTAACCAAAAAGGTTGGTGGTTTGAATCCACCAGCTGCTCTGCAGAAGAAAGATGAGGCAGTCTGCTTCTGTAAAGATTTGCAGCCTTGGAAACCCAATGGCGGTTGCAATGAGTTGGAATCAACTCGATGGTGGTGAGTTTGGTTTTGGAGTTTGA
>NW_006921634.1:5682087-5686313 GCF_000298275.1 Orycteropus afer afer | reverse complement strand
ATATATATATATATATATATATGTATATACATATATATTTACCGTTATTACTCTGTACTACAGTGAAGGAGCCCTGGTAGTGCAATGGTTAAGCACTAGACTGCTAACTACTAGACTGCTAACTGAAAGCTCTTCGGTTCAAATCCACCAGCAGCTCTGTGGGAGAAAAGGCCTAGTGATCTGCTTCCATAAAGATTACAGCCTAGAGAATCCTACAGGGCAGTACTACTCTGTTGTATAGGGTCGCTTTAAGTGGGTGGCACAGAGCAACAACAACATACCACAGTGAGATAGGTATCAGTTCCTAGCTTTACAGATGAAGACACTAAAACATTAAAGTTACAGAATGTATTCAAAATCATGCCATTTGTAAATGTCAGGGCTGGGATTAGTACCCACATCACATCTGCCACTTCAGAAGCTGAAGTGTCAGGGGCAGATTATCCAATAAGCAAGGTAAGCACAGGCTTACTTGAGCTTACTTACTGATCTGTAGTGAAGAGTTTCACATGTTTTCACCAAGTGGGTTCCACTCTGTCAATAGTTCTACACTTTGGTTTAGAGTCTGTTTGAGTAGTGTAGAGTAAAGCCCAGAGATTGGAATATTTCAAAAGCCTCCCAGATGATCCTAATCTGTAGTCAAGGCTGAGAATCACTGCTTCACACCAGTCTGCTTCTCCTATGTGCTGCAAGTACATCTTGAAAGATACTGGGGAAGGGATGTCTTAGGCATGTAGACAAATATACTCATGCATACACATGAACCTATATCCATATCTTTCCCTAGTCCTCCACCCAAAATTAGAAGGGATAAAACCTTACATTGTCCAAGGAGTTGTTGTTAGGTGCCATTGAGTTGGTTCCTACTCATAGCGACCCTATGTACAACAGAATGAAACACTGCCTGGTTGTGCGCTATCCTCACTCACAATCCTTGGTATGCTTGAGCCCATCATTGCAGCCACTGTGTCAATCCATTTTATTGAGGGTCTTCCCCTTCTTCATTCACCCTTCACTTTACCAAGCATGATATCCTTCTCCAGGTAATGATCCCTTTTGACAATATGACCAAAGTAGGTGAGATGAAGTCTGGCCATTCTCCCTTCCGAGGAGCATTCTGGCTGCACTTCTTCCAGGAGAGATTTGTTGATTCTTCTGGCAGTCCATGGTATTTTCAGTATTTTTTGCCAATACCACAATTCAAAGGCATCAACTCTTCTTCTATCTCCCTTACCCACTGTTCAGCTTTCACATGCATATGAGGCAATTGCAAATACCACAGCTTGGGCCAGGCACATTTTAGTCTTCAAAGTGACATCTTTCTTTCTTAACACTTGAAAGATGTCTTTTGCAACAGGTTTTCCTAGTGTAATAAAGATGTCTGATTTCCTGACTGCTGCTTCCATGGGTGTTGATTGTGGATCCAAGTAAAATGAAATCTCTGAGAACTTTAATCTTTTCTCCATTTATCATGATGCTGCTTATTGGTTCAGTTGTGGATCTTTTTGTTTTCTTTATGTTGAGGTGTAATCCATACTGAATATGGTAGCCTTTCATCTTCATCGGTGTTTCAAGTCATTTCACGTTCAGCAAACAAGGTTGTGTCATCCACATATCACAGGTTGTTAATGGTTCTTCTTCCAATCCTACATTCTTCAAGAACTAAAAGGTACTTCCAAGGAGTACTTTTTGGAATAGGAAACACAGTCACTTAAATTCATGTTTCAAGCCTTTCCTTAGAGCAGACAAAGAGGAAGAACATGTGCCTGTGGGTAGGGAGAGGGAGGAGGCATAGAGTGGGCAGGGAAAAATACAGAAAGTTGAGTTGAGGATCACAAAGACAAACTTGACCATCTTAGAAATTTTACCAGAAGTCAGTCTGCACGAGGACGCAGCCACATCTTGGCAAAAGAATGTGATTATTCAGACAAAACTGTGTAGAGAATGGCTTTTTGACTGGGAGATCATTAAGTGGATTAAAAAATGACCTTATTAGCTGGATCCTGGGATGAGCTCTAGAGAGTGGATTAGTCCTTCTGAGGGAAACATAACAGATTTTGGCATTGGATTGAGTCCCTGGCTCCACTAATCTTCAGAAGGCCGAGGGGCACACATAACACTGTTTGGAATTCACTATAGAGGTGATGCATTGCAGTCTCAGGTAAAGTGGTTCCTAGGCACTGCCACTGTTTCCGAGAGTGATATCCAAGCTATCTTGTTATTCAAGATACCAATTAAGTGCTTCAGAATTACTCCTTAGACAGGGAGAAACTATTGCATCTCCTGCCATTTTAGAAGAAAACACTGTATAATTTTTTGTATGAATGTTTGAATTTTGTCCAAATGAAAAATTCTTAGACAATTCCATTCAGTTGGTTGCTCTCAACCTTATTTGAAACTGAGACTCAAATGTCTAAATGCCAGACTATTATCTGAGGGTCACAGCTCACTGACACCAACCTCAAGAAAGGAAAGCAAATTATTTAGTTCTTGGCCAAAGATTATGTGATGCCTGAACAGAGGGAGAATTATTACTTTAGCTAAAAGTTTTGAGTCTCCTAAACCAATATTTCAGAAAGGGCCTCCTTAACCTCTATCAATGACATTCAGATACAATTTAAGAAATATTTATTGAATAAATGCTGAATTGGAAGATTTTAAATGGAGTGAAATAGTCACTTGTGTCAAACATTAACCAAGCTCTTACTATGTGCCAGGTACTGGCCTATGCACACATGTGTGAAGATAAGATGCTGCCTTTGGCCTAGAATCTTCTAGTCCAGTGGAGAAACCCACAATATTTCCTCAATCCCCCTGCAATGTAATTTTCACCTCTCACATTCAGATCAGAAAAAAGAATGAAGGCAGCTGGTAGGGTCTGTCCCTTTTGTTAGTTCTTCATTATTCCTTCCTCATGCAGGCCATAGCCACACAAAGAATCAGTATTTAATAAGCTCAGCAGATCTGTGCCTCCTGAACATTTAGAGGGTTTAGCTACAGTACTTTGTGGAGCTCTTCAATGTAGTGATAATACTTGCCAATTTCCTCCATGGGGATACATGTTTTACCAGTAGCTATGAAATCATTTCTGACTGAGGGTGACTGACTCTGAGTGTGTCAGAGTACAACTGTGCTCTGTAACTGACTTTTTTTTTTTAAATTTTTATTGTGATTTGCGTGAAAGTTTACAGAGCAAATTTACTTCCCATACAGCAGTTCACATATACATTGTCTCATGACATTGACTACAATTTACTACAATGCAACAGCTTCCCTCCCACTTCCTCCCCATAGTTACCTCTTCCCTGTGTCTTTCCCTCCCATGTACTGCTGCCTCCTGAGCTGTCTCCCTGTGCATACACAGCCCTTTTATTTTCCCATGATTGATCTCTCCAAGGAGTGTATCTACTTCATGTAAATGTGCAGCTCATATGCCTGTCTTTTGTTTGGCTGGAAGCCGCATTAGTGGGTTCAGTTCTAGACTTGAAGGGCAGCTAGGGGCCATAGTCTCAGTGGTTGCATCCGACTCTATCAGACCAACAAACCTGGTCCTCTCTTTTTTTTTTTTAAGTGAGTTTGAGTTTTATTCCACATTATTCTCCCATTCTATCCAGGATTTCCTACATAGATCCCCCTCCGAGTGGTTGACAGTGGTAGCCGGGCACCATCTAGTTCTGGTCTCATAGTCGTATAGGCTGAGGCTATCATGGTGTAACAATCCCATGGACTAATTGTTTCCATGCATCGTTGGTTTTCTTCACTCTTCTTTGATGAATGAAGGATGAGGAGAGACCCATCATTGCATCTAGATGGCTGCTTGCAAGCTTTTAAGATCCCAGTTGCTACTCGCCAAAGTAGGATGTGGAACAATATTTTTGTGTAGTATGTTATGCCAATTGAGCTTGATGCCCCCTGTGACTATGGCCCTGAGCCCACAAGTCCAACTACTTGCTCCCTGTAGGTAGCTGGCCATAGCCAAGAAGTGATTACAACCTTGTCCCTTGTCAGCTCTATTATATACCTGCACGTTCTTACAGAACATACAAATACACTTGTAGAAACATTGTCAACTCTATACATGGTCTTGGGCACACTTCCCCCTGCATAGACATACCTAGTACTTCAGCCTGTCAACCCATCTATCCACCCATAGATCAATGTTTGCCTTCACTGACAACATAGTACGGTATGTGCAAAAGGGTTCATCTTTGTTATCTGTATCTCCC
>NW_006921634.1:5681008-5681516 GCF_000298275.1 Orycteropus afer afer | reverse complement strand
TAACAACAACAACAACAACATGTTATTCTTTAGAGTTGCATAGTATTCCATTGTGTGCATGTACCATAGTTTGGTTATCCATTCTTCTGTTGATGAGCACCTAGGTTGTTTCCATCTTTTTGCTATTGTGAATAGTGCTGTGATAAACATGGGTGTGCATGTATCTGTTCTTGTTCTGGCTCTCACTTCTTTAGCATATCTATCGGGTAATGGAATTGCTGGGTCAAATGGTATTTCCAATTCCAACTTTTAAGGAATCACCATACTGCTTTCCACAATGGTTGTACCATTTTACAGTCCCACCAGCAGTGTATGAGAGTCCCAATCTCACTGCATCCTTATCAGCATCTGTTATTTTCTGTCTTCTGGAACTTTGCTACTGGTGCTGGGGCAAGATGGTATCTCATTGTTGTTTTGTCCCAAAGATTTTGGTATGTTGTGTTTTCATTCTCGTTTGATTCAAGGAATTTTCGAATTTCAATTTTGATTTCTTCTCTTACCCAGTCTT
>NW_006921634.1:5633151-5671086 GCF_000298275.1 Orycteropus afer afer | reverse complement strand
CTTATTCTTATTGGTTGTCCTTTTTAAGTAACTGTGGTGGTCAAGTTTGTGGGTCAACTTGGCTGGGCCTGGTTGAGTGGCTGGGCAGCTGAATGTAGTTATTCCCCATGGTGAGATTGGTAATTAACTCCATGGTAGAATCTATTGGAGCAGCTGAGTAGCTGCTTTGGGTATGTGGTCTGTTTCCTGTATATAAGAACCAGCTTTGGGAACAGTCTCTAGCTTATGGCACACTTGAACCCTGTATGTAGCTGCATTGCTGTTCAGCAGCCTGCCATGCTTTGCCAAGCTTGGAACTTTCAATGGATTTGAATGAATGGCCTGCTGTGTGGGACTGTGCCATTTTGTTTTTTTGTCAAACTTGGGCTTGTTAGCCTCAGCAGCCAGTAGCTGCCTGAGAGAAGAGATAGATGCCTCTAGCTTCAGTGGGCCAGGAGCAAGAGCAGAGCTGAAGCCCAAGGTAGAGGGACTTCCACACAGCCCCTAGAGCCTGGTACTTTGAGCTTGGACTGAAAGCCTCCAAATTGTAAAAATAAACTCCTGTTTGTTAAAGCCATCCTATTTGTGGTATATTCTTGTCAGAGCGGCACTAGGTAACCAAAATAGTAACTTTTTGTTTTTCCTATGCTGCTTTGAGGAGTCTTTCTTTGTCTTTGGTTTTGGTGAGTTTGATGATGATATGTCTTGGTGGGGAAGCTCTGGTGGCGTAATGCCTAAGGCATTTGACTGCTAACCAGAAGGCTGGTGGTTCAAACCCACCAGCCACTCCTTGGAAGGAAGGTTGGGCATCTACTTCCGCAGTGTTAACCACCTCAGAAACCCAAGGAGAAGTTGCTATGAGTAGGATCCGACTCCACAACAGTATGTTTGGTTCTGGTTTGGTATGTCCTGGTCATTTTCTTTTGGGGTCTATCCTGTTTGGGATTCATTGGACTTCCTGAATGGATATATTCTCATCTTTCATTGTATCAGGGAAGTTCTGTTCCAGTAATTCTTGGACAATTTTCTCAGGGTTTTCTTTTTCACTTCCTATTCTGGAATTCTGATTGCACATAGGCTATTCTTTTTGATGGTATCCCACATGAACCTTAGGCATTCTTCATTTTGTTTTGACCTTTTTTTCTGATTGATCCTTTTGCAAAGAAGTATTCAGGTATTTGTCTTCAATCTCATTAATTCTGTCTTCCATTATTCGTTTCTACTCCTTTGCCCTTTCAGTGTGTTATCTATTTCTGAAAATTTAGTTTTAATCTTCTGGATTTCTAACTGTAGATTTTATATTGTTTCTAATGTTTCCTTTATTTTGTAATTTTGTTCTTGTATTTTCTTCTGAAGTTGTTCTTGGGTTTTGTGTGTGTTTTCCTTAATTCTGTCAGTATTTTCCTTCATCTGTCACTCAATCCTTTGAAGATAACTAAGTATAATTCTTTTGAATTCCTTATCAGAGAGTTCCAATGCTGCTTCTTTCTCAAGGATGTGTTCTGGGTCTGTATCCTGCTCTACTTTATCTTTTCTGAGACATTGTGATGTTGTTGTATTTAGAGCTTTGTTGACTGTTTGTGAAGAGCAGTTAAGGGTGAGTCAGGCTCTTCCTGGTGGTTGTTTCTCATTGGCCAGTTGTTGGAGAAGGAAGTGGTGGCTCTCACTCAGTAAGTGGAGCTGCAGGAGGTGTGGGTGAGGTTGTGTCATATGGGCACGGTTGCAGTCTCCCACTCAGTTAGACAAAAACAACAATAGAAAAACCATCAAAAAGGTAAAAGCAAGTGAACAAAAAACACACTGCATAAACATATGGGAACAATCACCAAAAAAAGAAAAAACAACCTTCCCTCTCCCCCCTGCAATATCTGGGGAGGGAGCAATAAGAGAAAAGAGGTAGAGTAGGTGAATAATGAAGAAAAAAGTGGGTAAAATGCAAAAAGAAAAACAAGGAATGGGGAGAACCATGAAAAAGAAAAAAAAAAAAAAAAGGAACCAGGAAAGAGAGAAAAAGCTGAAAGCTAGAGCCTGGGAAGGGAAGAATAAAGAATAATAATAAAATATGTGAAAAAATTAATAATTTTAAAACAGACAAAAGCAAACAAACTGAACAAAAAGGAAGGAAAAAAATAATTTCAGGCTCTGTCAGAGCACACAGACTGGGATGGAATTCCTGCTGGCTCAGAAGGCGGATGGGAGTGAGGAGGGATGGCTGCATCTCTGTTCACCAAGAGGCTGTGGGGTCTAATAGTAACAAAGGGAATATTTCACCTTTCCAGTCATTTGCGTCTGCAATGTCCTTGAGATTCCTGGCAAGTGGAGCCTATTCTTAGGTCCCTGGAATCTGGGAGAATGCTGTCGCTTTAAATATCCAAAATGGTTGAACTGCTTGTAAACATTCAAAATGGCTGCACCCTCCAGACAGGCAAAAGTCTGCAGCTCAGCCCACCTTCCTCTTCACTGTGTCCCCTTCTATTCACTAGCCACCAGGGCAGTCCTCTGTGCAGCCCCTGGCTAGCAGGGCCAATTTTTAGGTTAATTCTTAGATCCTAACACCCCTTGGCAATATCCAAGCTGTCTGTGCCATTAGGTCTGTCACTGACAGACCGTAGCTCCATATGTCTCCTTTTTCAGTGTTTTCATGCAAGTTCTTCCACTAGTTAGAGTCCAGTCCACTTCTGTATCCTTCCCTTCAAAACTCAGGGCCCCAGGATTATCCTCTGTATCTGTGTTAATTGGTTCCTCTTTTCTTTGTTGAAGAGGGTCTGTGCAGTTTTTCTGTGTATTCTGCCATCTTACTGGAACCAACTCATAACTGATTTTTTTTGAAGTAGATTGTCAGGCCTTTCTTCTGAGGCACCTATGAATGGACTTGAACTTCCAACCTTTCAATCAGTAGCCAAGGATGTTAACCATTTGTGTCACCCAGAAACTCACACCCAGATGTCTTGGACAAATTAATGTTACAATTTGGGTGGGTCTGTGACCATAGATAAGAGCTGACTGGTTAGGGCAAAAGAGAGTGGATGCTGCAGGTTGTTAGAAAGTTGTTTATACTCATCAAACCCCTTGACATTGAGTCGATTCTGACTCAGAGTGACTCTAAAGGACAGAGTAGAACCACCCTATAGGGTTTCCAAGGCTGTAACCTTTATGTAAGCAGGTTCCTCATATTTATCCCGCAGAGCAGCTGGTATGTTCAAACTGCAAACCTTTTGGTTAGCAGCCAAATGCCTTAATCACTGCACCACCAGAGCTCCTTATACTCATCAAAGCAAAGTAAATTCTTCTATACATATCCTTAACCTTGTTCTCCCATGTATTTTAGTTTATTTTTATTATTATAAAAATGAGACTTTCAGCCTTCCAGGGCACTTACCATAAACTAGCTCAGCAAAAGTTTATCACACAATAGGTGTTATTTGAATCCAGGCTTCTTTACCGTCCCCCAACGTTTTCCACATGGCTGCTCGAACACATAGAAATGACATCTCTACAAATTATCCAGGTCCTTTTTCCTGCTGTTGTCTCTGACATAAGGGTTACAGTGGCTTGCAAATCAGTGGCATAATGTTAGAGACCTTGCTTATATGTTCTGCCAAAGTATCCAAATGAAATAATGTTTATTGAGAATTGCTGCAGGCTTGGTGCCATGCATGTGGTACTAACCTCAGTAAAAATACTCCAATAACTGTTGCCATCAATCCAGTTGATTAAATAGAACCATCTCCCAAAGATGTGGCTCTTCTCATTGCATTGGTTGTGAGCTGCTCTGTGGTAGCTCCTGATGTTCTGTGCTCCTGTCTCTCATTTGTAATTTTTTTCCCCTCAGGTAACAGTCTTCTAATGAAGTACGTCATTTATGTTTTCTAATTCCTGAAACACTGTGATACATTTAAAGTCACATTACTGGCTGCTCTGGTTTATAGTTTTCTGAAGAAGGAAAGAAGGGAGGAAGTAGGAAGCAGGAAAGGATCAGGGAATAATGCAAGGGAGGAAAAAAAATAGGAGGAAGGGCATGGGAGAAAAACAAATAGTTTGAATCTTCTTGACAGTTTGAGTTTTGCGTTATTCCAAAAAAATGTTTAAATCCTTCAGAATTTCTCCTTCAAGCCAGTCCTCTGTCAGGATTTAAAACAGCTTCTTTTCTGCCTGAGACATAAGTTAGATCTCTTACAGGACACCTCTACAGATAATTTTCGCACTTAGGGTGTGTGTGTTCCCCTTAGTGGGGCAACCACCCTAGAGTTTGAAAACCAGAGTTGAGTTCTCTATTTTTTCCAGGACATAGGTCTGCTTGTGGTTTGTTTTTCATTGTAAGATGGTTTATTGGGATGACTGAAAGGAAGAGAGTAATTCATGTATTTATTTTCAGGCCATTAATTAGCAGGGGGTAAGGGGAGGGGGATGATTAACTTTCTTATTTCTATGATTGCTTTGTAAATTTTGAAGAAAGAGAGAAAAAAAGTCTTTCCTTCTGAGCCTCCGGATCTCAATTCTCCTTTTTCCTGTTTCAGTGACAGTCTTTTTTCCCTATTCAATGCCTAGTTGCACTCTGGATCATGCCCATCCCCAGCCCCTTAGAGCCCTCCATGTGAGACAGCATTCTTTTTTGTCAACTCTGGTGGCACAGTCCCTAAGGCACTTGACTGCTATCTAGAAGGCTGGAGGTTCAAACCCACCAGCCATTCCTTGGAAGGAAGGTTGGACAATCTTCTTCCATAGTGATACTGCCTTGGAAACCCAAGGAGAGGTCTCTATGAGTCGGGTCCGACTTGATGGCACATAACAACAACAACCACCACCTTGGAAACCCAAGGAGGGGTCGCTATGAGTTGGATCTGACTCAATGGCAGTTAGTTCAGGGTTTTGTTTTTTTTTAAGCAGGAATTTACTAGGTGAATCTTTGTATTTTCTTTTCCATGGGGTTTTTTAGTGATGCTCCTAACAAAAGATTAAATAAAAACCCAAAGCGCATGGTCTCAGGAAGAAGAGAAGAACTGAAGCAAAATTCTCAGTTGTGGAATCTGTAGTTCTCGGGGCTTTAGGATGTGAGGTGTGTGTGTGTGTGTGTGTGTGTGTGATGATGATGATATTCCTGATGGTTTTAATTCTGTTTCCTCCACATCCCATCCAGCGACCAACCACCTTTCTCCATCTGTGTTCCATGATCTCTTCTTGCACCCCAGGGTGAAAGTGATATAGGATAGGATAGAAATATCAGGTTATATAGAAACTCTTCAATGGAAGTGCAGTGACAGAAGGCAGTAGAAGTGAGCAACACAGACAGGAAGAAAAGAGATTGTGTGGGAATGAGGAGTGGGGGCTTTAGACAAATCCGGAATGAATCCCAGTGTTAGCACATAATAACCATATAATCACTTTTAGTTTCAGCTTTCACATCTGTGAATATGATAAATAAGATTATGTATTTAAGGCATTTAGCAATGTTATAAATTTAATAAAAGCTCAATAAGTGTAGATATTATTAATGTAGAATACCTGAAGAGCAAGAGCATTGAAGGGTTAGGTTTTTTTTTTTTTTTTTTGTCGTTGTTTCTTTGTTTTCATGAAGGCACATTTGCAATGAGTTGGAAGCAGCATGAACACTAGTCCCACTGATCCCCAACTTGTGCATCAATTCTGTGGGCAAACATGGGAAATGGGAGAATGGGTTGCCTCCACATGAGAGGACTTCAGGTAGGCCTTGAGGTAGGTGGGTATAAATAGGTGTTGAGGATTTTCTTCTTGAAAAAGCATGCCTTTAACATATCCACAAAGACAATATTCTACATCCTACTTTGGTGAGTGGTCTTATAAGCTTGTGAGCAGATACTTAAAGTACAACTATAGGTTTCTCCTCTACTAGAGCAAACAAGAGTGAAGAAAATCAAAGATGCAAGGAAACAATTAGTCCGAAGGACTAATGGACCACATGAACACTAGCCTCCATGACCCTGAAACCAGAAGAACTAGATGGTACCTGGCTACCACTGCTGACTGCTCTAAAACAGATCACAATTAGGATGGATCACTGCCATCCAGTTAATTCTGACTCACAGCAATCCCCATTGGGTTTCTGAGGTGGTAAATCTTTACCAAAGTAGATTGCCCAGCTGGTACGTTTGAATCACCAATCATCTGGTTAGCAGTCAAATAAATGCCTTAGGCACTGGGCCACCCCAGTTCCATATATGTATGTGTGTGTGTGTGTTATATGTATATAGGAGCTCTGGTGGCATAGTGCCTAAGGCATTTGACTGCTAACCAGAAGACTAACGGTTCAAACCCACCAGCCACTCCTTGGAAGGAAGGTTGGACAATGTACTTCCATAGTGAAACTGCCTCAGAAACCCAAGGAGGGGTCACTATGAGTTGGGTCCGACTTGATGGCACATAACAACAACATATATATGTATGTATGTATGTGTGTTTGTGTGAGTGTGTGTATTATATATATATATATATATATATATATATATGTATATATATATATAAGGCAAATGTTCTTCTTTGGTTTTCCTTATTTATTACTCAGCTTTTGAGTGCATATGAAGTGATTAAAAATACCATGGTTTGGCTTGAGTCAGGCTCATCTTAGTCCTCAAAATGATATCTTTGCTTTTTAGCACTTTAGAGGGGCCTTTTGCAGCAGATTTGCTCAGTGCAATATGTCATTTGATTTTTTGACTGATGCTTCCATGGGCATTGTTTGTGGATCCCAGTAAAATGAAAGCCTTGACCACATTAGTCTTTTCTTCATGTACATGATGTTGCTTATTGGTTCAGTTGTGTGGATTTTTTTTTTCTTTTTTCTTTTTTTAATGTTGAGATGTAATCCATACTGAAGGCTGTAGTCATGGCTCTTCATCAGTAAATGCTTCAAGTCCTCTTTGCTTTTAGTAAACAAGGTTGTGTCATCTGCATATTGCAGATTGTTAATGAGTTTTCCTTCAATCTTGATGCTGCATTTTTTTTTTCATATGTCCAGCTTCTCTGATTATTTGCTCAGTTTGCAGATTGAATAAGTATGGTGAAAGTATACAACCCCAGTCCACACTTTCCTGATTTTAAACCACAAAGTATCCACTTGTTCTGATTGAATTACTTTCTCTTGGTCTATGTATAGGTTCCACATGAGAGCAATTAAGTGCTCTGGAATTCCCATTTTTTGCAATGTTATCCGTAATTTGTTGTGATGCATACAGTCAAATGCCTTTGCATAGTCAATGAAAAACAGGTAAACATCTTTCTGGTATTCTCTGCTTTCAGCCAAGATCTTTCTGACATTAGCAATGATATCCCTCGTTCCACATCCTCTTCTGAATTCTGCTTGAATTTCTGGCAGTGCCCTGTCAATATACTGCTGCAACCATTTTTGAATTATTTTCAGCAATATTTTACTTATGTATGATATTAATGATATTGATAGATAATTTCTGCATTCTATCAGGTCATCTTTCTTTGGAAAAGGCACAAATATGAAACTCTTCCAGTCAGTTTACCAGGTAGCGGTCTTCCAAATTTCTCAGCATAGATGGGTGAATGTTTCCAGTGTTGCATTTATTTGTTGAAACATCTCAACTGGTATTCTGTCAATTCCTGGGGCGTTGTTTTTCACGTATGCCTTCAGTGCAGCTTGGACTTCTTCCTTCAACACCATCAGTTCTTGAGCACTAATTGATTCTATGCTACCTCCTGAAATGGTTCAATGTCAGCTAATTCTTTTTTGGTACAGTGACTATATTCCTTCCATCTTCTTTTGATGCTTTCTACTTTGTTCAATATTTTGCCCATAGAATCCTTCTATATTACAACTCAAGGCTTTCATTCTACCCCCCACTCCCAGTTCTTTCAGTTTGAGAAATACTGAGTGTATTCTTCCCTTTTGGTTTTCTAACTCCAGGTGCAGATTTCATTCTAATACCTTGGTTTATCTTCTCAAGCCACCCTTTGAAATCTTCTGTTCAGCTCTTTTACTTATCATTTCTTTTGTTTGCCTTAGCTACTCTATGTTCAAGAGCAAGTTTCAGAGTCTCTCTGACCTCCATTTTGGTCTTTTCTTCCCTTCCTGTCTTTTTAATGACCTTTTGCTTTCTTCTTGTACAATTTCCTTCATTGATGTCATCCCACAACTCATTTGGTCTTTGGTCATTAGTGTTCCATGTGTCAAATCCACTCTTGAAATGGTCTTTAAATTCAGGTGAGAAATACTCAGGGTCATACTTTAGTTCTTGCAGACTTGTTTTCATTTTCTTCAGCTTCCATTTGAATTTGCTTATGACCAATTGATGATCTCTTGTTCAGTAGGTTCTTGACCTTGTTCTGACTGATACTGTCTCTTTCCACAGATGTAGTGATTTGATTCCTATGTATTCCATCTGGTGAGGTCCCTGTGTATAGACACCATTTTTGTTGTTGAAAACAATGAGTAGGTCTTTGGTCTTGCAAAATTATATCATGTGATTTCCACTGTTGTTTCTATCACCAAGGCTCTATTTTCTAACTATCAATCCTTCTTTGTTTCCAATTTTTGCATTTCAATCACCAGTCATTATCAATGCATCTTGATTCATGTTTGATCAATTCAGGCTGCAGAAGTTGATAGAAATCTTCAGTTTCTTCATGTTTGGCATTAGTTGTTGGTGCATAAATTTGAATAATAGTCATATTAACTGGTCTTCCTTGAGGTATATGGATATTATCCAGTCACTGACAATGTTGTACACCAGGGTAGATCTGGTAATGTTCTTTTTAACAATGAATGTGATGCTATACCTCTTCAATTTGCCATTCCTGGTGTAGTAGAACATATGATTGTTTGATAAAAAATGGCCAATGGCAGTCCATTTCAGCTCACATATGCCTACAACATCTATCTTCAAGTGTTCCATTTCATTTTTTACAACTTTCAATTTTCCTAGATTCATATTTCGTACATTCCACATTCTGATTATTAATGGATGTTTGCAGCTGTTTCTTCTCATTTTGCATCATACTACATCAACAAATGAAGATCCTGAAAATTTTACTTTATCCACATCATTAAATTCAACTCTACTTTGAGGAGGCAGCTCTTCCCCAACTCTGTTTTGAGTGCTTTAACCTGAGAGGCTCATCTTCTGATGCTATGTCAGATAATGTCCCACTGCTATTCAGAAGGTTTTCATTGGCCAGTTTTTTCAGAAGTAGATCTCTTGGTCCTTTCTCCCACTCTGTTTTAGTCTGGAAGTTCTACTGAAACCTATCCACCATGGGTAACCCTCCTAGCACTTGAAATGCTGGTGACATAGCTTCCAGCATAACAGCAAAACTCAAGCCACTATAGTACAATAAACTGACAGATGAATGGTAGATGGATATGTAAGTATGTATGTGTACACACACACACATATAAACTAATTTTAAAGACATCTATATGATTCAAAATCTAAAAAATATAAAAAAGATTTAAGTACAGTGAAAAGTGAAACCCCCTCCTTGTCCCTGTCCAAGACTTCCAGATCTTCTCCCCAGAGGTAACCAACTATCGTCAGATTCTTCTATATTTAAGTGAATTTTAAATATTCTAGTTTATGAAATTTGTTTTCAGAATATCCCTTTCTCCTCTACACCTGCATTAAAAACTAACTTTACATGTTCTCTTTTATAACTACTTGAGAAATTACACAGCTGAAATATCCGTTCATGACCCTGCCAACTGCTCACAAATATGGTGCACTGTGCTTTGCGGGGCATCCAATGTGAGAGCATGGAGAAGATAAGAAAATACAGGATGTCCAAGCATGGCCTGAGCAGCAGCTGAGAGCATGCTGCCCATGTGGTAGAATGTCCCTGCTTACTTGCTCTTCCACTGAGGAAATTCTGTTTCTGCTCTGGGATCCACTCCCTCCCGTGTCCTCATCCACAGTGAAGAAGGATAATGCTAAAATAGGAGAATGTGGTGTACTTAGGAGAAGGAGAAAGAATCCTTAGGTGGCTCAAGTGATTATATTCTTGGCTACTAACCAAAAAGTTGGTGGTTTGAATCCACCCAGAGGTGCCTAGGAAGAAAGTCCTGACAATCTACTTCTGAAAAATCAACCATTGAAAGCTCTATGGAGCACTGTTTTACCCTGACTTATGTGGAGTAGTGGCGACTTTTTTTTTTTTTTTTTTTTAAGAACATGTCTGGAGAGAGGAGCATGCAGGGATAAGAGTTAGCAGGTAGAGGAATGGAAGGGATGTTTCCTTCTGTTCACAGAGCCTGGAGAAAAGGCCTCCTGTAGGACTGAAGGAAGAAGAAAGAGCTCAACCAGAAGGTAAATGTGAATACATGGGACAGTGTCACTTACATTGGTGACAGTAAAACTATAAATGCAAGTGCTTTTCCTCTCCTGTTGCTCTAAAGCTACCTAATTATATATTCTTGCCAAAATCAAAGCCAAACTCATTGCCATCAGGTTGATTCTGACTCATAGCAACCTCCATTCGGTTTCCAAGGCTGTAAATCTTTACAAAGCAGACTACATTATCTTTTTTCCATGGAGCAGCTGGTGGGTTTGAATCACTGACCTTTTGGTTAGTAGCCAAATGCCTTAACCACTACACCAGCAGAGCTCCAACTTTATCCTTTCTGCTGTTCCACATGACACTGTCTCCTTTTAATAATAAAGTATTTGTTGGTTGATGGACTTTGCTGAGGAGGTCTCACTGTGCTGCTCTTCCCGTTTTTACAGCATGGTCTGATTTCAGTAGATTTATAAGGCCAAGTAATTACAGGCAAGTTAGGAACCTCAAGAACAGTTAAATAAATAGTCTGCAAAGCTATCCATTTTAAATGACAATAATAAAAGTGTTAATAAACATTAATATTTGTTTATGATCACTTTTAACAGCAATTCTGCTGTGATCTTTGAATAATTTTCTCTAATAGATGACTTCCCTGTTGTCAGATTTGATCTTGATTCAGTGTGATTGTGCTACCCCACCATGTATATGCTTGAGTTAAAAAGCCTCTTGTCTGAGTTCCACAACTGAACTCAAGACTTAGACTCCTTGAAGATTTTTATAAGTGGCCATCATCTTTATGTATGATTTGGGGACTGTTGCTGATTTAAATTGTAGAATTAAAACCCACTTAGATGACTGAATAATTCAAGCTCTCCAAAATTGATTTTAGGGTCATAATTGTCTAAATTGGAACTCTGGTAACAACTGAGTAATTTCCTTTCAACTTTATCTTCTACTCTTTATATATTGACTTAACAGGCTGCCCAAAGTTCTTAAAAAACAGATTGTGTTGGGTAATCAAAAGGTTTTATTCACTCTTTGAAACTCAGTTTGTTCATCCATAAAATGGGAATGCCAATAATCCCTACTTCTCAGAGTTATACAGAACACAAGTGTCTGTATGTGTGTGTATATGTCTTATTTAAATGAGATACCATATGCTAAATGCCAAACATAGTGTCTGGTGTGTTAGCTATTGTTACAATTACTATGCAGTGGCCTTATAGGGTTTTCTCAAAGTTCTTCAGTCAGATGTATAAAAACAGTGGGATTAGATTTGTGGCATAGTGCCTAAGGCATTTGACTACTAACCAGAGGGCTGGTGGTTCAAACCCACCAGCCACTCCTCAGAAAGAAGATTTGGCAATCTACTTCTGTAGAGATACCACCTTGGAAACCCACGGAGGCGTCATAATGAGTCGAATTGATTTGATGCAGTGAGGTTTTTTTTTTTTTTTTTCAGCTTATATTTTGCATAGTTTTGCAGGTACCTGCAAATATGCAACCAAGAAATAATCAAATTGTGTCTGCCACAAAACGATATTCCTTCATGTTCAGCATTGTTCTTTTACCCTACGTCATCAGAAGGAAAGGATCTGAAAAGTGATCTATTCTGGCATACTTTTGGAAATGTTGCCCACCTTGAGTGTAGACATTTGGAGGTGAATTGGGAATTTTGTTTGTAATAGAAAGCATGGAAATTAAATGAGATAATAAATCACACCCCTCAAGGTGAAGCCTGACATGGAGTAAATACTCAGTAAGTGCTAATATGACATTAAAGAGTGTGGAACAAGAAGTCACAAGACCTAGATTTGAGGACTGGTTTACCATTTTCTAAGAAGCTTTCGTGGTGCAGGCACTAAGGCATTTGACTACTAACTAGAAGGTTGGCAGTTCAAACCCACCAGCCACTCTGTGGAAGGAAGATGGGGTAATCTACTTCTGTAAAGATTTGTTGCCTCAGAAACAACTTGGAATCAATTAGATGCCAGTGAGTTTTTTGTTTTACCATTTTCTGGTCACATGTCCTTGTATAAGTCAGTCAAATTCTCTGAACCCTAGTTTCCTTAATTATACAATGAAGGTAATACCTGACCATTATGTCTTAGAGGATGTGGTAAAGACCAGTGAACACATTTTGTAGAGTAAAGGGTATATAAAGTAAGGTATTATTTCTGCCTTCCTTTGGTCCCTAAACAATGATTAAAATAATAAATTCATAATATTATCCTGTTTATGTAGGATTTGTGTCTGTATATTGAAAATAAAGGACAGAAAAGGTAAGTTCAAGGGCCAAAATCAGATAATTCAGGTTGCAGTAGAAAGAATAAAGATAGAACTGGAGAACAGTGCAAGTCAGAAGAAAGTTCTGGTGGTCTACTTAAAAAATCAGCCATGGATTGCAATGCTCTGATCCACAGCCAAAGGGGCAGCACCAATTAGCATTTAGTTCTATTGTGCATGGGCTCACCAGGAGTCAGAGGCTGACTCAATAGCAGGTAATGTTGTTATTTGCCGTGGAGTAGGATCCGACTCATAGCGACCCCTCCTTGGGTTCCCAAGGCAGTATCACTACGGAAGTTGATTGCTCAACCTTCCTTCTAAGGAGTGGCTGGTGGGTTTGAACCGCCAGCCTTCTGGTTAACAGTCAAGTACCTTATGCACTATGCCACCAGAGCTCCTATTGTTGTTGTTGTTGTTACTTGAGTGTCGGCCCCGACTCATAGCGACCCCTCCTTGGGTTTCCGAGGCAGTTATCACTACGGAAGTAGGATTGCCCAACCTTCCTTCCAAGGAGTGGCTGGTGGGTTTGAACCTATAGCAGGTAATAAAAAGAACAAATTCCTGAATGGTCAGGGGTCAAGGTGGCTGAGGTACCTGTGTAACAGGTGTTCTCCTGTGTCTTGCTTTAGTGCATCCAGGATAGGGGACCCCATTGACTGCCCATGACTACCCAAGCATCTGAGTACAAAATGCCTCTGTGGACTCCTTCCTCTCCTAATAAGGGTTGTCTCTTAAGAACTTCCAGGCAGCAACTCCAGCAGAGAACAGAATACCATGCATGAAGGAGAAACATCTCATCTTAAATCTAGCCCTTACCATTCAGGGAGAAAAGCCAAAAATGATAATGAAAGGGATCCAGGTTAATTACCATTATATAAGGAAGTTTTAACCAACTTTTGAAAGAGCTTGTTACAACAATTCCCTTTTCTGCTCATCTGCATTCACACATATAAGCCCAATGTTAAGCTCCCAACCTCAAGAGGCATTTTCTTCTACTCATACCCCTGAGTCACCCAGGAGCAGCATTTCTGTGCTGCCCACCCTCCATCACCAATTTCCTAGCACTGGTGGCGTCACCTTTCATTTGGGTCATACCTGGACCGCTGGGGCACAGTGGTCCCAATGCTCCTTTGCAGGGGACATCAGCAGAGGAGCGGGAGAGGGGTAGTTTACACATCCCCTTTATTGCCCTAATTCTTTTCTACTCAATCCATCATCACCCAAGGCTCAGTGGGTGAATGTGCCACACTTTACCAGAGAGATAGCACAACTAAAGGAAATAAAAATAAATAGGGAGAGAGTCTTGAAGAAAAACCTCTAAAACACTGTCCCCAAACTGAATGGAAAAACATGAGTGAAGTCACCTCCTTCACAGGAGAACCCTCAGGCAGACACTCAAGTCCTAGTTTTGCATCTCCACCTTCACACTAGAACATACTTGGAAATCCACTTGGAAATCACATTCTTCTTCAAAACTTCCCAGTACACACCGTTACCCTTTTAGGAACTCCCACTCCCTATCCATAAGAATTTGTCTGGTCCTAGGATATGTCCCCCTTGATCTTACCAGGCAATCCTATAACACAGAAATCCCCAGTAGTACATTTCTCAGAGTCTCAGTTATACACTGCAGAATTAACAAGTAGCTTAGAATGCAAATGAAACAACTTTGCTTGCTGAAAGCAAACAATGAGGATTGGAATCGCTTACTGATGAAGATAAAAGACTATATAGCCTTCAGTATAGATTATACCTCAACATAAAGAAAGCAAAAAGCCTCACAACCGGACCAATAAGCAACATCATGATAAATGGAGAAAAGGTTGACGTTGTCAAGGATTTCTTTTTAATTGGATCCATAATCAACGCTCATGGAGGTAGCAGTCAACAAATCAAACAATGTATTGCGTTGGGCAAATCAGCTGCCACAGACCTCTTTAAAGTTTTAAAAAGCAAATATCACTTTGAGGACTAAGGTGAGCCTGACCCAAGTCGTAGTATTTTCAATTGCCTCCTATGCATGTGAAACCTGGGTAATGAATAAGGAAGACTGAAGAAGAATTGATGCATTTGAATTGTAGTGTTGGTGAAGAACATTGAATATTTGAATATACCATGGACTACCAGAAGAATGAATAAATCTTTCTTGAATAAATAAAATTAGATTGCTCCTTAAAAACGAGGATAGCAAAACTGTGTCTCATATACTTTGGATATGTTATCATGAGGGACCAGTCCCCGAAGAAGGAAAGTAGAGTAAAGTAGAGGATCCGTGAAAAAGAAGAAGACCCTCAACAAGATGGATTAACACAGTGGCTTTAACAATGGTCTCAAACACAGCAACAATTGTGAGGGTGGTGCAGGACTGGGCAGCATTTTGTTCTGTTGTACATAGCGTAGCTATGGGTCGGAACTGACTTGACAGCACCTAACAACAACAGTAGCTTAGGATGGACTTTCACTGCTCCTCTCTTCAAAGTTTCTTAGCTAGTATGAGGTGTAGATAGGACTCTTCATCCTTTTGGGTGAGCCCATGTACCTATTAAATCACTTGGACACACTTGTAAAGTAAAAATACACATACACCCTCACTCACACACCAAACCAAACTCCTTACCATCGAGTAGATTCTGACTCATGGTGACACTATAGGACAAGGTAGAACTTCCCCCTAGGGTTTCCAAGGGTGTGAATCTTTGTGGAAGCAGACTGCTCCATCTTTATCCCATGGAGCAACTGGTGGATTCAAACTGCCGCCCTTTTAGTTAGTAGCCAAGAGCTTTTACCACTGCACCATCAGGACTCCTTCACTCACACACACACCAGTCTAAATCCATATTCAGGAAACAAAACATATTCCTAACTGCAACATTGTCCCCTGAACTGCTCTTGTTTGCAATGGAAGTGGCTCATTATATTACTATGCAGAGTTTGTCAGTTTCCCTCATTTGTTTTTTGCACTTTCTTTCTGTAGAATAAACAAGCCCCATTATGTTCATCTTCTGCTTAAAGGTCACCACTTGGCTATTCAAGATACTTTGCCAAAGGCTGAAAATTAAAATTGGCTTTTAATTTTTAATTTTGGGGACAAGATTCAATTCTTGAGCTGGAAAATTTGGGGATGTTCTTCTGAAATCTTTGTACCCTGATGAGAGGCAGCAAGACGTACTATTTCATTCATCCTAGTGAACCCAGGGGCACAGAAGGGTTAGAAAGCGGGTAGAATTGCTCTGGTATCTACACAAAGAGCTAAATTCATTCCACACAGTGCTTCAGGACTAACTCTTACTCTCACCAGCAGCCTATCACTGAATGCCCCTTCTCCAACAATGCCAGACGATTTCCCATGACCCCTAACACCAATTTAAACTTGGATAATGAGTTTTCCTCTTTCTTCATTTTTCACTGAAACAATGCTGTGCATACTATGTCTACTTAATAAAACTTCTTGAATAGAAGCTATTGTGATACAGTTTTGAAGTCAAATAGACCTGACCTCAGGTGAAAGTGCCACCCCTTACTAACTGTATTCCTATGGGCAGAGGCTGACAGAAAATTAAGTAATTGCCACAAAGTGTATAATGAGGACTGCAAAGTGTCAAACACAGGATGCTAGGGGAGGTGAAAGACCCAGGGGAGGGGAGCTCAGGGAGGCGTTCTCAGAAAAGATGACGAATGACTGAGTGGGACTTAAAGGATAAATAGAAGGTATTTAGATGAAGGGGCCTAGTGCTGGTTAAGGAGAAGTATTTCAGGTGGAGGTAAACTAGTTAGGAATACCTAACTCATGGCTGTTGTGACAGTTTACTGCAAAAATGTATGTAAAGCGTTGTGTTTAGGCTGGGTTCTCTAAAGAAGCAAAACCAGTAAAGCTTACAGAGAGAGAAAGAAAAATTTACCTTAGGAAAATGGCTCACACACTTATAGAAGCAGGCAGTCCCAAGTTCTTGGATCAAACGTCAAGCTGGAGGCTTTTCCCCACTCACACAGCTTCAGGGGCTGACAAGCTTAAGGTTGGCAGGCAGTATACCGGCTGTTGACTCCAATGAATGATGAATCCAAGATCTCCAGGCTGAATGGTGGATTGTTTGCTCACGGACAGTTGTAGGCAGCACAACAGGATCCCGAACCACAGAAGAGTGTCTCATTTTCCCAGGATGTCCATAAATATATTGGAAGCAGGCCACACCCTAAGGAAACTCCATTTCAATGGATTAGCTGCTCAAAACATATACATCCAGTCTCATCATGGGAATAACCCCCCACATCACAACTGCTTAAACCATTCAGAATTGTGGTCCAGCCAACTTGACACACAACTCCCACTATCACAAATGTCTAGCCTTGCCCAGAAAAAATGTTGAGCAAACATAGATCAGGTGGCCCATCCCACCCTCTCAACCCTGGTATTCTTTGCCTTAGTTTACTCTTTGTGTCAAGAATGAACTTGACATAGCAAGCTTCCCCATCGTCAGTGTGAATTTAACCAATTGTCACTGAATTGATACAAACTCCTGGTGATCCCCCTGCGTGTCAGAGTAGAGCTGTGCACCATGGGGTTTTTCATGGCTGATTTTTCAGAAACAGATCACCAGATCTTTCTTCTGAGGTACCTTTGGGTAGACTGGAGCCTCCAACCTTTAGGTTAGCAACCAATCTTGTTAACTATTTGTACTACCCAGGGACTCCTGCATGAATTTAGGTTCTGGCAAAGATCATATTTTATCTGCTATGCCAGAAAAACTGCTGACTATTTGTGCATCTTAATTACAGAGGTTGCCAGGGGATTGGGCCACCTTCTCAACTTTGTTCCGCAGCACATGGAATGTAAAAGTGAACACAGGTATGCAAATGAAACCCAATGGAAAGGTTTGAGTGTGCTGGTGTGTGCACCAAATTATTCTCTGCATGATAATTTCTATCATTGTAATTAGACTCCATAATTAAAAATCACTAATGTTTCCTGACAGCCACACAATTGCATCTGGGTCACAAAGGAAAAGGTAGCAGTGCTGGTGGGAGTGGGGACACACGCACAGAGATAGATGTCTGTGCTGGGAAATTGTGTCATCCTTCAGGGCCACTCACTAATAAAATGTCTCATCTACATACAGAAATAATGAGGCAAAGGAGTAGCTTGAAAAAAAAAAAAAGACACAGAGAAAAGATAAGCAAAAATCTACAGATCACTTAGAAAGCAACAATAATTTACCTGCCTGCTTTCTTTTTCTGGGAAGATTTTTATCTCTGTTTACATAGTTGTAAATTACTTAGCAAAGCTGGAGTCAAAATTGGTTTTTGGTTAGTTCCACCTCTATTTGACCCCTGTGTAAACAAGAAGCCACACTGGATTTCCTTATTCTCTTCGGTATGTAACAGCCCCAAGAAACCAGGCTTTCTGCTTCCAATTGACCGTGACTCTGTGGCTAGCAGATCAGTGATGGCAGGGAATCCCAAGTAGGTTCCTGATGGTGCCATGGAGGGATTCTCCATGCTTTCTGCACGCCAGGCTGCCTGTCCTTGGCGTCCCTGACACGTGCAAAGTACCCAGGAGGAAGGAAACCTTGGAAGAAATCTCAGTTCCATTCTCACCCTTGTCAGAAAGGAATTTTTCCTCCCGCCTCTGAGAAGGTCTAAGTCCTGTGAAAGGAAATTAGGTAGAAAATTACTTTTTGACAAACTTGACTGAAGCTGTGAAAGTCATTCTGCCTAAGTTTGAAAAGTGATTCGAACTGAAGGTTTTTTTTTTTTTCAAAAAAATTATTATTTCTTTCTTCTTTTCTTTTTCTAAAAAACAGATTGCCCCAAGGGAAAGAATAAGAATTTGGTAGACTGTGAGCAGTTTTCTGGTTTGTCTGATTCTGATGAGGAGTTCTTGCTTCATTTGCATGTCAAATACTTAGACCCTGTCTGATTTGCTAGGAATTCTGGATAGATATGTAGAATTTTCTATTATTTCTCATTGCAAGTGTATCATGCTTATGGATTAAGCAGGCTTGCCTGTTAGTCTTGGGGGAATCTAACTGAAAGAACTGAAGAAAAAATTAAAGCCATGAACTGCATTGTTGAAGAATTCTATGGTCAAAATACTGAATGACACAGGAAGCATCAAAAGAAGATGCAAGGCATACAGTGTTACTGTACCAAAAAGAATTGGTTGATATTCAAACATTTCAGGAAGTAGCATATGATCAAGAACTGATGGTACTGAAGGAAGAAGTCCAAGCAGCACTAAAGGCATTGGCCAAAAACAAGGCTCTAGCAATTGACAGAATATCAATTGAGCTCTTTCAATACACAGATGCAACGCTGGAAGTGCTCACTCATCCATGCCAAGAAATTTGAAAGATAGCTACCCTGCCAACTGACTAGAATAGATCCATATTTGTGCCCATTCCAAAGAAAGATGATTCAACAGAATGTGGAAATTACCAAACAATATCATTAATATTACACATGCAATTAAAATTTTGCTGGAGGTTATTTAAAAATGGTTGCAGCAGTATGCCAAGGAAAAGCCAGAAATTCAAGCCAGGTTCAGAAGAGGATGTGAAATGAGAAATATCATTGCTGATGTCAGATGGATTTTGGCTGAAAGCAGAGAATACTGGAAAGATGCTTACCTGTGTTTTATTGACTATGCAGAGACATTCAACTATGTGCATCACAACAAATTATGGATAACATTACAAAGAATGAGAATCCCAGAACACTTCACTGTGCTCATGTGGAAGCTGTACATAGACTAAAAGGCAGTTGTTCGAACAGAACAAAGGGATATTACATCTTTTAAAACCAGAAAAGTTGTAGGTCAGGGTTGTATCCTTTAGCTATACTTACTCAATCTATATGCTGAGCAAATGATCCAAAAAGCTAGATTATATGAAAAAGGATGCAGCATCAGAATTGGACGAAGACTCATTAACAACCTAAGATGTGCAGATAACACAACCTTTCTTGGTGAAAGTGAAGATGACTTGAAGCACTTACTGATGAAGATCAAAGACTACAGCCTTATGGATTACATCTCAACATAAAGAAGACAAAAAGCTTCAGAAATGGACCAATAAGCAGCATCATGATAAATGGAGAAAAGATTGAAGTTGTCAAGGATTTAATTTTACCTGGATCTACAATCAATGCCCATGGAAGCAGCAGTCAAGAAATCAAATGACGTATTGCATTGGGCAAATCTGTAGCAAACGATTTCTTTAAAGTGTTAAAAAGCAAAGATGTCACTTTGAGGACTAAGTTGCACCTGACCAAAGGCATGGTATTTTCAATTGCCTCACGTGCATGCGAAAGCTGACCAGTGAATAAGTAGGACTGAAGAGGAACAAAAGTATTTGAGTTATGATGTTGATGAAAAATATTGAATACACTATGGCCTGCTAGAAGAATGAACAAATCTGTCTTGGAAGAAGGGCGAAAGAGCCTAAACTTACAAATACATGTAGATTTGACAGAAGATCTATCTATCTATGTATTTATATGTGTTGGAAATATATCCATGAATGTAGTAGAACATACAGAGGGAAAAGTTGTGAAAACTTCTTAGTCATAACCATACAAAATTCATACACATTTTGTTTTGAGTTGCTGGGCCTGCTGGACCTGCAGGCTCAGGATCACAGTCTCGGGGGACACTAAGGTCAATTGGCATAACATAGTCCACAAAGACAATGTTCTACATCTTACCTTGATGAGTAGCTCCTGGAGTCTTAAAAGCTTGTGAGTGGCCATCTAAGGTGTAACTATTGATGTCTCCCCATCTGGAGCAAACAAGAGTGAAGAAAATCAAAGATGCAAGGAAATAATTAATCCAAAGGACTAGTGGACCATGTAAACCCCAACCTCCACAACCCTGAGACCAGAAGAACTAGGTAGTGCCCAGGTAGCACTGCTGACTGCTCTGAAAGGGATTACAATAGGAGGAAGAAATGTGAACAAAACTCAAAATCATTAAAAAAAAAAAAAGACTTTACTGGTCTTCTTGGTCTGATGAAGACTGCTGGGTGGAACCCTTGAGATTGTAGCTCTTAGACACCCTTCAAGCCTGGAACTGAACACACACCTATGGCTCAACCTTTAGCCAAATAATAGGCCTACAGGGTGAACAGTAAAACCAGGAAGGTGTGAACTCATTAGAACAATCAACCACATGAGATCAAAAGGGCAGCATTTGCCCAGGGATAGAGCTCAGAAGTAAGGAAATGATAGGAAAGAAGGGTGCAGGGAAATGGTAAACACAGGGAGGAAGTGGGAAGGGAACTGTTCTGTTGTGGGGATTGCAATCAATGTCACAAAACAAAATGTGTATGAATTTTTGAATGGAAAACCAATTTATCTCTATATTTTCACTCAAATTACAATTAAAAAAAAAAAAAAGAAAGAAAAAGTACATCCAGAATGCTCCTTTGAAGTGACAATGGCCAGACTTTGTACTTTGTACTTTGGACATATTTTTAGTAAGGACCAGTCCCTGGAGAAGGACGTTATGCTTAATAAAGTAGAGGGTCAGCAAAAAAGATGAAGACCCTCAATGAGATGGATTGACACAGTGGCTGCAACAGTGGCTCAAACATGGTGAAGATTGTGAGGATGGCGGGGGACTGGGCAGTGTTTCATTCTCTTGTTATGAGTCGGAACCAACTTGACAGCACCCAACAGCAATAATTGTATCAAAATGGAGAAATCAACATGAATGAAAAAGCAAGTGGCAGAAAGATACGTATAAAATTATGGGTTTTTTTTTTTTGGCAAAATTTTAAGTGTAGGAAATATTGAATTAAAAAACATATTGTGATATTGTTGTTAGTTGCCATCAATTTGGCTCCAACTCATGGAGACCTTATGTCTAAGAGGATGACACATTGCTCGGTCCTGTTCCACCTTTAAGATCATTTGTACATTCACTCAATTGTTGCGCCCATTGTGTCAATCCATCTCATTGAAGTTTCCCTCCACTTTACCAACCATGATGTCTTTTTATATCAATTGATCTTTCCTGATGACATGTCCAAAGTAAGCAAGCCCAAGTCTCTGCATCCTTGCTTCTAAGGAGTATTTTACTTGTATTTCTTCCAAGACTAATTGTTTTTCAGACTTTTTTTTTTTTTTTTTAAATATAACTACTGTATATGTGAGGAGCCCTTGCAGCACGGTGGTAAGTGCTCAGCTACTAACCTAAAGGTGGTAGTTCAAACCTGCCAGGCATTCTGCAGGAAAAGACATGGCAATCTCCTCCGTAAAGATTACAATCTTGGAAACCCAATGGGAGTCTCTATGAGTCGGAATTGACTCGATGGCAGTGAGTTTGGCTTTAGTTTGACACATGGAGAAGAACCAGGATAAGCTTAGGAAGACAACACACCAACTTCAAAAGAATGGGAAGGAAGGGAAATGGGATTATATACAGAAGTCTTCAATTTTATCTTATGCTTTGCTTCAAAAAAAAGAATCTGGATTAAATGTGGTAAAATATGCCTAAGGCACTTGACTGCTAACCAGAAGGCTGGTGGTTTAAACCCACCAGCCAGTCCTTGGAAGGAAGGTTGGGCAATCTACTTCTGTAGTGATACTGCCTTGGAAACTCAAGGAGGGGTTGCTATGAGTCAGGTCTGACTCAACAGCACATACAACAACAACAACAACAAATATGAGTAGGACTTATATGATTTTATTAAATTATTTACTGTATTTCCCAGTACTGTAAAAAGTTAATGTTTTTAGAGCCTCTAAAGAATGATAGCAAGGCTGTGATTTCCAGGTCAGTATGAAAGATAACAATTATAAGGATGTAAATTGCCTTTGAAATAGCAGCTTGTGAAGCATCTGGTGGCTTGGCCTGGTGGCCTGCTGGCCTTCTATCTTTCATGCTCACCCTTGGTCTTGGTCTAGGCAATGCTCCAGCCACTCTTCTTCTACCTGTCGACTGGCTCTCCCAAGCTATCGCTGCGTTACCAATTACTTCCACTTACCCATCCCCGCTACCCAAGCTCACCCACATTTCCCTATTAATCTTTAGAAATTTGAAAATCAGAGAAATAATAAGGATGCTGTTGAAGGACAGAAATCCTGAAAGGCATTACTCCTTGTAAAAGCTTTATACTTTTTGAAGTTATGTCATCTACATTATTTCAGTGGCTTTTCACAGCAAGCTTCCGAAGTAGATAGAACAGGTATTTTTGTTTCCATGCTATTAATGAAGAAACTGAGTTATTGGATAACTGAAAAACTTGGCTGTGGTTGTTGTCATGTGCCATCAGATCAATTCTGACTCATAGTGACCCTATAGCAACCCTACAGGACAGAATAGAACTGCTCCATAGTTTCCTAGGCTGCAATTTTTATAGGAGTAGATTGCTAGGTCTTTTCTCCCACAGAATGGCTGGTGGGTTCAAACTGCCAACATTTTGGTTGACAGCTAAGTGCTGAACTGTTTCATCACCAGGGGTCCTTCAAAAACTTGGCAAGGGCATCAAAGTAGTGAGATGGCTAAAGCTGGACTCCTGGTCTGAAATCCCACCTTAGGGTTCTTTCCAGTATAATGAATCAAGTGTTGTGTGGGGATAACAGAGGGTAGCACAGGTCCTCAACTGAGCCACCTCGAAGTGGCCACAAATGAGATGATCCTCAGCTGAGAACTGAAGGACTAGTAGAGGGATGGTCTTGGGAGCTTATCTAAAGTGGCTTAAACAAATGGGATTTTAAAAATTATTATTATTATTAGGTATAGTTCAGAGATAAGCAGTCCAGTTGCTTGCTCAGTTACTCAACAATACCATAGAGGTGCCAGGTCCTTTCTGTGTTTCTGCTCTGCCATCTCTAGCTTGTTAGAGTCTTTTGTCCTTGTGCTCGTTGCTTCATGGTCATGAGATCACTACTAAACCACTCAGCCCCACATCTGCATTCCAGGCAGGAAGATGAAGAAGGAAAAGAGAGAAGCTTTATTAGAAATCACCAGCAGAAGTCTATTTAACAGGACTTGATTTCAATGACCAGAACTGGCTTACATTTCATATTGCCACCTCAGCTGTAAGGAAGGGAGTTAGCTATTTGGAAGTTAGCTTCCCAGCCTCTAGTATAAACCAAAACTAAATCCATTGCCCATTGACTTGATTTTTTTTAATTTAAATTTTTATTGTGGTTTGGATCAAAGTTTACTCAGCAAATTCACTTTCCATACAGCAGCTCATGTACACTTTGTCTCATGACATTGACTGCAATTTCCCACAACATGGAAGCTCCTCTCCCACTTCCTCCCCATAGTTAGCTCTTCTCTGTGTCCTTCCCTCCCATGTACTCGTGCCCCGGAGCTGTCTCCCTGTGCATACACAGCCTTTCTATTCTCCCATGATTGATCTCTCCAAGGAGTGTATCTACCTAATGTAAATGTTCAGCTCATATGCCTGTCTTTTGTTTGGCTGGAAACCACAGGTGTGGGTTCAATTCCAGACCTGAAGGGCAGCTCGAGGCCATAGTTCACTGAGTTGATTTTGACTCATAGAGATGCTATAGGACAGAATAGAACTGCCCCCCAGTGTTTCCAAGGCTGTAATCTTTATGGAAGCAGACTGCCACATCGTTTCCCCAGAGTGGCTGGTAGGTTTGAATGCTTAACCACTGTGCCACCAGGGCTCCCTTGTCTCTGTGATAGAGGGATACAAATAAGAAGTTGGTAATTGGTGCTGAGTTAGCCATCCTACAAAAATTGTCATAGGTGCTAGGTCAATAAGTTTTTAATCTGGATGCACATAACAAGAAAACAAAAAAATAATAGTTTAAACACATGAGAGTCATAATGTATGCAATGGAGGCTCCACAATTATTAAGGAAGCATTCCATTTTTTTTTGTAAATTTTTAAAATTTTATCTTGTTGTTGTTGAGAATGTACACAGCAACACATATACCTATTCAATATTTTCTATATGTACCATTTAGTGACATTGACTATATTCTTTGGGTTGTACAACCATTCTCATCCTCCTTTTCTGAGTTGTTCTTCCCCCATTAACATAAACTCACTACCCCCAAAGGTTCCTATCTAATCTTTCAAGTTGCTGTTGTCACTTTGGTCTCGTACAGAGAGTTCTCAAAAGAACTTAATGCTCAAGGCAGACATTTTTTTTTGTACTAGTTAAGCTAAATTATTGGTTGGTTTTAAAAGAATTCAAGGGTTATTCTTGGTTTAAGTTTTAAAGATAATCTTAGTTTAATAGATTAATAGTTTAATAGATTCATCATTAGTTTAATAGATTCATCCAGCCCCCTTGGCTCCAGAAAATCTGGAGTCCATGAGAATTTGAAATTCTGTTCTCCATTTTTCCCCTTTGATCTTTTGTAGAATCTTTGGTCAAACTGTTCAGTAATAATAAGGCAGGCACCACCCAGTTCCTTTGGTTCCCTGGCAAAGAAGGCAGATGTTCATGAAGGCAATTGGCCACATTTCCATATCCTCTGGTGATGTTGTACCTAAGGCATTTGACTGCTAACCAGAAGCCTGGCAGTTCAAACTCAACAGCCAGTCCTCAGAAGGAAGGTTGGGCAATCTACTTCCATAGTGATACTGCCTTGGAAACCCAAGGAGGGGTTGCTGTGAGTTGGATCTGACTGGATGACTGTGAGTTTGGCCTCCTGTTCCTCACTCTCCTTCTTCCTCTATTGCTCTAGGCAAATAGAGACCAATTGTCATGCCTTGGATTGCTGCTTGTAAGCTTTTAAGACCCCAGGCACCACACAATGAACTAGGAGGTAGAACAAAAGTACTAAACACATTATTAGGTCAATTACCTGCGATGTCCCATAAAACCATAACCCTTAACTTCCCAACCAAGGAATCAAATCTCATGAGATTTTTGATTGTGCATAAGGAGTCTCAGCAGCTATTGAGAGTTTTTGTCTTTGTTTTAAATATATCTCTCCCACAACTTTTGCCAGTTCAACTTTTTACAGGTGCATAAGTTATTGAAAGCAATTATAATAATTGGCTTTGCAACACCACCCTTAATCAATGCGTTATTTCCATCACCATTTACCACACTTTTTTCTCTCTCTCCCACCTCTGGTAATCACTAATAAACTTTGGTTTCTATATAGTTGTCTTTTCTTATCTTTTTATATAAGTGAAGTCATGCAACATTCATCCTTCTATGACTGACTTATTTCAGTTAGCATAATATCTTCAAGCTCCACCCATATTGAAGCATGTGACAAGACTTCGTTTCTTCTACTGCCTGAATAATATTCCATTGTTATATATACTATATTTTGTTTATCCGTTTATCTGTTGATGGACATTTAGGTTGTTTCCACCTTTTGGCTATTGTGAATAGTGTTTTAGTGAACATTGGTGTACAGGTCTTTGTTCGAGTTTCTGCTTGTATACCCAAGTCTTTTGGGTATATATCTATGAGTGAAATTTCTGGGTCACATGGTAGTTCTATTTTTAGTTTTTTGAGGAATCACAACACTGTTTTCCACAATGGCTGTATACTTTGTATTCTCACCAGCAATGGATATGGGTTCCAATTACCCCACATCCTTACCAATATTTGTTATATTTTAGTCATCCTAATGTGAGTGAAATGGTAACTAATTGTAGTTTTGATTTGCATCTATATGGTGGCTTATGACACTGAGCATCTTTTCATGTGTTTGGGGGACATCAAATGTCCTCTTTGATGAAATATGTAGTCAAGTCCTTTAACCATTTTATGATTAGGTTATTTATCTTTTTCTTGTTAGGTTCTCGAAATTTTATATATATTTTGATTATTAGATTTTTATTGGATATATGGTATCTGGAGATATTCTCCAATCATTAGCTTGTCTTTTCACTCTTTTGGTAAAGTCTTTTGATAAACAAAAGTTTTTAATTTTTATGGGGTTCTATTTATTTATTTTGTCTTTTGCTGTGTGTGCTTTTGTTATAATATTAGATAATCCATTGTTAAAAGTTAGACCTGACAGTGTTGCCCCTGCATTTCTTTTAATAATTTTATGGTTTTAGTTTGCACATTTAGGTCCTTAAGCCAATTTGAATTTCTATTTGCGTATGGTGTGGGGCACAGATCATGTTTCATTTTTCTGCATGTAGAAATTCAGTTTTCCCAACGCCATTTGCGGAAGAGACTCTTCTTTCCCACTGAATGTATTTATCACAGTTGTCAAAAATCAGTTAACCATAGATGTGTGGGTTTATTTTTGGACTCTCAATTCTATTCCATTGGTCTATGTTTCTATTGTTATACCAGCACCAGGCTGTTGCTGTAGAGTATGTTTTAAAATCAGGAAATGTGAGTCCTCCTACTTTATTTCTGTCTTTCAACATTGCTTTAGCTATTTGGGTCTCTTGCCATTCAATATAAATTTGAAGATTGGTTTTTCCATTTCTGTTAAAGAGATTATTGGAATTTTGATTGGGATTGCATTGAATCTATAGATCGCTTTGGGTAGTATAAATATCTTAACAATATTAAGACTTCCAACTTGAGAACATGGAACATCTTTCCATTTATTTAAATCTTCTTTAATCTCTTTTAGCAGTGTTTTCTAAATTTTATTGTATAAGTCTTCTGCATCTCTGATTCTATTTATTTCTAGGTATTTTATTCTCCTTGATGCTATTTTAAATGGATTTGTTTCCCTGATTTCCCTTTCAGATTTCTCATTGCTAATGTATAGAAAGCTAACTGATTTCTGTTTGTTGGCCTTGTACCTTTACCCTGCAACTTTGCTAAATTCCTTCATTAGCTCTAGAAGTTTTCCTACAGGCTCTTTAGGGTTTTCTATATATAGGATCATAGCATTCATGAATAGAGATAATTTTACTTCTCCTTTTCCAATATGAGTACTTTCATTTCTTTTTCTTGTCTTATTGCTATGGCCAGGACATCTCAAACACTATTGAATAGAAGTAATGAGAGCAGGCACCTTTGTCTTGTTCATAATTTCAAGGGGAAAACTCTCAGTATTTCTCCATTAAGTGTAATCTTGGCCATTGGCTTTTTATATATGCCCTGAATCATATTGAGGAACTTTCCTTCGATTGCAGTATTCTTGAGGGTTTTAATCAAGAAAAGGCGTTTGATTTTATCAAATGCCTTTTCTGCATCCATAGAGATGATCATGTGGTTCTTTTCCTTTGTTCTATTGATACGATGTGTTATATTGATAGATTTTCTAATGTTGAACCATCCCTGCATTTCTGGAAAATCCCATGGTATGGTGTATGACTCTTTTAATATGTCATTGGATTCTGTTTGCTAGTATTTTGTTGAGGATTTTTGCATCTGTATTAAAGAGATATTTCTTGTGGTGTCTTTGTCTGGTTGGGTATCAGGGTTGTGTTTGCTTCACAGAACAAATTGGGGAATATTTCTCCCTTCTCTATCTTTTGGAAAAGTTTAAGCAGTGTTGGTGTTAATTCTTCCCTAAATGTTTGGTAGAATTTCCCAGTGAGACCACTGGTGCAGGACATTTTTTTTTTCTTGGAAGGTATTTTATCACTGATTTGACCTCTTCACTTGTTATGGGTCTGTTGAGATTTTCTAATTCCTCTTGAGTCAGTTGTGGGGTAAGCAAATTCCTTTTCTCTTTCTTTTCTTTCATCCTTAGTTTGGATTTCATCCTTATTGTTGACTCATAATACAAAATAGCTGCTAGAGTTCCAAACATCACTGTATAATTCCAGGAATTAGAATAGGGATAATGCTGAGGCAGGGCAAAATAGCATACCCCAGCAGATATTATGACATACACTTTTTAAATTATAAGAAAATGAATCTGCCTAATGTTATGCAACTAGTTAGAAGAAGAGGCATGATTCAACCCAGTTCTGTCTGGTGTCAAAAAATTTTCTTGCTCTTTTTATTGCAAAGTAGGGTTATCTGCTTAGTGACCATTCTTGTGTGTACAGGGAATGCAGTAGCTACCTATTGGAGAAGAGCATTTATCTCAAAATAATTTCTTCAGTGAGCGAGTCGGTGACTGTAGCTATGTTATTCCCCAATATTATTATTTTAAATAAACAGACCTTGTCCTAGTAATCATAGAGGTATTATAGGCTCATAGCTCAAGCTGAATCAGTTATAATATACAGTTCCCCTGTCTTCAGGGACTTGTCCATGTATATGGCTTATATGAAGCCAAATAGAGACTTTTCCTGAAATTTACCACAGTTAGAGGAGAGATGTTCTCCTTCCTTTAAGACCAATACACTGGAAGGCTATAAATTCAGAACAGTTTGTGACATGTCCTTTGTCATGTGGAGAAATTCCACCTTCAATGAAATGAGTGAAGCAAAATGCAGAAAGGAGCTGAGACAGGTTGGAGAGAAACAGAGTCCAGAGCATTTGAATCACTGAATATAGACATCCCTATACCAGCTCCATCTTTACCCTTTCCATGATTATATAAGCCAATACATCCCCTAGTTTAGGATGATGAAATTGGATATCTATCACAAGAATCAAAGAATCCAGATAATTCCCAATAGATAGAATATATAGAAATGCTTTCAGTGAACTTTCTATCTAATCAATGAGATAACTGATTACAGGCCAAAAATTTGATTTTGTTTCTTAGGAAACTTTTTCAATCTATGGGCCCTCTTTTTCAATCTTTAAAGAGGCTGTTTGGATAGTAGCTGGTCTATAACTATGAACCAGTGATGTTCAAAAGAATATACCAGCCTTTTCATGGAGAAGGTGTTTGAGGGAACAGAAAATGAGGTGATATCAGTATTGATTCATACAGGAAAGATTATTATGTAAGTACCATTTAAATATTTCTCTTTAAGCTTGTAGCTTCAAACCTTTCTATACAGATGTGGAGTTCCTTTGATAAGTTTCTAAGTGTCAAATGCATGACTTCCTTTTTACTTTTAACTATATGATATTTCATATGAGTTGGGTCCGACTCGATGGCACATAACAACAACAACAACAATATGATATTTAAAATAAGTAAAAAGCATCTATATTTGAATTATATTTTATATGAAGCATCTTCTCTAAATTAACACACTTATCGCTTTTCCCAACTATATTGAAAAGAAAACTTCGTGTTTTGACAAAATATACAAATCCCATTCTGGTAAGGAAGTGACATTGCTGATAGCACAGAACAGTGGCCTGACAAATATCTTTTCTCATGGGAGATGTGTAAAAACACTTGCCATTGAGGTTTTGTTTGCCCTTTAAAGCTAATGAATCGCTTGCTCTAATAATAACTAATTGTGCCTTTCTTCTGTCATAAAGCTCTTAAAGCATTTCACGATCAATTACCAGCTCAAGAATGTCATTATTACCAGACATTTTGCCATGTGAATGTATTCAGTTAGTACAAAGTAAACTTTAGCAAGCAGCTCAGGGTGGGGCTAAATTGTAAGCTGAGCCACCTAGTTGCTTTGAAATTTATAAGGAAAGCTTTCAGTGTCCACCAACTTACTAGCAAGGTTTCTTGTTCCCTTGCTTTTATTTTTCATGGATTGCTTCTCTCATTACTTATGCATTATCCATTAAATCCAACACTGGAGCTAAGGTCTGCTGTTGCGGTTTCTAAGTTGCATTGCTGCACTGCTGTTCTTAATTAGATAAGCTGATAAGCTAAATAAATGTGTGTACCCAACTGAAGCAAAAAGTCCAATACTACATAATTATCCAGTATATTTGGCTGGCACAGGCCAACAAGCCAGGTGCTTTAGGTCAGAATGATTTTAGGTTGAGGCCAGACTAGAAACCACTCAACGCTTATGGGCCAAATCTAAATCTCAAATGCTACCAACCTCTCTAATCTTGCCCCTTGAAAGACTGTCAAAATTCTACATAGTTAACTATCTTCTTACCCAATTAGTGACCCCAATGACAGTGAAACAATGTGGTTCAGTTTCCCTAGCATCTTTAGATATACACACTGCCCTGATTTTTTTAGTTTATACAGTGTATTTGCTTGAATCGAACACCTGCAAATTTAAATAACTCTTTGTGGTTCCCTCAAAAAAGTTTGAAATGCTTTCTATGATTTATTCCTATAACTTGGAGGCTGTCAATCCTTTTTATTATTTTCTCTTATTGGGTAGTTTATGTCTTGGAGGCCCCAGAAACCTGGGGTATCCTCTGAGGTGTCCCAAGCTGGTATGCTCTGCTCAGCTAGCTTTTCTTAGCAAACCTCTGCCTTCAGATGACAGAAAAGTTCATATTTTAGCAGTCAGTATCAGTGTGGTAGAACCCTGGTGGCACAGTGGTTAAGCCTTCAGCTTTTAACTGAAATGTTGGTGGTTTGAACCCACCAGCCGTTCCATGGGAGAAAAGTGAGGCAGTCCACTTCTGTAAAGATTTATAGCCTTGAAAATCCTACAGGGCAGCTCAACTGTGTTGTGTAGGGTCACTATGAGTCAGAATTCACTCAAAGGCAATGGGTTTAACAGTGTGGTAGGAACAGTGTAGATGGTGCAAATGATTAACATATTCAGCTGCTAACTAAAAGATTGGAGGTTTGAGTCCATTCAGAGATCTTTCAGAAGAAAGGCCTGGCTATCTACTTCTAAAATGTCAGCTACTGGAAGCCCTATGGAGCACAATTCTGCTCTGATACACACAGAGTTGCCACAAGTGGGAGCTGGCTCCAGGGCTGGTAGGCAGAATAATGACCACCCCCAAACATGTCCATGTCTTAGTTCCTGGAGAACTGAAAAGGATGTGCAGATGTGATTAAATTAAGGATTTTGACAGGGGGAGATTATCCTGGATTATCCATGTGGGCTCTAAATGCAATCATATGTATTGTTATAAAAGCAAGTCAGAGGGAGATTTAAAACAGATGGGGAAGGCAATGTAACCAAAAGCAGAGATTGGAGTGATACAGCCACAAACTCAAGAATGCCAGCAGTCACCAGAAACTGGAAAAGGCAAGACACAGATTGTACTCTAGAGCCTCTGGAGGGAGTACAGATCTGCTCACACATTGATTTCAGTCCAAGGTTACTGATTCATGGTACTTTGTTATAGCAGCTCTAGGAAACTAATACAAACTGAGGTGAAATGATATAAGGGGACAGAGAGGAAGAATGATGGCCTGGCCTATTCAATGCAACTGGGATCCAGACTGGACTCCAAAAAAATAGCCTGAAACTTATTATTTGGGTGCTATGTTTGTTGCTAAAAATAAAATTAAGGTGAATTTGAAACACATGGTAGGTGTTTTTGGAGTTCCCCAAACTTAGATTACACTCCAAACCGCACACTGTAAATTTTCTTAAATCTAGTGTTGTATGCACGTAAAAATGGTACAAGCTAATAGTTTGTGAAGGCATATACTAATTGGCCTCTTGGCTTTGCCTTTATTGGATGAAACTCATTTTTAGAAGTTATTTTCCCTATTTCACTTATATCTGCTTTTAGTAGATTTTTCACAGGGTATCTCCTCAAGTTGTATGACTGAATTATGAAAATTTTCATGTAAACCAGCATCCTGTTAGTTCTCTAGGGCAAAAGAGAAAAAAACTGGCAATCTGGGGACTCTGGCAGATAGGAGAGGGGCATCCTCCCCAGGAGAGCTTGGAATGTTTGAAAAGTTAGCATGGAGCACTGTTGAGAACGACTCCTATGAATTTGGTACTAAGTAATACATCTCTGTGGAGGGGATCGAACTTTTGACAAGAAGCCCTAGGAAGTATCAGGTGTGCCCCTCACTATTAGGTGCTGGTGGAAATTCGGCTGAACAGAACCAAGAGGTTCTCAGGACAAAATGGCTCAATCAAATGAAAAGTGATTCTAGGGCTGACATCCGCCTGACATTAGCAACCAGATTCTTATCATTATCTGCTTTTGAACCTCACTGGGAGAACTTGCCTACCTTTGATACTGTAAGTATGATGATTCATGTTTAAAGATTAAAGCAGTTTTCTGGCTTGTTAGAAAGAAATAGCCTGGGAATGGGTTTCACAGCCAGAAGCTGGGCTCCCTTAAAAGGATGTCACTCTGCAGCAAGATTTTCTCCCCTTCCATGAATACCAAAAAAGCTCATGATTAATTTTTTCCATTAGGAGCCTAATCTTCCACTACTGTTATGTTTAGGATTGAAACAATATAGTCTGATTACCATTGCATTCCATGTAGCTTAGATTGTAAGTGCAAAATATGAAATATAAGATTTTTTTTTTTTTTTTTTTACATCTTGTCATTCCAGATGAGAGTATACTTTGGAAATGGCATTAGAAACATTACAGGTGTAATTAAAGACTGATGTCTTCCCTGGGACTAAAGCACAGCCCACTGCCAAGGTTTTGATTGGCAGTATGTAATTAAAAGTCACATTAAATGGTTACTAAACATAACCAGCTACACAAATGTGACAGAGAGCCACACTTTTAATTTAAGAGTTTTTAAAGAGTTTTGCACATTCAGAATATATGTAAAATACTTAAACACTTCAAAGTAAACTGCTAGAGTGCATTGAAAGGTTTATATTTGGTTTTGCTTTTTTGTTTACATAAAGCAATAGTTTAGTGTATATTGAATTTATAAAAAATAACCAGCTAATATATATAAATTTTTAGGGAAAAGGGGAAGTTTGAGACTATAAACCAATGGTATTTTAGAAGATAAATTCCACCATGCCTGGATTTATTCTTCCTGGTATTGTATTTATCTGATATAATTTTAAAATTTAAAATTATGTTAGTTTTACTGTATATAAATTATACCTTAATTTAGAATTTTAATTGTTTTGTCAATTTGCATGTATTATATTGGTAGGGGAGGGGGAAAGGTCCTAGAAAGAGGAAAGGTGATGGAATAAAATGCTTCTTCCTGGTATCTAAGCAACGTTTATATTAAACTCATTTGCAAAACCACCGTATTTGCAGTGTCACTAGGCAGTTGCAAAATGTAGAGAAATACTTATTTCAAAGACTGAAAAAATATATGAATATAATCTTAAAATATATTTATGAATTTAAAATAGTTAATTCATAATTTGTTAGTGTGAGTTTTAATTGTTTGTACTGGCAATACTACCCTTGATGGTCAAGCCCAAGGTCACCTGTTTGTCCATAATCCAGGCCCATAAACTAAGCAAAAGCATGGGCCAAGTCAGAAAACTCAGCAGGCCCTTTCAGTGACTGGCATTTTTCTCATAAGTGCACTTTCAGTGAACTAGACCCTGTTCATTATTCATGTGACCAGCCCTGAACTTTCTTCTTAGCTTCTTTTAGACCTTAAGGAAGAGCTGGAACTTATCTTACAAGTAAACAGGCATACAAATTCCTGATTGGCATTGTTAATCTTCCTTAAAGAGAATCACAGCAGGGTCCTTGAAAATGTCAGGTTAAGAGCATTCGACAAATCTGAGCAGTCCAAGCGAAAGATGTTGCTAAATGAGTTCGCTGGCCGTCAGTCCTTCACCACCCTACCTTCCATTATAAATTGCTCTGTAACAACATGAGAGGCGGAGAAGCCCTTTATTCCCATCAGATCATGGTCGGCTCTTACCAGGACTTGGTTCCATTTTGACCTTCAGATGAACTGTGGTCACAATTCAGATGATGAGCCACAAGGGACTCGCCGTCTTTTTCAGCATTAGCAGTAAACACTGTTGTCTAATCAAGCAACGCAATCACCCATGGAAAAGCCCCGAACTGCTCGTAGGTGTTCTAGGGACTAAAGCAGTGTAAACCATAGTTCCTACCTCAAGGAGCAATGACTCTCCTCAGGAAGGTTAAACATACACATGTTGCTTACTTGCCAACCTCTTTCCTTCCCCCAAAAAAAGAGAAGGAGAAGAAGAAAGAATAACAACTTGGAACTAACTCTGCTGCTCCCACATGATCCCTGTCATTATTCTCAAATTGAATTATTTAAGATTAATTTGTTAGGTGCTCAATGCTTAATTTTTAAACCTAATGAGTTAGTTATTTGCTGAGCAAATAATCCGAGAAGCTGGACTATATGAAGAAAAATGTGGTATCAGGATTGGAGGAAGAATCATTAACAACCTAAGATATGCAGACGATACAACTTTGCTTTCTGAAAGTGAGGATGACTTAAGCCACCTACTGATGAAGGTTGAAGAATACAGTCTGCAGTATGGATTACATCTCAATATAAAGAAAACAAAAATCCTCACAACTGGACCAATGAGCAGCATCACAATAAATGGAGAGAAGATTGAGGTTGTCAAGGAATTCACGTTGCTTGGTTCTACAATCGATGCCAACAGAAGCAGCAGTCAGGACATCAGATGACGTGTAGCATTGGGAAAGTCAACTGTGAAGGAACTGTATCAAGTGCTGAGGAGCAAGGATATCTCCTTGAGGACTAAGGTGCTCCTGACACAAGCTGTGATATTTCCAGTCGCCTCGTATGCATGTGAGAGCTGGACAATGAATAAGGAAGACCGAAGAAGAGTTGATGCTTTTGAGTTGTGGTGCTGGCGAAGAATGCTGAAAGTACCATGGACTGCTAAAATGAACTAACAGATCTGTCCTGGAGGAAGTGCAGCCAGAATGCTCCTTGGAAGCAAGAATGGCCAGACTTCGTCTCACCTATTTTGGTCATGTTGTCAGAAGGGACCATTCCCTGGAGAAGGATGTCATGCTTGGTAGGGTGGAGTCTCAACGAAAGAGGGGGAGGCCTTCAACGAGATGGATTGACATGGTGGCTGCAATGATGGGCTCAAGTATAGCAGGGATTGTGGGGCTGGTGCGGGATCAGGCAGTGTTTCATTCTGCTGTGTATGGGGTCGCTATGAGTCAGAAATGACTTGATGGCACTTGACAACAACAACAACAACAATGAGTTAGTAGTATTTGAAGAAATAATATTTAAAATATATTAATGAGCATTTAGAACATACATACAACAATACCTTAACATATACCTTCACAAAATTTGCTCATAAAACAGAAAAACATTTTTCTCAAAAAACTCTCCCTTTAATCATGTCTCATCTTTACTGTTAGTGATGACAGTAGAGTGCCATTTTTGTAGTCCATGAAAAAGGCAAGCTTTTCACCTCTCCACAGACACATGAGGAGTGGAGAGTAACAGCCCAGCACAGGTTGACATTTAGTTGTATAGCATCACAAATGAATACTTACTAAATTCATGTTCCCTGTTTAGTATCTCTCCAACAGTGTTGATCATGAAAGGGGCTGCACTCCCTGCAGAAAAGAAAGGAAGCCACAGACTCACTTAAAAGTGTTTGATGTAAGTACAATTACTTAATACATTTTTGAAATAATTTCAAATTTATCAGAAAAGTGACAAAAATAGTACAGAGAGCTACCATATACCATTCCTAATCTCTAGTTCCCTAGTATGATATTAACATTTCATCACATTTGCCTTGTCATTCTCTCTCTCTTGTCATACCAAAAAACCCTCACTGCCATCGAGTTGGATCTGACTCATGGAGACCCTTCCTTGGGTTTCTGAGGCGGCATCACTACGATACATGCTTATACATATAGTTTTTTTGTGAACCATTTGGGAATAAGTTGCAGGCATGATGCCTCATCACTCTTTAGTACTTCAATGTATATGTCCTAAAAACAGGGACATTCTCCTACATAACCACAGTACAACCATCAAAATCAGGAAATTAACTCCAATACTACCATCTAATACTCAGAGTCCATTCAGATTTCTCTGATTATCCCAGTAATGTCCTTTGTGGTTCTGGGATGAAATCTAGGATCACATGTTGCATTTAACTGTCATGTCTCCTTGTTGTTGTTGAGTGCCATCAAATCAATTCTGACTCATAGCAACCCTATGGGACAGAGCAGAACTGCTTTATAGGGTTTCCCAGGCTGTGATCTTTACAGGAGCAGATCACCAGGTCTTTTCTTCCACAGAGCAGCTGGAGGGTTCAAACTGCAGACATTTCAGGTAGCAGCTGAGCACTTAATAATTGTGCAATCAAGGCTCCATCTCATGTTGCTAGTTACCCTTAATCAGGCACTGTTCCGGTGGTGTGCTGGTAAACAAGCTCTATAGACAACAACAACAAAACAATTCATCTGTAGTGGATTTTCATGGTAAAAAATACTACCATGGCAGATTTCAGGTTATCAATTTGACATTACTGAATTACAGAGTTGGGAAAGATGACATGATTGGTTTTCTGAATGAGTCTGAGCCAGTACCAGCACACCACGTACCACATTCCATTCTTTCTTATGTATTTCATGACTACTATGTACACACACACACACACACACACACACACATATATATATAAAGAGAGAGAGAGAGACCCAATATAGACCCAAACCAAACTCACTGCCATTGAGTTGATTCTGACTCATGGTAACCCCCTTTGGGTTTCTGAGGCGGTAAATCTTCTTCTTCTTCTTTTTTTTCTTATTGTGATTTGGGTGAAAGTTTATAGAGCAAATTCACTTTCCATACAGCAGTTCACATACACTTTGTCTCATGGCATTGACCACAATTCACAATACAACAGCTCCCCTCCCACTTCCTCCCAACAGTCACCTCTTCCCTTTGTCTCTCCCTCCATGCACCCCTGCCCCCTGAGCTGTCTCCCTGTGCATAAACAACCCTTCTTTCTCCCATGATTGCTCTCTCCAAGGAGTGTATCTACCTCAGGTAAATGTTCAACTCCTATGCCTGTCTTTTGCTTGGCTGGAAGCCACAGGTGTAGGTTCAGTTCCAGACCTGAAGGGCAACTTGGGGCCATAGTCTCAGTGGTTCCATCAGGCTCTATCAGACCAGCAAACCTGGTCTGCCTCCTTTTTTTTTTTTTTCCAAATGGTTTTGAGTTTTGTTCCACGTTGTTTTCCTTCTCTATCCAGTATCTCCTACACAGATCCCCCCTCCGAGTGGTTGACAGTGGTAGCTGGCCACCATTTAGTTCTTCTGGTCTCATAGTCGTATAGGCTGAGGATCACATGGTGTACCAGTCTCTAGGACTAATTGTTTCCATGAGTCTGATTTTCTTCATTTTTCTTTGCTCTAGACAAGGAGAGACTCATAATTGCATCTAGATGACTGTTTGCAAGCTTTTAAGATCCCAGTCGCTATTCGCGCAAGTAGGAGGTGGAACAATGTTTTGTGTAGTATGTTATGCCAATTGAGCTTGATGTCCCCTGAGACTGTGGTCCTGAGCCCACAGGCTCAACTACTCGGTCCCTCTGGGTAGCTGGCTGTAACCAAGAAGCGACTAAACCTTGTCCCTTGTCAGCTCTACTATATACCTGGGAATTCAGATCATACAAATACACTTATAGGATCATTGTCTGCCAACCCTATACATGGTCTTGGGTACACTCCCTGCTTCATAGACATACCTAATAGTTCAGCCTGTCCACCCATCTATTCACCCATATACCCATGTTTGCCTTCACTGACAATGCAGTACTATATGTGCAA
>NW_006921634.1:5604545-5632820 GCF_000298275.1 Orycteropus afer afer | reverse complement strand
TCCAAGTTCATCCACATTATGCGGTGTTTTGCAGACTCTAGGTTACTCTTTAGGATTGCATAGTATGTGTATGTACCAAAGTTTGGTTATCCATTCCTCGGTTGATGGACACCTAGGTTGTTTCCATCTTTTGGCTATTGTAAACAGTGTTGTGATGAACATGGGTGTGCATATGTCTGTTCTTGTCATGGATCTCACTTCTTTAGGATGTATACCTAGTAATGGAATGGCTGGGTCAAATGGTATTTCTAATTCCAACTTTTTGAGGAATTGCTATACTGCTTTCCACAGTGGTTGTACCATTTTACAGTCCTACCAGCAGTGTATGAGAGTCCCAATCTCTCTACATACTCACCAGCATTTATTTTCTGTCTTGTTTAACTTTGCTACTAGTGCTGGAACAAGGTGGTATCTCATTGTTGTTTTGATTTGCAACTCTCTAATGGCTAATGATTGTGAACATTTCTTCATATGTTTATTGGCCACCTGAATATCCTCCTTGGTGAAGTGTCTATTCACGTCTTCTGCCCATTGTTTAATTGGATTGTCTTTTTGTTATTGGGGTGTTGGAGTTTTCTATAAATTCTAGAGATAAGTCCCTTGTCAGATATGTCATTGCCAAAATTTTGTTCCCAATCTGTAGGTTCTCTTTTGATTCTTTTGGAGAAGTCTTTGGAAGCATATAAAAATTGAACTTTGAGAAGGTCCCATTCATCTAGTTTCTCTTCTGGCATTTGTGCAGTCTGGGTTATGCTTTATAGTCTATTTATGAGGCAGTAAATCTTTATGGAAGTACATTGCTCTGTCTTTCTTCCGTGTAGCAGCTGGTGGGTATGATCCACCAACCCTCTAGTTAGTGGTCAAATGCCTTAGACCCTACACCACCAGAGCTCCTCATATATGTTGCTGTTGTTGTTAGGTGCCATCGAGTCATTTCCAACTCATAGCAACCCTATGTACAACAGAACGAAGCACTGCCCGGTCCTGTGCCAGCTTCATGATCCTTGCTATACCTGAGCGTGTTGTTGTAGCCACTGTGTCAATCCATCCCATTGAGGGCCTTCCCCATTTGTATTGACTCTCAACTTTATCAAGCATGACATCCTTCTCCAGGGAATGGTCCTTTCTCACACCATGACAAAATGGGTGAGATGAAGTCTGGCCATTCTCTCTTCCAAGGAGCATTCCAGCTGCACTTCTTCCAGGACAGATTTGTTAGTTCTTTTAGCAGTCCATGGTACTTTCAGTATTCTTTGCCAACACCACAACTCAAAAGCATGAACTCTTCCTCAGTCTTTCTTATTCGTTGTCCAGCTCTCACATGCATATGAGGCAATTGAAAACACCATGGCTTGGGTCAGGTGCACCTTAGTCTTCAAGGAGACATCTTTACTTTTCAGCGCTTGAAAGAGGTCCTTTGCAGCAGATTTTCCCAATGCAATACGTCGAGTGATGTCTTGACTGCTGCTTTCATTGATGTTGATTGTAGAACCAAGTAATATGAAGTCTTTGACAGTTTCAACCTTTTCTCCATTTATTGTGATGCTACTTATCGGTCCAGTTGTGAGGATTTTTGTTTTCTTTATATAGAGGTGTAATCCATACTGCAAACTGTGGTCTTCAGTCTTCCTAAGTGCTTCATGTCATCCTCACTTTCAGCAAGCAAAGTTGTGTTGTCTGCATATCGCAGGTTGTTAACGAGTCTTCCTCCAATCCTGATGCCATGCTCTTCTTCATATAGTCTAGCTTCTTGGATTATTCGCTCAGCATACAGATTGAATAAGTTTAGTGAGAGGATACAACCCTGACACACTTCCTTCCTGATTTTAAACCTTGCAGTATCCCTTTGTTCTGTTCAAACTACAGCCTCCTGGTCTATGTACAGGTTCGTCATGTATACAATTAAGTGTTCTGGAATTCCCATTCTTCTCAGTGTTGTTAAATGTTATAATTTGTTTTGATCCACACAATCAAATGCTTTTGCATAGTCAATAAAACACAAGTAAACATCTTTTGGTATTTGCTTTCAGCCAAGATCCATCTGATATTAGTAATGATACCACTTGTTCCATGTCCTCTTGTGAATCCAGCTTGCATTTCTGGAAGTTCTCTATCAATATACTGCTGCAACCATTTTTTAATTATCTTCAGTAAGATTTTACTTGCATGTGATATTAATGATATTGTTTGATAATTTCCACATTCTATGGGATCACCTTTATTTGGAATGGGTACAAATAGGATCTCTTCCAGTCAGGTGGCCAGGTAGCTGTCTTCCAAATCTCTTGGCATAACTGAGTGAGTGCCTCCAGTGCAGCATGTGTTTGTTGAAACATCTCAATGGGTATTCTGTCAATTCCTGGAGCCTTGTTTTTCACTAATTCCTTCAGTGTAGCTTCAACTTCTTCCTTCAATACCATTGGCTCTTGATCATATGCCATCTCCTGAAATAGAACATTGACCAATTCTTTTTGGTACAGTGACTCTGTGTATTCCTTCCATCTTCTTCTGATGTTTCTTGCATCATTCAATATATCGCCCATAGAATCTTTCAACATTGCAACTTGAGGCTTGAATTTTTTCTTCAGTTCTTTCAGCTTGAGAAATGTCAAAAGTGTTCTTCTCTCCCCATATATATGTATGTATGTATGTATATACAGTGATTCCGATGAAGGTCTACAGAGCAAATTCATTTTCCATACAACAGTTCATACACATTTTTTTTCATGACATTGATTGGAATACCCATAACGTAACAGCTCTCTTTGTCCCCATGGTTACCTTTTTCCTTGTGTCCTTCTTTTCGATGCATTCCTGCCATCTGAGCTATTGCCTTTTGCAAATACTGCCCTTTTGATCTCCCATGGTTCATTTTTCTAAGGAGTGTACCTATCTGGTGTAAATATTCACCTCATATACCTATTGTTCAGCTGAAAGCCACAGGTGTGAGTTCAATTCTAGGCCCAAAGGGTGACTATGGGCCATAGTCTTGGGAATTTCACCAATCCCCATCAGACCAGTAAGCCTGGTCTTTTTCATGATTTTGAGTTTTGTTCCACATTTTTCTCCCACTATATCCAAGATCTATTTTTATCCCTTTCCTAGTGGTTGACAGTGGTAGCCAGCCACCCTCTAGTTCTTCTGGTCTCAGGATAATGTAGGCTGAGGTTTGCATTGTCCACTAGTTCCTTGGATGATTGTTTCCATATGTCTTTGGTTTTCTTCATTCTTCTTTGCTCCAACCATGATTTTTTTTTTTTTTTTTTTTAAGAGTACAGGCCAGTTACTTTGTAGAATGTCCTTCAGTTTGGATGTATCTGATATTTGTTCCTGTTCAGATTAGGTTTATGTATTTTACTATGGGAACATTGCAGAAGTGGTGCTGTGTTCTTCTCAGTGCATCACATCAGCAAGCATGTGATGTTTTGTCCTGTTACTAGAGATGCGAACTTGTATCATTTGACAATGTGGAGTCTAGCCAGGTTTCTCCACTCTAAAGATAAATAGTGTTTTATACCATATGCAATAAGTAATATGTATTTTATGGCAGCTAATTTGAGATTAGGAGTTGCATCTCTATGGAAGTAGCTTGCCCAATCTTCCTTCCAAGGAGTGGCTGGAGGGTTTGAACCACCAGCCTTCTGGTTAGCTGTCAAATGCCTCAAGCACTATGCCACCAGAGCTCCCTATAAATATATATTAAAGATCATGAGTTTATACCTATGCCTCCAATTCCAAGCAATTACCATGGGTTCATTCTAGCCTTCTTCTTTCTCATTATCATCAATACATTTACTTATTTTCTTTATATGTAACCAGTCTCCTGACCATACAGAATATCTTTTTATCCTCAGCCCTAGCAGCCTGACCAGGCTGGCCTGCTCTTTGGCCCTGCTGACCTCACTGGCTGTTTTAGCTGAATTCCCAGTGCAGATCAAGGGGCAAGGAAATCCAATTCATTTTATAATATAGGTGGTTATAAAACTTCATATAAATAATACATTTTATTTGGCTTGAATAGTAAAAAGTCTATTAAAAATGAAATTTTGTACTATTGTTTTATCTTGTGACAGTTGGAGAAAGAGTTTTAAGGATCAGCGTTCTAGCATATGTGATAGATGTGTCAAGAAAAGGCCTTAATTACTTTAAGAAGTTGTTCACTAAAGATAGCAATCATCTCCAGCTGAGATAGAAAAGTCTTTGCAGAGAAGGTAGGGTTTGAACTGACTTCTCTCACATGTATTGCATTTGAATAAATGGATCAGAATTGGATCAGGGAAAGAGAAAGATGGGAAAAGAAGTCAAGGAATAGGTAAGATGGGTAAGAACAAGGATAGTATCAGGGAAAGTGGGTAGATTAATTTGGTAGAAGGGAAAGATTGATGTAAGGGAGTAAGGGAGATAAGATAGGAAAGTTAGTGTATGGAGATCCATTCCAAACTTCCAATTTTATTTTATAGGTAATAGAGACATGCTCTTCATCCCTTGAGTATCATGATGAAGATGAGTCTATAGCAGTGGCCAAGATGCATTGGTTAGGGAGTGAACAGTTAGACCATTGCTAGTGGTTTGAGTGTTAATGATAAAGGTGTTGGCAGTGCTGGTGTATCATTTAGAATTCAGTCAGTGAAGCAGACCTACTATGAGTACTAGGGAATAAGGGATTGTAGGAATAAGGCCTTGGACTTTTATGAGACCAGCTATGGAAGTAAGAGTCTGGAAGGGCGAAGCGGAAGGTCAAAAAAAAAATTACTAGCCAGTCTTCCTGAAGCACTGGCATGAGTGGGAAAGTTGGAGTTTCTGGGGTAATCTAGAGGATAGGTGGGCCTAGCTTCCAGGGTAGAACCATAAAGGGAACCAATGAAAAACCTTGGAAAGTTGTGCTTCTGTATATCTTCTGCTGCACAGGTCTGCAGCCGAGCATCTGGTAGTGGGCCTAGGGCTACTGTTGGTCAACAGCAGCTGGGAAATGGAGTTGAATATCAAGGACAGTGAAGACAAGCTGGAGCTTACCTGTATCTCTGCATTGTCTATCACTACTTCTAACCATAATAACCTTCAGAGAGTAATAACTGCTAATTCACTTCATCTTCCAGAACTTGCATAAAGCCTTTGTGTCAGTCTGAGTCCTCTAAGGAGCTGAAGTCAAGTTAGGATTAGTATGCAAGAGGATTTTTAGGGAAAACACCTGAGGGAAATGGAGAAGGAGCCAGGTTGGAGGGGAGGCTGAGAGATCTGTCAGACCATGATGCAGGTCTGATTCTGGGTGAAGGAGAAGGGGTATTATAAGAGGGTTTGGCTAGCCTACTTGGGAGTCTTCAAGCCAAAGTTACCCATCAGAGGAAGGCTGCAGGTACAACCCTGCCTTAGTACCCCTGCCATGCTCAGTCATTGGCTAAGAGTGACCCATGAGAGTATGGCTTGGGAATTTACGTGGTAATGGACTTCAGAAGGCAGCATCTGGGACCTGTCAATTACACTCCCTGCAGTTGGAGATCTGAGAAGCTCATTCTTGTGGCTACCACATTCTTCTCTTGACCAAGTATTAACAGAGAAATGATTAAATTCTGGCTTTACCAAATTGGCACAGTAAGACCACCACAGTTGGTAACAGTGGGGATGAGCAGAAGAAGACTTGTGGAATGCCTCATTCAGGAGTTGGGGATTAGACGGATAAACAGGCAAAATAGAAGAGATCAAAATGTATCTCATCTCGGCTACTCACCAAACCAAACTCACTGCCATCAAGTCGATTCCAGCTCACCTAAACTCCCATTGGGTTTCCTAGGTAGTTAAGTCTTTACAGAAGTAGATTGCCCCATCTTCCTTCCACAGAGCAGCTGGTGGGTTTGAACCACCAATCTTCTGATTAGCGGGCAAATGCCTTAGGCACTGTGCCACCAGAAGTCCTTATCTGGACTGCTAGGTACCCTTAAGTGAAAGAAAGAAAGAAGGAACTGAGAAGGGAGAGCTGGTCTAGAGGAAAGCTGACAAATCCAGATTTAGACATGCTGAATTTGACACGAAAGTGGAACTTTCCAGCAAATAGCTGGAAAAACAAGATGGGCTTTTGGGTGAAAGCTTAGTAAGAGGAATATCTGATGGTCATGTAAGTAGCCAGGGTTGTGGGAATCATGAGAATAGGTGGATCCTGAGAGAGGGTAGAAAGGAAAGAATTTAATCCAAGCTTGTTTCTGTTGTTATTGTTAGGTGCCATCAAGTTGATTTTTGACTCATAGTGACAACGTGCGACAGAGTAGAACTGCTCCATAGAGTTTTCTAGGCTGTCATCTTTATGGGAATAGGTCACCAGATCTTTCTCCCACAGAGGAGCTGGGTGGATTTGAGCCCCCAGCCTTTTGGTTAGCCACTGAGCTAACCAGTGTGCCACCAGAGCTTCTTATGTCACGTCTAGGGTACCCAAAGAGGAAAAAGTCAGAAGGAACATTCAGAGGTAGAAACAGAACCTAGAACCATGATAACAGAACACCACAAAGACCAGAGGAGGAGACAGAGTTTCAAGGAGGAAAATATCAGCAATATCAAGTGCTTCAGCGAGGCCAACGAGATTGAAAGGCACACCAAAGTTACTATTAGGTTTTGGGCAGGAGGTCATTTGTGTCTTTGCGTAGTGTAATTTCCAATGAGAGGTGAAGGCAAAAGTGGATATCTGGGCATTAAGAAATGAGTGGCAGTTTCAAAATGTGGGGGGAGCACATTTAGGCTAGTTGAGCAGTTTGACCAGCATCAAGAACAAGTGAAAGGTTTTTCAAGATGAAGTAGATTTGAGCAGAATTATAGGTTGAGAAGGAGGAACCACTGGAAAAGGACGGACTGATGATATTAAAAAGACTGAAATTCTGAAATAGCTTCAAAGAGGCAGAACCAAGAGCTCAGGGAAGAGGTGGTTAGTACTTGTACTTTTCAAACAACACCCTCTCCTCTGCCCTGGAGCAGAGGACATCCGGGTCCATCTGTAGAGGTTTTGTCCATTATCCTCAGACTGATAAGCACCATGGGTTGTAATTATCAACAATACCTGGTAAACCAATCATATGTTCTCAGATAAAAATATGAGACAGTTGGCTTTTAACACAGCTTTGCTTATTAAAACTAACTGCACTGGAGCAATTAAGTAGAAATAGCTTACAATTCACTGGGAAAAGGTCATCCACAGATGTCAAGGTTCTGGCATTTTTTTTCTTACATTAAATTTAAGGACATGGGGCTAGTTAAACTGGCTTTTTATTTGGGGATTTGTGGTGTTAGCATGTTTGGAATGTCATCAGTAAGATAATTTAGGTAGGAAAGTTTGTACATTTCTTTCAGTGCAGGTGACAACATTCCAATGAAGTATTTTACAGAGTGCAGAACACAGTCATTAATAACACAACATCCTCAACAGTCATGCATATTTCTTTTTTATAACAAGCATCTTGTTTGGTAATGGCTGGACAGCAGAGTGAATATCCTGCCACATTGAAATTCATAAAGTACAATCCATTTCATGAAATGCACATATAAAGACTTTCTGCTCTACTCTTCCTAAATTGCTGTCTCTCTCCTTATGACTTAGGGATTTGGGAAATACTGTCCCGGTAATAATACTTTAAAATGCAGCTCTCCTGCTCTATACCCATTATGCTGATTGAACTATATTAGAAATTCTTAAGTATATAGCTTACTTTTTCTATATAAGAAAAATTATCTATGGAGGAAGCTCTGCTTGGAAAGGAATAATGGCTTCAATAGAGGACCGTCCTGGGACTCAGCATCCTTTTAAGAGCAGCTAGGAGTACATTCTGTTAAAAACATCAGGCAAATCAAAAGATAAGAATCCTCCTTTTTTAGGATGAAAGGTAAAAACGAGGAAAGTGCATAGTTGGCCTTGCTTTAGTTTAATTTCTTTCTCTAAGCTGCTCTGCCAAACCTCATTTATTTAACCAGGGAGGTGAACTGTCGAATTATGGAATGTTTTCAAAGAAATGCAGTTTTAACTCCCCTAAATACAAACAGTAACTGAATCAGGTATGGCTTTGCCAAATGTATGAGCTGACAATTTGTAATCAGCATAGTGACTATGAATGCAGTAAAGTCATGCTTCTAAAGTGTTTTTGTAAGAACATTTTTAACTCTTCACTCCTCAATATTCTTACAACTTGTTTTACCCTATTAACCTCCCAGGAGTAAATGTTAGTCACCGCCCTGTCTCATGAATTCAAATTTAGTGGGACCTCAAATTAGGATTTGTGTGTGCATGTGTGTGCTATAACCATTTTTATTTTTTAACCAAGAAAGCAGAAAAAACAAACTTTATGCCAAAATGTCATATAAGTTCTGAGATATAGGTAAGGGTGTAGTCTCTGGGGAAGGTAGTGAATATTTTTTGAGATTATACCATATTTCAGACCTGAATTTGATGGTTTTATACTAGAATGCAAGACTTCTGAATTCCAGTCTAGGAATTTAGTCACCACATCATCTAATTCTGGAAATACCAAACTATTCTCCCTTGAAAGACACAGAGAAACTTGGGACTAACTCTTGGGATGGAAGAGTTATGAGGGATCACTTAGGTAGCAGCCTCAACCAGCTGAATCAAGATAGGTATCCCAGAATAAAACCATGAAATAAAAATCATACACATCTTCCCACACAAACAGCAACAAAACCTCCAAAACAGAAACAAATACTGAGCAAGCAAAACAGAGGGCATCAAATCAGCAAACTTAAACTTAAATGCACTTTTCTTATAATAGAGCTTCATGATTTTTTACTCAAGATTTACTTAATGTTATATTGGACCCAATTTTAGCAACTCTCGGGATCTGAATGCTAACTCAGAAATGCTTCACTGATAAAAGGGTTATGAAGAACCTTCGAGTGCCCATGAGAACTGAACCATTACCCAAAGCAATTTCTCTAACAAAAGTTAAGTTGTAATTTAACAATTACTCCTTGGCATTGGTATAGATCTAATGGACATAAACAGAGAAAAAGCACTTAGGCAATGGTATAGATTCAAAAGAATAAAAGGAAAAGGGAACATGGAAAAAAGAAGGAAGAAAACAAGAGGCTGAGACCCACACACAGAGGAATGCAAGTTCTCCACATGCTGCTTCTCAGCTCAGGATAAAATTCACTCTTCAACTGTGCTGAAATAAAGCACCAGCCCAGAGGTGGAGAGATCAGCCCAATCTATGTCCCAAGGAATGTTTACCTTTACTTGAAAAGTCTCTTCTAAATGTCAGCTTCATATATCATTGAGTTATGTTTAAGTAATTCCTCAGATATTTACTGAGCCTTATGATATACCAGGCCTATTTAATCTACACAGTCTATAGGCATATTGCACTTTATTGTGCTTTGCATATATTGTGTCTTTTACAAGTTGAAAGTTTGTGGCAACTCTGTGTTGAACAAGTCTGTCTGTGCTATTTTTCCACCTGCATGTCCTTACTTCATGTCTCTATGTCACGTTTTGATGATTCTCACAATATTTCAGACTTTTTCATAATGCTATTGCATGCTTAATAGACTACAACATAGTGTAAACATAACTTTTATATGCACTAGGAAACCAAAAAATGCATGTGACTTGCTTTATTACGATATTTGCTTTATTGTCATGGTCTGGAACCAAACTTGCAATATGTCTGAGGTATGCCTGTATTAAAGTTTTCCTTATGAATTAATTCCAAAAATCTTTAATAATTGGATATATATGCATAATCAAATTTTCATTACTCTTAATGAATCAAGTGTTCATTTTTTTTTTCTGATATGCTTGTACCTCTCCTTTCTTTTCTTACATGATTGGATGTTAGAGAAGTTAAAAGTCTTATGCAAACAGCAAAGAGTGATTATAATTACACTCTTGTTTCAAGAAAATTGTGACATTGGCTAATTTGATCTTCTTTACCTTTATGAGGTACTCTTCCTAGAATGGCATAATTTAATTTCCACATTTATTGAGCACTTAATATCTGTAAGACACTAGAAAAATATGTTCTCAGGCAATATTTTGGTATGTTATTTATTAATTCATTAATTTACTAAGTATAAATGCACACACACACACACACATGCACATTTTAAGTGCCAAGCATAGTGCTAGGTGCTAGTGTTTCATTACTAAGCAAGATATATTTACAGACTAAGAGTTTAGTTAGTCAATGTGTTGCTTCCCTTAGGGTATCTATCTTTAAAACCTCTTCTCAGATTATAGAATAAAAGGGTTATCACATTATTAAAGGACTCTTCAACAGCAAGTACTGTGGCTGGGGTTGGAGGTATTTTGAGGATGTGGCCTGGATTGACAAGGACCACTTCCCTCTCCTACAAGTTGGATCAAGGAGTCAGGAGGACAAAGCTTTGGAGGATCTTCCTTATGGAATAGGTTATCAGTCATCTGCACAGTGTGCCCTCCAGGCCAACCCATTTGCTATGGTTTAACCAGGCTTTGAATTTGATCTTCTATTCATTGAACTTCCTGGTTCCATCCCAGTGTCTGCTGTTCCCTGCCCTGACTCCCTTTTTATCTCCCCTGTCTTCTTGCATACCCTGACTTGGTGGGAATGGTTTCCCTGGGCTGTGAGCTCTCTTACTGATTGCTAGTGGTGGGTGAAAAGAGGGCTTTGGAGTCATCAGACCTCCACCCTCAGACTATAACTGGGTGACCTTGGACACATTACTCAATTTTCTCAACTTCAGTTTTTTCAGCTATAAAATGGGGCTAGTGACATCTTCTCCAAACGTCTCTATGAGGATTATTTATATGTGACACTTCCAGATAATAACAACTAATATTTATTGAGTACTTATGGAATCCTAGGTGCATTTCTAAATAGCTGACATCAATTTATTTCAGAAAATTGTAAAAAAAAAAAAATCTCTGTAGCATAAGTACTATTATTATTATCCTCCTTTTATAGACAGGAAAAGGTGTGAAGGTAGGGCATAGAGGTTAAGTAACTTGTCCAAGGTCATTTGGTTATTTAAGTGGTGAGCTGGTTGGGATCCAATCAGTAGGTCTCCAGAGCTTGCATTTGTAACCACTATCCTATTGGCAGTGAAAACCAAAACCAAACTCACTGCCATTGACTCGATCTGGCTCATAGACACCCCTTTTTGGGTTTCTGAAGCGGTTGTTGTTGTTGTTGTGTGCCGTGGAGTCAGACCCGACTCATAGTGACCCCTCCTTGGGTTTCCGAGACACTATCACTATGGAAATAGATTGCCCCATCTTCCTTCCGAGGAGTGGCTGGTGGGTTTGAACCACCAGCCTTCTGGTTAGCAATCAAATGCTTTAGGCACTAGGCTACCAGAACCCCTTTCTGAAGTAGTATCACTACAGAATTAGATTGCCCAGCTTTCCTTTCAAGGAGTGGCTGTTGGGTTTGAACCACCAACCTTCTGGTTACCAGTCAAATGCCTTAGGCACTGTGCCACCAAAGCTCCCTAGTGGCAGACAGCACAGATTAATTTTTTCCCTTTTCTTGCGTGTTCTCTAATCCTCAACTACTGGCTGCAGTCTCCCCTACTATCTGCAATTCCCTCTGCTGACCCCTACTGGACACTAACATGACAGCATCAATTCTCCCTTAGTGCAAGCTCAGAATTTGTCTTAATTAAAACTTGGGTCTGGCAGAATGAAACCTAAGTTCTGGCAGGAGCCATCTCCTCAGGGATCCCCACTCTCTCTGCCCTGTTGCCCACACAACAGTAGCCAGTCCCTGCTCATAAGTTTACCCATCTGCAGAATGGCCTCCCAAAATCTGGATAGTAAAAACTAACATGCACAGCGGCCTGGAATTCAACCCTTCTCTAGTCACTTACATGCAGCTGTTGTTATGTGCCGTGGAGTCGGACCCAACTCACAGCGACCCTTCCTTGGGTTTCTGAGGCAGTATCACTACAGAAGTAGATTGCCCAACTTTCCTTCCGAGGAGTGGCTGATGGGTTTGAACCACCAGGCTTCTGGTTAGCAGTCAAGTGCCTTAGGCACTATGCTACCAGAGCTCCTTTACATGCAGCTGTTGTTGTTGTTGTTATGTGCTGTGGAGTTGGGCCCGACTCATAGTGACCCATCCTTGGGTTTCTGAGGCAGTATCACTACAGAAGTAGATTGCCCAACCTTCCTTCCGAGGAGTATCTGGTGGATTTGAACCGCCAGCCTTCTGGTTAGCGGTCAAGTGCCTTAGGCACTACACCACCAGTGCTCCTTTACATGCAGCAGAACTGTTTTAACGAAGGATTTTCATTTCTCCTGATTTCTTGTTATTGTATGCCATTGAATCAATTCCAACTCATAGCAACTCTGCATAACAGAGTAGAACTGCCATATAGGGCTTCCTAGGTTGTAATCTTTATAGGAACAGATGTTGTTGTTGCTGTCGGACCCGACTCATAGCGACTCCTCCTTGGGTTCCTGAGGCAGTATCACTACGGAAGTAGATTGCCCCATCTTCCTTCCAAGGAGTGGCTCCCACGGATCTGCTGGTAGGTTCAAACATCTGACCTTTTGGTTAGCGGCCAAGTGCTTAACCAGGGATCCTTTATGCTGTTGATAGCAGTTGTTAAGTAGAGGGTCAACGAAAAAGGGGAAGACTCTCAATAAGATGGATTGACACAGTGACTGCAGAGATGGGCTCAAGTATAGCAGTGATTGTGAGGATGGAGCAGGACTAGGCAGTGGTTTGTTCTGTGGGACGGAGGGTCACTGTGAGTCAGAACCAACTCAATGTCAACCTACAACAACAACACTGTTCTTAAACATTTGAAGCTCTATGGAGTAAATGAGCAGTGATGGAGAAATGAATTTCAGCTCAATGTAAAAACTTTAAAAAAATAGTTAAACTTGTTTCCATATATAGAATGGGTCACTCTAGGAACAATAAGTTCTTTGTCATGGATGTGTTCAGTCCTATGGAGGACTCCTTGTCAAGGGCATTGGAATGTCATGATTAACAGTAAGAGCTATGTGGACTTTGGAATCAAACCGAGTTTGAACCCCTGCAACACCACCTACTAATGGCATGTATTGTATGAATCACCTAACCTTGCTGAGTCTCAGTTTCCTCATGTATGAAATGGAGTAAAGCCTGGTTAGAGGGTTAAATGATATAATGTATGTACAGCAGGGCTGACTCGACGGCAAATAACAACAACAACAACACAGCAGCTTAATAGGAGCTCTGGTAGTGTGGTGCCTAAGGTACTTGACTGCTAACTAGAAGACTAGGTTTTCAAACCCACCAGCCCCTCCTCGGAAGGAAGGTTGGGCCATCTACTTCCATAGTGATATTGCCTTGGAAACCCATGGAGGGGTCGCTGTGAGTCAGTCCAACTCGATGGCACATAACAAAAACAACATAGCAGCTTAATTAGTGCTCACACTTGGTAAGCACTCAACAAATATATAGGGCTCATTGTGTCGAACACTATTCCGAATGCTTCACAAATATTAACTCAGTTAATTCTCATGACAATCTTACGAGGTATTACCTGTTATAATTTCTGGGTGGAATATTGGATGCAGTGACTTTTAAGGCGCTTTCCAACTTGAGATTCTATGACCAGGCTCCTGTGACCGGCAATGCTAATAACAGATCGTCAGGCAGCTCCTGGGGAACAGAACTGATGGCTTGATGGACTGTTTGATTATATTAGCTATCAGCTTGCCTGCTTCTAAGGGTTAGGCATTTAGATGGATATACCCCTCAAGTCTCTTATGGCTCAGGGCCCATAAAAATGTGCCCCTAATCAAGTGTTTTCTTCCTCATTAATTCATTCTTCCATTATCTTTGAAAGCATACTCTGGCTGCCTGGAAAACAGTCTTTTCCTTCTCTTCCCCCTTCTTCCCTCCTCCTTCTCTTCCTCCTTATCATCATCATCATCATCAGCAAGAATAATTGCTACCATGTATTCAGTACTTATCTATGCCAAGTTCCATGTCAAACTCTACATGTATGTATATATGTGTGTGCATACACATATTTTTTAAGCAAGAGAGTGACAGGAACCAGTTCCATTTCAGTAAGTTATTAAATACAGGTCCAGCCTTATCTTATTTAATAAGGTCCTTGCTTATTTACATAGCTACTTTAATGTGCCTAGAATCTATTCATTTTGTTGAATATCCTTTACTTCCTGGTTGTGAGCTCCTGCTATAGCTAAGTAAATAGTAGAACTAAGGTTTTCCATGACAACAACTTCTCATTATTTGAAAGAAAAAAGTGGGTTATAATGACAGGTGATAAAAACAAAATTCAGGTAAAAGGCAAGACAATCAGATGATAGAAAATGAACATGGCATGTAAGAACTAAATAAGGCACTGAGAGACCAGGTCAGTACACGCTGGTAATTATGTGTTAAGACTGACACAATGGATCTACCTACGTCTTTCAGAAGCTAACATTTTGTGTGACTGATTTTCTGTGAGTGAATACATGAGTTCTTTTTGCTCTTATAGTTCTTTTTTTTTTTTTTTTTTTAACCACAGGAACTCATAGCCTAGTAGGAGGAAAGGAACAAAAGGAGAATCATTTCTTCATTTTTTTTCATATATTCATTCAATATTAACATTAATATTAATATTACCTATTAAGCTTCTATTATGCCTCGTTTGGGGCCTTATTATATACGAAGCATTTGGAAAACCATAAAGGCAACCAAATTGATAAAAGGGTGAAAAACGTTGAGGAAACTTGCTTGTTTGCACAAGGAAAAATAAATGAAAGTTTATCAGTCAATACTTTTAATTTGCCTGCTCACCAGAAGGCTGGCGGTTCAAACCCACCAGCCACTCCTCGGAAGGAAGGTTGGGCAATCCTACTTCCGTAGTGATACTGCCTCGGAAACCCAAGGAGGGGTCGCTATGAGTCAGGGCTGACTCGACGGCACATAACAACAACAACAACAACATTAGAAACATTAAGAGTCAATTATTTTTCTTTGCCAGGTAGAGAAAATAAGAAAGACTTCATCCAGAGCAAGAAGAGTCTAGAGACTATAATGGTATCTCATTACAAAATTATTAACAGCCCGTGAGACTGGGCTGTATTAGCAAAGGACATAGTCCAGGCATGGTGAAGAGACAAGGAGTTCCTCATTCTAAATTCTGTTTATCTCCACTACCCACCACACCTACACACCTTCAATCTCAGTTCCAAAGAGAGGTTATTGGAGCTACTACTGCCCCCTCCCTAATCCATGTTGCTAGGCAGTCTCTGCTCTGAGTCTGCATCTGACATCCAAGAGCACACCTCCCAGGCGCCTTCTGGGTCAGTGGGAAGAGCTTGATATTAGGAGGCCTGGCTTTCAGGTCACACGCCCCACATTGCTTTACTTTTCTGACCACAGTTCAGAGAGCAAGTTGATCTTGATCCTAGTAGTTCTTACACTTCAGTGTAGATGAGAATCTTTATTGCTATTAGTTTTGGGAAGGGGTGTTTGTGCTTGTTTAAAATCTAGACACCTGCCCTCTCACCCACAAATTCTAATTTAGTTAGTTTAGAGTGGGGCATGAGACCAGGAATCTGCATTTTAATAAATATCTGATACAGGTGATCCTGGGCTAGATAACCTCTAAAATATGACCAATGAAAGCTAGATCATACCTCTTTCCAGGTTCTGCTTCCTTTCTGAGTCTTCTTATAGAATTATCATAGATTAGCTAAACTCTAATTTTTTGTCTCCCTACTCCTTTAGGCAGAGTCCTCAAATTTAGTCTGATGATATCTGACCTTAGTCTCCTGGCCCTAATTGACATTACCACTTTATCTAAAGTGCCTGCTACCTCCCACTCCAACCCCTGCATTGATTTCAGATCTGTTACTGTCTTTATCTGTTTACTTGTTATTGGTCTCTTTCCTTTACTAGACTAGAAAGTCCATAGATCAGTCAACTTCTATGGCATGTTTTTTTCCCAGTACCTAGGTTAGAGTAAAACCAACCCCCCCCCAAAAAAAAACCTCACTGTCATCAAGTTGATTAGATACATAGTGACCCCTCCTTGGGCTTATGAGGAGGTATCTCTACAGAAGTGGATTGCCCAATCTTCCTTCCGAGGAGTGGCTGGTGGGTTTGAACTGCCAGCCTTCTGGTTAGCAGTCAAATGCCTTAGGCACTATGCCACCAGAGCTCCTGAGGATACAGTAAGCACTCACTAAATACTGATGAATGAGTAAATGAATGAATAAGTGAGATGACTTGAGCGATGACCTTTAAGATCTGTTCCAACCTTAGAATTCAATCTGTTTTTCCCTATTTACTCTTCTAGTGTTCCTAGTGACATGACATTCATCATCACAAATGATGTTTCAAGGTCTGTCCTGAAGTACAATGCTGTCAATGATAGGATAATATCCATACACCTACAAGGAAGACGAGTTAATATTACTGTTATTCAAATTTATGCACAAACCACCAAAACCAAAGATGAGGAAATTGAAGATTTTTATCAACTTCTACAGTCTGAAATTGACTGAACATACAATCAAGATGTGTTAATTATCACTGGTGATTGGAATGCAAAAGTTGGAAACAAAGAAGAATCACTGGTAGTTGGAAAATTTGGCCTTGGCGACAGAAATAATGCTGGAGATTGCATGATAGAATTTTGCTAGACCAACGACTTATTCATTGCAAATACCTTTTTTCAACAACACAAATGGTGGCTATACACGTAGACTTCACCAGATGGAGTACACAGGAATCAGATTGATTACATCTGTAGCAAGAGGCATTGTAAAAGCTCAGTATCTTAAGCCAAAGCAAGGCCAGGAGCTGATTGTGGAACAGATCATCAACTGCTCATATGCAAGTTCAATTTGAAGTTGAAGGCAATTAAAACAAGTCCACGAGAGCCAAAATATGATCTTGAATATATTTCTCCTGAATTTAAAGACCATCTAAAGAATAGATTTGATACATTGAACACCAGTAACTGAAAACCAGAAGAATTGTGGGATAACATTGAGAACATCATCCACGTAGAAAGCAAGAGGTCATTAAAAAGACGAGAAAAGAAGAAAAAGCCAAAATGGATGTCAGAAGAGACTCTGAAACTTGCCCTTGAGCGGAGAGTGGCTAAAGCAAATGGAAGAAATTACAAGATAAAAGAGCTGAACAGAAGATTTCAAAGAGCAGCTCGAGAAGACAAAGCCAATTACTATAATGAAATGTGCAAAGACGTGGAGTTAGAAAACCAAAAGGGAAAAACATGCTCAGCATTTCTCAAGCTAAAAGAACTGAGGAAAAAATTTAAGCCTCCAGTTGCAATATTAAAATATTCTATGGGCAAAATATTGAATGATGCAGGAAGCATCAAAAGAAGATGGAAGGAATACACAGAATCACTGTACCAAAAAGAACTGGTCAATCTTCATCCATTTCTGGAGCTGGCATATGTTCAAGAACCAATGGTATTTAAGGAAGAAGTTGAAACTGCACTGAAGGAATTGATGAAGAACAAGGGTCCAGGAACCCATATGAGATGTTTCAATAAACAGATGCTCCACTGGAGGCACTCTGTTATGCCAAGAGATTTGGAAGACAGCTACCTGGCCAACTGACTGGAAGAGATCCATATTTGTACTCATTCCAAAGAAAGGTGATCCCACAGAATGTGGAAATTATCAAACAATATCATTAATATTGCACTCAAGTAAAATCTTACTGAAGATAATTAAAAAATGGTTGCAGCTGTATATTGACAGAGAACTTCCAGAGGTGCAGGTTGGATTTAGAAGAGGACATGGAATGAGGGATATCATTGCTAATGTCAGATAGGTCTTGGCTCAAAGCAAAGAATACCAGAAAGATTTTTACTTGTGTTTTATTGACTATGCAAGAGCATTTGATTGTGTGGATCATAACAAATTGTGGATAACATTGAGAAAAATGGGAATTCTAAAACACTTAATTGTATTCATAAGGAACCTGTACATAGACCAGGAGGCTGTTTTTTGAACAGAACAAGGGGACACTGCATGGTTTAAAATCAAGAAGGAAGTGCGTCAAGGTTGTATCCTTTCCCCATATTTATTCAATCTATATGCTGAGCAAATAATCCAAGATGCTGGACTCTATGAAGAAGAATGTGGCATCAGGAATGGAGGACAAGTCATTAACAACCTGCAATAAGCTGATGACACAACTTTGCTTGCTGAAAGTGAGGATGACTTAAAGCACTTACTGATGAAGATTGAAGAATACAGTCTGCAGGATGGATTACAACTCAATATAAAGAAAACAAAAATCTTCACAACTTGACCTATAAGTGGCATCATGATAAATGGAGAGAAGATTGAAGTTGTCAGAGACTTCACCTTGCTTGGTTCTACAACTGACACCAATGGAAGCAGCAGTCAGGACTTCAGATGATGTATAGCTCTGGGCAAATCGGTTGCAAAGGACCTCTTTCAGGTGCTGAAGAGCCAAGATGTCTCCTTGAGGACTAAGGTTTGCCTGACACAAGCCATGGTATTTTCAATCGCCTCATATGCATGTGAGAGCTGAAAGAAGAATTGATGCTTTTGAGTTGTGGTGCTGGTGAAGAATGCTGCAAGTACCATAGACTGCTAAAAGAACTAACAGACCTGTCCTGGAGGAAGTGCAGCCGGAATGCTCCTTGGAAGCCAGAATGGCCAGACTTTGTCTCACCTACTTTGGTCACGTTGTCAGAAGGGAGCATTCCCTGGAGAAGGACGTCATGCTTGGTAGGTGGAGGGTCGACAAAAGAGGGGAAGGCCCTCAAAGAGATGAATTGACACAGTGGCTGTGGCGATGGGCATAAGTATAGCAGGAATCATGGAGCTGGTGTGGGACCGGGCGGTGTTTCATTCTGCTGTGCATAGGGTCACTATGAGTCAGAGACAACACGATGGCACCTAACAACAACAACAGGATAGTGTTCAAGAAACAGCTCAAATTTTCCAGCTGAAGGGAAAAAGAGATATAGAATATTGAATGTTGTTGTGTGCTGTTGAGTCAATTCCAACTCATCACACCTGTATATGACAGAGTGAACAGTTCCACAGGGTTTCCTAAGCTGTAATCTTTACAGGAGCAGATCACTAGGTCTTTTCTACTGTGTGGCTGCTAGGGGGGTTTGAACTACTAATCTTTTGGTTAGTAGCCAAGCACTTAACTTTTGTGCCACTAGGACTCCCTGATCTCTGTCAAAAAACAAACAAAGAAGCAAAACAAGCCCCTTGGCACAGAGTCAATTCTGACTCATCACGACCCTATGGAACTTAGTAGGACTGATCCACAGGGTTTCCAAGGCTGTCAATCTTTTTACAGAAGCAGACTTTTCTTTCTCCTGCAGAGTGGTCTGGTAGGAACTTTGAAATGCCGAACTTTTGGTTAGCAGCTGAGAAATTTAACCCCTGTGCCCCTTTTAATATCTGCCTGGAAAAGGTAAAATCTATACTTGCTTATCATCCTGCCAATGTCTTAAGCACCAGTGCCTTAATAATATCCTGGACCTAGAGTGTCCAGGTACTGAACAGATCGATTGGGAACAGAGAAACATTTAATCAGCAAGTACACATGGCATCCTCTATCCATGACATCTAAAGTCCTGCAGATGAGTGTGCCTGAGCCGGCAACTGAAGTCTGGTATCAGTCTTCTTGCACATAGTCAAATACTCCCATTTATGAACTTTGGGGCTGAGCTGTTTGCTAGGCCAATGTAAGCAACATTCCTCAAACCAGTCCACTGCCATCAAGTTGATTCTAACTCATAGCCACACCTATTGGGTTTCCAAGACTATAAATCTTTATGGAAGTAGATTGCCTCATCTTCCTCCTGTGGAGCAGCTGAGTTTGAACAACTGACTTTGTTAACAGCTATATGCCTTACTCACTATGCCACCAGCACTCCTTAGGTAACATTAAGTTGATGGAAAAATGCTGTGGTATGTCAATCAAAGCAATAAAAATAATGCAATGAACACAATCATAAAAAAATAATATTGGTAATCATTTAACAGAGAAGGTATGAGTTGCACTGAAGTTAGGTGAGTTATACTCTCTGATTGGGTTGGATCTAACCAAACCAAACCAAACTCACTGCCATCAATTTGGATCTGACTCATAGCAAGCCCTTTTTGGGTTTCCGAGGCAGTATCAATATGGTAGTAGTTTGTCCAATCTTCCTTCCAAGGAACCACCAGCCTTCTGGTTAGCAGTCAGATGCCTTAGGCACTACTCCACCAGAGTTCCCTGGGTTGGATCTACATACATGAATGAAATATTTTAAGGCTATGTTGTTGTTATGTGCCATCAAGTTGGACTGACTCATAGCGACCCCTCCTTGGGTTTCTGAGGCAGTATCACTATGGAAGTACATTGCTCAACCTTCCTTCTGAGGAGTGGCTGGTGGGTTTGAAATATTTTAAGGCTATGTTGTTGTTATGTGCCATCAAGTTGGACTGACTCATAGCGACCCCTCCTTGGGTTTCTGAGGCAGTATCACTATGGCAGTACATTGCTCAACCTTCCTTCTGAGGAGTGGCTGGTGGGTTTGAACCGCCAGTCTTCTGGCAAGCAGTCAAGTGCTTTAGGCACTATGCTACCAGAACTCCTTCTTAAGAGTATAGAAAGCAATATTTCTAGATAGCTCTAATGCATATCTTCATTGAAGGTCTCCACCTCATGCTGAACTGATTGCTCTTTCCTTTTTGTTACTGGTTATTATACTATTATATTTGAAAACAAATGTTTGTTTCTATGTCTGTTTCCTCTACTACATTGGTGGTTCCTTGAGGACAATGATCACATCCTATTTATTGCTGCATATCCTGCACCTGCTACATGGCCCTCACAAATTGTTTATTTATTCAATGACTGACAATGAAATTTAAAGAGTATTGACAGTGAATATTGCCAAAATATTTTGAGGCAGATTAGACTGAGACTCATTAATCACGGGCATGATCATTCTTATATATCCTGTTCTCAGTGATTTATTTATAGCTTTTTTTTTTTTTTAAAAAAAACAGTGTTTAATATAAGCCCAAGATTTCTTAGAGTAGGGAGAGATGAGCGTGCTTGAGGGAAGAAAGTAGCCTGGAGAAGGGTGGTTGCTTCTAGGAATGCAAAATGATTCTGCATTCAAATTATCCCAAGTAAGATATAATCCAGAAAGTAAATATATTGAAGGGGAGTCAGAACCTTTAATGCAATGTAAAACATTTAAAAAATTCATCCTATGTTCCAGATTACATACTCAGCAGTGTACATAATAGTAAATTGGCTCTAATTATTCATATCACTAGTACCATTCACTGATAAATCACTTTATAGGAAAGAGCTAACTATTTAGCTTCCAAGCTCCTGGGGCTCCAGCCAAGTACTTGTCAGAGAGGCAGTCATGGGGGTTTATTATTAATTGTCTGCCCAATTATTCCTCTCTCCCTTAGGTACAGCAATACTATATGCTCCATGTGAGGAAGAAGAATCCACCATGCCCAATGCACTGCTTCAGGATTCTTTAACAGAGAGATTGTTCTACAGTGGTACCAAGAACTATTCAGCAGGTAATACAAGCCCTTAAGAATCCTTTAGTACTGCACAGAAATTTGACTGACAGAAGTGTTCTGTGTAGAAATTATTCCCCTCTTCCTCAGTCACTTTTCCTTTGCCTGGCTCCTTTCTTCTCCTAAGCATCCCCATTCTTAAGAAAACCTCTCCTCATCTCTTCTCATGGTGCCCTTTGTGCTCCCAACCAATCTTTGTAAGGGTAGCCATTATACAGTCTCTCCACTTCCTTAATCGAAAGGATTAAGAAAGAAATGCGGCTTCTGCTTTACAAAAGCAATAACCGGTATTGACTATACTATACTATAGCCAACGGTTATGGAAACCTCGCTATATTCCAGGCATTGTGCAGAGTGGATTTATGAATAGAAGTCCATTTAATCTTCATAGGACAGAAGCTTGTACAGGTGGGTCTTAACCCCTGACAGCCCAGTAGAGGGACCAGGGGTGAAATTCAGCCCAAACTCTATTTGGTCGGCCATGTCCACCATATCCCCCTGCCTCAGGCTGTTTCTGTCCTTAGAGAGATGCAGTGGGTTCCAGTGTGCACAGAGGGGTTTGTGTGGACAGCCTTTTGAGGTATCATGATTTCCAATCTATAGTTAAGGAAAATGAGAATTATGGTTTCCATAATTTATTTAAGATCATATGTCTAACTAAGAGAAAGAGGCTGGGGCTTGAACCTAGATCTGAATAAGTCCATATTCTTAGTCACTATTCTATACCAAGATATTAACATTGAGGAGGACATCAGTGAGATTCTTTCTTCCTTAAAGTTTTCCTTTTACTGTAACCCAGAATAAAAGATACATTTCACACTGCAACACAGCACATAAAAGCAAAAAAAATTTTGGATTTTCTTTAGTAGCATAGCACCTAAGGCACTTGACTGCTAACCAGAAGGCTGGTGGTTCAAACCCTCCAGCCACTCCTCGGAAGGAAGATGGGGCAATCTACTTCCATAATTATACTGCCTTGGAAACCCAAGGAGGGGTCGCTATGAATCAGGTCCGACTCGATGGCACATAATAACAACAACAACATAGGAAAAAAAAAAAAAAAAATCCTGAAACTATGCTTAACCTTAGTATACCTGCTATGCATTTCTCTATTTGATATCTTTACTTTTTTTTATTTTAAATAAATTCTGGTCAAACTTCATAAATTGATTTCTAACAAGTTATCACCCACAGTTAAAAACCCACCACTGAAATCCAACCATCCATTTTTTCCATCTTTATTTTACTTGCCCCTATTTGTGGCATTTGGCAATGTTAGATGGGCCTCTGCTTCTTGAAACTCAGCCTGTTTGTGAATCACTCTATCTTGGGCTCAAGAGCACTGCACTATTTCCAGCTTTCTCCTTACATCTTACATCCTCCCCTAAATGTCCTGTATATGTTTCAAACATAAGTTGTTCAAAACTGAGCTCATCATTCTTGCCTTGCTCTTTACCCCTTTAAAAGTACTCTTTCTCCACCAAAAAACCAAACCTGTTGCTGTCAAGCCAGATGCAACTCAGCAACCATATAGGACAAAGTAGAATTGCCCCATAGGGTTTCCAAGGCTGTAATCTTTATGGATGCAAACAGCCACATCTTTCTCCCATGGAACAGCTGGTAGGTTTGAACTGCCAACCCTTTGGTTAGCCAAGGGCTTTAACCATGGCACCACTAGAGCTCCTTTGCTCTTCCTCTACTGTTCTCTTAGTCAACATCCTTTTTTTTTTTTTTTTAAATTTTCCCAGTCTCCTAAGCCATATAAAGAATTCTTACAACTCAAAAGATTGAACAGACATTTTTTAAAAGAGTATTTACAAATGGACAAGCCCAGAAAAAAATTCTCAACATTATTAGTTATCAGCTAAATGAAAAGCAAAACCACAATGAGGATGCTTTCCTCCTAAGATCAGGAACAAGACAAGAATGTCCACTATCACTGTTTCTAGTCGACATTGTACTAGAAGTTTTAGACAAGGAGATTTGGCAAGAAAAAGAAATAAAAGTCATCTACATTGGAAAGAAAGAAGTAAACCTGTCACAGATGACTTGATCTTGTATATAGAACGCCTAAGGCACTTGACTGCTAAGCAGAAGGCTGGCGGTTCAAACCCACCAGCCACTCCTTGGAAGGAAGATGGGGCAATCTACTTCTGTAGTGATACTGTCTCGGAAACCCAACAAGGGGTCGCTATGAGTCAGGTCTTACTCGATGGCAAATAACAACAACAACAACAAGGAATCTACTAAAAAAATGTACTTATATCAGAACTAGTAAACAAGTTCAGCAAGGTTGCAGGATATAAAATCAACATACAAAAATAAATTGCATCTCTAGACACTGGCAATGAATAATTAAAAAATGAAATTAAGAAAGCAATTCTACTTATAAGGCATGTAAAACAATAAAACACTGAGGAATATATTTAATCATGGAAGTAAAAGCCTGAAAACTATAAAACTTTGCTAAAAAAATTAAAGAAGACTAAAGTAAATGGAATGGTTCTATGGGCAGCACAGATGGCTGAGCATTGTGGTTCAAACCCACCCCAAGGCACGTTGGAAGTAAGACCCGGTGCCCTGCTTCTGAAAGGTCACAGCTTGACAACTCTGTGGAGCAGTTCTACTCTGAACACTTGACGTTGCTGTGAGTTGGAATCAACTCAATGGCAACTAACAATAACAAAATAAATGGAAAGACATTCCATATTCTTGGATGATAAGACTTAGTATTGTTAAGATATGAATATTCTTCAAATTAATTTACAGATTCAATGCAGTTTCTACCAGAATCCCAGGTAATATCTTTGTAGAAATTGATGAGCTGATTCTAAAATTTATATGGAATTACAAGGAACCTAGGACAGTCAAAATAATCTTGAAAAAGACAAACAAAACAGGAGAGCTCATACTTATTGTTTTCAAAACTGACTGCAAAGCAACAGTAATCAAGACAATATAGTAGTAGCACAAGGATAGATATATGGATCAATGAAATAGAAATGAGAGTTCAGAAATAAAACCATGTGTCTACGGTCAACTGATATTTGACAAGGGTGCCAACTTGATCCAATGCAGGGAGAATAGCCTTTGCAGCAAATGTTGCTCAGACACTGGATAGTCACATTTCCTCTTTCTCTGTTTATTTCTTAAGGTTCAGCTCAGGTGGCTTCTCCTCTGTGAAGCTTTCCCCCATTTATCGAAGAAGATATAGTGTATCAGAATCTTTCACTTAACTGTAATATGGTATTGGTTGGTTATAACTTCAGTGTGTCTGTTAAGTCTGTTTTCCTTTCCAGCTTGTGTATGATTTGATATTATAGACTCTGCCATAGTTATAGACTCTGCCATAGTTATATCTGTGCTTATAGCAACTAACATGATGGGGCTATATAAATGTTTATTGAATTAAAAGAACTAAACATGTTTCTATTGATGATGAAGTTAGCAACATAAAGTCTGCAATTAGAATTACTTTTTTCCATTGCTATACTCTCTTAAGGACCTCCAGTGGCATAGTGGGTAAGGCATTTGGCTGCTAACAAGGTCAGCGGTTCAAACCCACCAGCTGTTCCAAGGAAGGAATATGAGGCAATCCACTCCCATAAAGATTTACAGCCTTTACAAACACTTTACAAACACAGTGGGGGTTGCTATGAGATGGAATCAACTTGATGGGAGTGGGTTTGGGAGTTTTTATACTCTCTTAACCTTCTGTTAATACCTCTCATTTTCACTTATTATTCCCCCATTACATTGTGAACGTAAAAAAAAATATTTTAAGTATCTAGAAAATTATATAGAATAATAAAATAAACTCCAATGTACCCATTCTTGTCAAATCTTGACATTTTTGTTGTATTTACTTTAGATTTTTAATAAATAAATAAAACATTTATAGATGCTGTTGAACCCTCCTGGGTACCTTTCTCCAATGCCATTCCTTTTCCTTCCTTTGAAAGGCATTCACTTTCTTAAATTTGGTGTTTGTCTTTTATTTGCATATTTTTATGTTGTGTAATTCATGAACAATTCATGGTATTGTTTTGCATATTTTAAAACTTTATACAAATGCCATAAAGCTGCACTTATTCTGCAATTTGATTTTGTTTTGGTTCAACATTATATTTTTAGATTTATCTATGCTGATACCTGTAACTCTAATTTAAATGAATGAGTTAAAGAATGCATGCATGCATGAATGTTTAATTAAGTGTGATCCAGCTTTGTCTAAGAAAAGATGTTATAAAATGTGGGCATGATTCTGATAGTTTGCCTGCCACAATGCATGACATTCCATCATTAGCCTTCCTTCTTTTGGCTGCAGTACAAGAGTCCATTCCACAATGCAGTAGAGAGAGCTCTGGAGACAATACATTAAGAATCAGGGTTGGAAAACAATTTTAACAAGCTATAGAGATGGCTAAAATCTAACAATTTGAAATTTAACAAGGACAAATTTAAGGCACCAAATTTGAGTTAAAAAAAAAAAAAAGGAAGAAAGAAAATCAAAAGGCACAAATATAGGATGGGGGGAGATGTGGCTTAGTCACGGAACATGAGCAGAAAATGGCTATCAAAGGCCACTCCAGCAAAGAGCCACCAGGATGGAATCTCTAGAATGAGGAAATCAGGTGACGGAGAGCATACCTCTGGGCTGCTTGGCCTACACCTGCACAAGAGCCATCAGCTTCTGAATACGGAGCTTTATCAGAGGAAAGTAAGCAGAATGGTGGAAGGAAAAGGTAATGTTTCACTTCAACAAAAGAAATTGAAGTCTAGTAGGATATTGGTGGTTGATTGTAATGCTCAGAAGGGAGTTCTGTAGGCCTTAGAGAGGGCTGAGTAAATCCTGCTCTTCTTCCTGGATTCCTCCCTCAGCACTACCACCTATGACCTATCTTGTCTCCAAAACTGGAAACCTGGGGCCAGGGGTCCCTCATCTCTCCCTCACATCCTTTCCTCCCACATAGCTGACAGCCTTTAAGTCCTATCAGGCCTACATTCTCAATATCATCTTACGCAATTGCTCAGCAGCCTTTGGAAATTTGAACGAGTCCCTCCTATATGAAACACTCTCTTCTGTTGGTTTTCCATGTTGCTCCATTTTTCTAAGTTTCCTCCTACCTCTAAGGATGCTGTAGGTGCAACCAGATTCTGTGGTGCCTGAGCATTTTCAGTTTGGGGGCCCATCCTTAAAAGAACACAAAATTATGAATATAAGGCCTTGAATGAGGCCCATATAAAGGAGAGAATTATTTGCCAGTATATTCACCTCTACTGACTACTTTCTCTCAGGCTTCTTTTAAGCCCATCTTTCTTTTCCAAGCCATGTGGTGGAGTTCATAAAGACATATATATCAAAGACTACTTCTCTTTTAATGCTATATTCTCTCCTGGCCTAGGGTATTTCATTCAAATCTTAAACATCTATTACTAATGATGACTCCCAAGTTTGTATATCAGCCCTGCCCTCTCAGTTCCATGCTCAGAGAGTCATCTCAACTGGGGTAGCTCAAAGACACTGAAAGTTCCTGTAGCTGAACCTTCTTACTTGTCATCTGGTTTTCTTGTAGGGCCCTCACCTCACTAATTGGCATCAGTGTCCACCCAGGTCCAAAAGCTAGATACCAAGGCACCATCCATAACACTCCCTTCTCTGCCATGCTCATAGCCAATCTGTATTCAACCTTGTCACTTTTAGCTTCCTTTGATAACTCTTTCTTCTCTTCATCTTCGTTGTTACCATCCCGGACCAAGCTACCAACATGTCTTGGCTGCACCATCACAGTAGTCTCCTAATTGGTCTTCCTACAAACTCTCTGACAATCTCCCCACCTCATTATGGTCTCTACACAACAGTTACACTAGATATTTTTTCCAAAAGGAATATCTTATCATACCATCTTCTAATTGTTGTTAGCTGCTATCAAGTTGGGCCCTGACTCATGGTGACCCCATGCACAACAGAAGAAACACTGCCCAGTCTTGCACTATCTATCTTCATGATTAGTTAGGGATCAGATCGTTCTCTACTGGTAGATAGCCAGGCCTTTCTTCCCAGTCTGTTTTAGTCTGGAAGCTCTGATGAATCTGTTCAACATCACAGCAACCTGCAAGCCTCCAGTGACAGACCAGTGGTGGTTGTGCAGAAGATGCATTGGCTGGGCGTCAAATCTGGATCTCCTGCATGGAAGGTGATAATTCTACCACTGAACCACGACTGCCCCCAGTCCCTGCATAGAAAACTTCAAAAGCTTATGTTTTTCTGTGCATAGGATCAAACCCTTTCCTAGGCCCTGAAGGCCCTGCCTGGTCTGGCCCTGACCAGCTCTCCAGGTCAGCTCTCACCATGCTTTCCCTCTTCCTGCCCTCAAACCACAATACATTCTTTCAGTTTCCCCTGCGTCTCGGCCTCTGCCTGAAAATGATCTTCCTCATCCTCCTAACTCCTGACTCTTTGCTCTAGGTCAGGTTCCTTTATAACTCATTCTTAAAGAATCTTCTTTCCCTCCTAAATCTATTTCTAAGCCCCAGGGATACAGGTGAGGAGAGACAACTCAGGGACGCCCAAAGCAGCAGGCCAGAAGAGCAGGAGAAAGGGGATTAAAAGCCAGGAAGCCAGACATAGGAACAGTCAGCCACAGGGACCCAGGTGGGGGTGATACGAGAGGTCTCCAACAGCAAGACAAACTTGTCTGTCGGTTTGTCCTACTGTGGTGACA
>NW_006921634.1:5588286-5601210 GCF_000298275.1 Orycteropus afer afer | reverse complement strand
GTTTACTGAGCAAATAGGTTTTCCATTTAACAAACCATACACATTTTGCTTTGTGACATTCATTGCAATCCCCACAATGTAACAGTACTCTTCCCACTTCCTCCTTGTGTTTACCATTTCCCTTCATCCTTCTTTCTTATCCCTTCCATCCTTCTGAGTTTTACCCTTGGGCAAATGATGCCCTTTTGATCTCATATGCTTGATTGTTCTAATGAGTGCATACCTTCCTGATATTGGTGTTCATCTTATAAGGCTATCATTTGGCTGAAAGTTGAGCCATGGGGGTGAAGTTCCCAGCTTGAAGAAGGTCAGAGAGGATTCCACCAGTCTTCATCAGACCAATAAACCAGATTTTTTTTTTTTTTAATGATTTAGAGTTTAGTTCCACTTTTTTCTTCCACTCTATCTGTGACCTCCTAATATGATTCCTTTCAGAGCAGTCAGCAATGGTAGCTAGGCACCATCTAACTCTTCTGGTCTCAGGGTTGTGGAGGCTGGCTGGGGTTCATATGGCCCACTGGTCTTTTGGATTATTTCCTTGCATCTTTGATCTTCTTTACTCATCTTTGCTCCAGATGGGGAGCAACTAGTAGTTGCACCTTAGATGGCTACTCAAGAGCTTTTAAGACCCCAGTTGCTACTCACCAAAGTGGGATGTAGAACATTGTCTTTATGGACTGTGCTATGCCAAATGACCTTTGTGTTTCCTGAGACTGGTCCTGAGCCTCCATGCTAGGTGATTCATTCCCTCAAGATGTTTGGTTATGGCTAAGATGTTTGCATAACTCTGTTCCTTGTGTGCTCTGCTACAATCATGGGTATATTTGCAGCACATATAAATACATAAGTAGAAAGAATCATTCTTTGAAGGTTACCAGGGGTGGGAGGGAAGGGAGGGAAATCACTAACTAGAGGGTAGACATGTGTTAACTTGGTTGAAGAGAAAAGCAATATACAATAATGGGGAGGTCAGCACAACATGATCAAGGCAGTGGAAGACACAGAGAGGAGCACAAGAATTAAAGGCAACACAAGTGAATGTTATTACATACACAATTCTGTAATAACAGTAATCTACAAGTGTATACATAGATGGACACTCAAGCTGGATGGGGGTGGGAAGGTAAATGGGACTACACCCATGAATAATCTATCCCACTCCTGAATGTGGGATTGATTTGATTGATCAATGTTGGCTCTCAACTAGACTCTAAGCTTCATGCAGCCTTGGATCGTGTCTGTGCTTGCTCTTCCATGTACCTGTACCTTGTTCATAGCAAGTCCTCAATAAATATTTGTTAAAGAATGAATGGACTCCTGGTAAATGGATGATGCAAGCCTAGCCTGTAAGTCTTGGGTCAGTGAATCGTTTACTTTGAGTGAGCACTGTTCAAGGACACTATGGATTGCAGAGGCATGTAACCTGTTAGGCCAGGAGACATATCACTCCCCAAAGGTTAGGACCTGGCAAGTCCTGATATCCTATGTTGGATGCCAGCTGGCTGCTTACACTTTTGAAAGCATGGCCATACATTAACCCTCAAAGGCAAGGCCCAAGGGCATGATTTTGCTGTAAGCCACTGTCTGCCTGACTGCAGCTTTAATAGTCTATTCTCCAAATGTGCCTTGACGTCAGTGGGAGTTCTCTGTGATCAACGTGTCTAACTCAGCCTTCCCAGTGCAAATGGGAGAAGGGTTCGGTCTGAAAATACTTCATTTGCTATCCGTTTTCAGGTTTAAAGTGAAATTTGGCCTTTATTATTATTATTTTCCATTTGATCCTGATGTAATTTAACCTTCATCAGCTATTACATTTGTAGTCTTTCCTATTTTGTTATTTACAAACTATCAAATAAAAATCCAAATGTGGAGCCAGGACTGAGGGAGGAGAATTGAATACAGTTCTTTCCAGTGCTTTGACAGAATTCCAAACTGGCACAGTTAAAGGGAGAAAGAGAAATGTTTTTGTCATATTGGGTTACAGTAGAAGCTGCAGGATTTAAAGAGGATGATACAAACTGTTAAGCACTCAGTTACTAACTGAAAGGTTAATAGTTTGAACCCACCCAGAAGTGCCTTGGATAAAAGGCCTGTCAGTCTGCTTCCAAAAAGTCACAGCCTAGAAAACCCCATGGAGCAATTCTCCTCTGCCCACCTGGGCCACTGTGTGGGTCAGTTAACTCGATGGCCAGTTAGTAACTCGTATTTTATTATTATTATTATTAAAAATTTCTCTCAGCATCAAAATAAATCATGTTGACCTACAAAATCCTGGAGAATTCTCATCAAATCAGCCGATCAGACCATCATATTGTAATGCAAGAGAAACACCATTAGCATTCATAAAATGTAGTCATATTAAACCCTATGTTTCTTGTGAGGTTCTTTACAAAACAACAATTATAGCAAGATACTACAGTGATGCCAGAAATGTTTGCCAAGGCCTCAAAATTCACCCCTCTCTTCTTGCTGCTCTCAGAGCACCTCATACATACTTCAGTATAGCGTTGGTCATGACATTTTGATAATTCACTTGAGTGTCTCTTTGCCAAGATTGTGAACTCCTTTTGGACCAGAGTATATTTCTTGTTTATCTGTGATAAGCCTAGCTTCTGTCAGGGGGTCTGTCCCATGATTGGAGCAAGGACAACAGGCAGGATTCAGGGAGCTCCATGTTCCAATCCTGTTCTCATATTTTCAGACTATAGGACCTTGCCAAATACTCACTTTCCTCAAGATCTGTTATTCCATAAAATGAAGAGCTGTAAGAAAGGAAGGAGATTTGTGTTCTGAATATAGTAGGCACTCAATATCAAGAATTATCAAGAACTTAAGAACTAGGACTCTGAGGTTACACGTGGGAACTGCCTTTTGCTAGCTGTGTGACATTGGGTAAATCATGTAACCTCTCTGAGTTTTGGCTCCTTCTCTATATGATGGGAACAATAATTTCTATCCCTCAAGATTGTGTTGAGAAAGAGATTTTAGACTTTTCTATATAATGGACAAAAAACAAAGTCTGGTGTCTAATATAGGGTTGCCAACCTTTTATTGTTCCAAGTAAGAATGTTCCAAAAAATGAACTATCATCTATCTACCAACACCATCAAAGAAAGAATATTTTAACACAAAAGAAGTAGGAAAGATAAATTCCTTGAAAAGGAGTACTTTTAAAGAAAAATACTTTCCATTGCCCTTATCTTAGACTGGGGAAAACTAATTTTGCACCTGCACTGGTCTATGTCTGTCCTTTGGAAGCCATTGATGATGAGGATTAAGTGAGATAAATAGCTAAGTATAGAGCCTGGCACACAGAAAATAGTAAATGGATATTAACTGCTACTATTTAAATTACAGTACTTAACTTATCCATTAAAAAGTTTGATAAGTGAATAAACCAAAATCCTGTTATGTATGTAATCAGAAGAACTAAAGAATATGGAGATGTAATGGTATAAAAATATTGCTGAAAGGTTTAGGAATAAAAATATTGTTGATAAGCAAGAATTCACTGAGGACTTCTTATGTTTTAGGTGCTCCCTCTCTGGTGGCATAGTGCCTAAGGCATTTGACTGCTAACCAGAAGGCTGGCAGTTCAAACCAACCAGCCACTCCTCAGAAGGAAGATTGGGCAATCTACTTCCATAGTGATACTGCCTTGGAAACCCAAGGAGGTGTCACTGTGAGTTGGATCTGACTCGATGGCACTGAGTTTAGTTTTTTGGTATCCACAAATGGTTAAGCACATGGCTACTAACTGAAAGGTTCATGATTTGAACCCTCCCTGAGGCACTTTGGAAGAGAGGCACAGTCTGCTTCCAAAAGGTGACAGCCATGGAAGCCCTATGAAGAGCAGTTCTGCAACACACGGGATAGCCAAGACTTGGAATTGGAGTTTTGTGGGTTTTTAAAATTTCATTTATGCTTCATAAAACCCCCCATTTAATCCTATTGTACAGATAAGGCAATTCAAGCATGGAAAGATTATGTAACTTGCTTCAGGTTACTCAGTTAGTAAGTGGATCCAACCTAGGCAGTCAAATTCCATCACTTGAATTTAATCACCATGTGTCTTAGTTATCTAATGCTGCTATAACAGAAATACCTCAAGTGGATTGCTTTAACAAACAAAAATTTATTCTTTCACAGTTTAGGGGACTAGAAGTCCAAATTTAGGGTATCAGGTCTACGGGAAGGCTTTCTCTCTCTGTTGGCTCTGGAGAAATGTCCTTCTCTCTTTCAACAGCTGTGGGCCCAGCATTCCTTGGTGATCTCCATATGTCTTGACATCAGTCTTTCCCTGGGTTTAGAAGGTTCTCAGCACAGGAAACTGGATCCAGAGGATGTGCACTACTCCCTGCTCTTTCTCGATGGTAGTGAGGTGCTTCTCTTCTCTGTTTGTATCTCTCTCCTTTCTCTTTGTAAAATACAAGCTGTGACTCAAGCAAGGTGGTGACTTGAGTAAGGGCATAACTTAAATAAAGGTGTGACTTAAATAAGGGTGAGACTCCAGTAAGGGTAGGACTTAAGTCATGCCCTCTTGTAAAGCTGTGACTCAAGATACACTACCACACTAATCGTGCATCATTAATATATACAGGTTAGGATTTACAACAGATAAAATGAAGGATAATTACATCAGATCACAAAATGGAGGACAACCACACAATATTGATAATCATGGCCTAGCCAAGGTGACACATATTTTTGGGTAACACAATTCAATCCATGACAATCTATCCCCACTCCCCCATACATGAAAAAATCCTGTCATTGCAATCAAATATAGGTGAGACTTTAGGTGTATTCCATCACAGGGCAAAATTCTTCTTCACCTGTGAACCTATGAAATATAGATTTTAAATTGTCTGTTTCCAAAGTCCAATGGTAGAACAGGCACAGGATAGGCCTAATCTCTCCTACAGGGAGAAATTGGAGGGGAAGAAGGGATAATGGGCACCCAGCAAGTTAAAAAACCAGCAGAACAATTTACATATGTTCATAAGGCTTGAAAATAATCTAGACAATTGCTCTGCCCTCCAGATTCTGGGTGCTGGTCAAGGGATTCTGGGTGGTGGCCTCTGAGCTTTGGCTTTCAGCTTCACCCTCCAGGCCCGCTGGGATGGCAGCTCTACTTCCTCAGTTTTGGGCAGCCCTGTTTCCTTAGTCCATCTGAGTGGAGAACCTACCCCCTCAGCCCCAGCAGGCCTTGTTATTCTGCTCCTTGAGCATGGAAGCCCTGCCCCCTCAGCTTTGGGTGGTGGCCCCATCCCACAGGGACACCTTAACAGTTCCAGAAATGAGTTGACAAAGATCCGACTCTTTGAAACACAGGAGACTGTGGCCCCACCCTATGAAACCCCAGAGGCCATGAGACCCAGGCAGCTCAGCTTCCCATGCTCCTTTCAAGAGTTCTGCTGATCTCTGAGATGCTCCTAGTATGATTCTTTTCTTTTCTTAGCGGACAAACGATGTAGCTGCTTTGACCTGTTTCCTTCCTATAGAATTCCAGGAAGCAGATAGCATTCTGTCCATTTGTTCTTTCTCTGTCTCCTTCAGTCTAAGCTAACGGGTTTTCTCCTGTGGTAGATTAGCTCCATCAGTCATAGGCTTAATCTCATTGACAAAAGTTTGTGTAGCCACATCCTTGGTGAAAATTCTAGGACACATGTCCTTAGTTTGTACAACAGAATTTTCCAAATCTTTCCAAATATCTTAAGTTTTGTTTTCCTTTTGCATATTTATTTATTTGTGGTGAAATAATTTATATTTAGAATTAATCAGCTGGCTAAATTTACCAAACAACCCAAAAAAACCACTGCCATTGAGTCTACTCTGACTCATAGCAACCCTGCAGGATAGAGTAGAACTGCCCCCTACTGTTTTCAAGACTATAGATTTTTATGGAAACAGACTGCCTCAGCTTTCTCCTGAGGAACAGCTGGTGGGTTCAAACAACTGATCTTTTGGTTAGCAGCCAAATGCTTTAACCACTGCACCATGAGAGCTCCTGGACTCAGTTTGGATAGTCCCAATTTTATTGGCAATATCCAAAGCATCATACTCAGGAGCCAGACAAACATATGCTTTCTTTGCTCCATCAGGCCTGATCAAGGTTTTGACCTTGGCCATGTCAGTATCATAGAGCTTCTTCACAGCCTGTTTGGTCTGGTGCTTGTTGGTCTTGGCATCCACAGTGAACACAAGTGTGCTGTTATCTTTTATCTTCTTTCTGGCTAACTCAATAGTCAGGGGGAACTTAATGATGGCATAATGATCAAGCTTGTTTCTCCTGAGGGCATTCTTCCAAGGATATTTGGGCTGCCTTCAGAGTCCAGTGGCTGCCAGAAGGTGGGTAATGTGTGGATCCTCTTTTTCTTTTGGCTGTGGGCACCTCTCAGCACTGCCTTCTGGACCTTCAAAGCCTTTTCTTTGGCTTCAGTTTTGGGAGGGGCAGGGGCTACCTTCTTTGCTTTTGACACCATTTTCATACAACGGAGCATAGTTCATTTTTAAATCTATCGTTTTCCTCTCACAATCTTACCCTAAGTGGCAAGGAGAAACCACATGGCCCTGTAAAGATCTTGTATAGAAATCTCTCAACCAAGTATTCAAGTTCATTACCTACAAGGTCAATCTTCCACCAAATATTTGAACATAATTCTGAGAAATTATTTGTCACTGCACAAAAAGCATTGCCCTTCTTCTATTGTCCAATCACATGTTTTATCACTTCCATTTAAAGCCTTATCAGAAGCACATCTAATGTCCAGATTTCTAGCAATATTCTGTTGCTGGTGTCATATGAATTCTCCTAGATGATGGAGATTTTCTCTATAGCTCTCCTCACTTTCTTCTGATATCTCACCAGAACTGGCTTTGATGTCCATAATTTTAGCAACAATCTCTTCAAGGTAGTCTAGTCTTTTACTATTCACTCACTCCCTGCCATCGAGTCGTTTCTGACTTGTAGCAACCCCTTTTGGGTTTTCGAAGTGGAAAATTTTTACAGAAGTAGACTGCCCAGTCTTCCTTCCATGGAATGGCTGGTAGGTTTGAACTACCAGCCTTCTGGTTAGCAGTCAAATGCCTTAGGCACTATCCTACCAGAGCTCCTTAGTCTTTTATTATTAGTCATGTTAAAATTCTTTCAGCTTCTACCCACTACTCAATTCCAAAACTGCTTCTACAATTTAGGTATCTAAAATGCAGTGCCCCACTCTTCTGGTACCAAATTCTATCTGAGTTATCTAGTGCTGCTATAACAGAAATGCCACAAGTGCATGGCTTTAACAAATTTATTCCTTCATAGTGTAGAAGGCTACAATTCAGGGTGTTAGCTCTAGGGGAAGGCTTTCTCTTTTTATTGACTCTTGGGAAAGGTCTTTGTCTCCTTTCAACCTCTGTGGGACCAACATTCCTTGGGGATCTATGTTTGTCTTGGCACCAGTCTTCCCTGGGTCTAGGAAATTCTCAGCACAGGGACCTTGGAACCAAACACTCCTGGATCTTCTTTCCTGGTTGTAGTGAGGCCCCTCTCCTCTCTGCTCACTTCTCTCTCCTTTTCTCTCTTGTAAGATAAAATGTGTGACTTAAGCAACGGTGTGACTTAAGTAAGTGTGGGACTTGAGTAAAGGGTAGGACCAAAATATTGCTCTTTTGTAAGTCTGTGACTTAAGATACACCCTAAACAAATCCTGCCTCATTAATATATAGAAGTTAGGATTTACAACACATAAAATGGAGAATAGTTACATTGGATCACAAAATGAAGGACAACCACACAACATTGGGAATTGTGGCCTAGCCACATTGACACGTATTTTGGGAGGACACAATTCAATCCATGACACTATGATATTCTGCCTCCCTATGATGAAGATAAAATATATGATGAATTTTTAAAATGAGTGCATTGTATATGTATTACTTAACGAGTCCTCATGTTGCCAAAACAGTTAAGCACTTTACTGCTAACCAAAGGTTGGAAATTCAAACTCACCCAGTAGTTCCATGGGAGAAAGATCTGGCAATTTGCTCCTGTAATGATTACAACCTAGAAAACCCTGCGGGGGCAATTCTATTCTGTCACACGGGGTCATTGTGAGTCAAAATTGACTCAATGGCACCTAACAAAACTATATTATATAAATAGAACAACAACTATATTATTATAAATAGAAAGAAAAAGACAATAGAGAGAAAGAGCTAAAAATTGTATAACTGAACTAGATTTGGGGCAGGAAAAAAAAACAAAGACTTTTGTTTAATATGGAGCAGATAGTCCCACAATCATATCCAATTTTATATGAAAATGTCATGTTCTGGAAGTGTGTCAACAACGTTTTAAGTAGAGTGAAAGAATTTGATGTGTGGTGCACCTTGACATATCACCTTTATTTTCTGCTAGGCATCTCTGGTTTGGTTTTCTGAAGTGTGACATAGCTTTGATAGTGATTGTTGGAAGAGGTGAGGGGAAAGGATCATGATTAGACTTGAATCCTGCTTTCAGCATTTTAAGCACATGGTATTGCCAGACAGCCAAGGGGAAAATGCTGCGGGAGCACCAGAATAAGGAGGAGAGGCTTGGCAGGCAGGGGTAGCTTGCTTGCCACTGAATCACCTGAGTGGAACCCAGGTTAATGAATCAATCTCCCTATGAAGCAGGCACTGCTTCATTGCTCTGCACTAGCTCTAATGCAGAGGCCAAAAGCCAGCCCCTGGAATCGGCCTGTATAGAATATAGGAAACAAGAGGTCACAATTTCCCAGAGCCTTGCTGCCAACACATAGACAGTGCCCAGATGGAATTGGCAGTAGTGGCAACCCAAACCTCCCTCCAGCCAAAAACAAAATAACTGGCTTCTTGGAGATGGTTTAGTCACAGCCATGCCTTGGATCATTCCCAGGCTGACACTCAGCAGCAGGGACCCATGGAGGACCCAGCCAAGGTCCTGTGGCACAGTAGGGGCTGCCGATGTGAGTTGCTCTTTTGAAGCCCAGAGACCTCTTGCTGAGTTGAGGTTAAGTCTCCAAGTGTCATAGGATGTCAAATGCATAGGTTTCCATAATCTTATTATCATCACTCCTGTTTCTTATTAATTCGAACAAACACAATGACCAAAGCTTTAGCCTATTATTGTTGTTAGTGGCTGTGCAGTTGGCCCCTGACTCATGATGACGTCATGCTCAATGAAATGAAACACTGCCCAATCCTGTGCCATCCTCATGATTGGTGTGGATCAGACCATTGTAATCCACAGGGTTATCATTGGCTGATATTTGAAAGGAGATCACCAGGCCTTTCTTCCTAGTTTAGCCTATTAACTAAATACTATTAGCAAATTTTCTTCGTTCTCCCATATATTTTTATTATAACACAGTTAACAATGGTGTTTTCAGATAAAAAACTTAGTCCAATGGTGAGATTCCAGAAAAAGCAACATACATTCGTCAATCATGGAACATGACTTTCAGAAGCTGTAAGCATCTTCCATCAAAAATGTGTAGCAGAGTCACAGTACACACTTTTATGAATAGTGTTAACATACACACACAGTGCCTGGCCCACTGTGGTCTCATTGAGTGCTGCTGAATGAACAGATTGCACATAGGAGGACATTGAGGTTCAGAGCAGTTAAGGGTTGTGTCCCTGGACCCATTAGAGCATGCACCCAAGGTCTCGTGACCCCCAGGCCATTGCTCTTGTGTTAACCATTGAATTGGTCACCTCTGAATGTAGAGTAAAGTATTCTGCCTGTGTACCTTTGGCAAGGAAGACTCGGTGCATTTAAATTCATTATTCAGGTTGCCTTTTATGATATCTTTGAGATGGACCTTTACAGTTACAGAATATTAAAAAAAAGAAAAAGGAATGTAAGTGTAAACTTCTAAAATTACTATGATTTATGGAATGATAGGTGTCATTTTTTCACAAATTTTAAATAATGTGATTGAATGCTGTGGAATAATCTGAATGAACGTTGTAAATAAACCTGAAGAGTGCTTGTTTTTAAGACATGATGACAGTGTATAAGTACTGCAAATGTATTTCTAATAGTTTATATGTGTGATGTTTCTTCATAATGTTTATTGGCCTAAGACTCTGTGAAACAGAGGCACAGCCATGCTTGGGTTCCCTGATTTGGAACTTCCAAGTCCCCAAAGCATATGTGCTAAAGAGAAGTGTGAGGGCAGGAGGGTCCAAATTCCTTTTCCTAGAACTAAGATCTTTTGTCCTTCATCTGCAGTGATCCACCCTGCACTGGTTCTGGAATCAGTTCTGATATCAGGGGGAATTTAAGCAGCCCTAATTCATTGCAGATGTCTCTGGGTGGTGCAAATGGTTTGTGCTTGACTACTAACCAGAATATTGACTCCCCCCAGCAGTGCCGCAGGAGGAAGACCTGGCAATCTGCTTCTGTTAAGACTACAGCCAAGAAAACCCTATGGGGCACTTTTGCTCTGTAGCACATGGTATCTCTGTGACTCAACTGCAATAGAATTGACTCAACTGCAATGGGTTTAGTTGTTTTGGTTTGGGATCCATTGCAAGTTAGCTCTGCTGGTGAGCCTACTCTGACTTGGGGCCCAATTCCAGTTAAAGGGACTCCTGTTGATTGCCTTCCCTATGCCAGGCTTTTTATATGTTTTTACCACATTTCATCTCAGAAGAAATGCACATCTGATGGAAGAGACCAAGAAAAGTTAAGTCACTTGATCAGATCACCCCAGTTGGTAAGCAAGGGAACCAGGATTCAAAATCTGATGCATGGTGGAAACAATCCACCAGCTGATGAGTGAATAAACAAAATGTGGTGTGTGCACACAATGAAATATTATTCAGCCATAAAAAGGAATGAAGTTCTAATACATGTTATGAAATAGGTGAACCTTGAAAATATTATACTGACTGAAAGAACCAGATACAAAAGGCCATATATTGTATGATTCCATTTATATAAAATACCTAGATAGGCAAATCTATAGAGACAGAAAGCATATTGGTGGTTGCCAGGCAGCTGGAGAGAAAGAGGAATGAGGAGTACAGGATTTCAGTTTGGGGTGATAAAAAAGTTCTGGAACTAAACAGTGATAGTTGTATAACAATGTGGATGTACTTAATGCCACTGAATTAACTGTACACTTTAAAATCAGTTGCTATCAACCTGATCCCAACTCATGGCAACCCCATGAGACTGCTCACCCTCTCAGTTTTGCTCTTTGCCCTCCTTTAAACTACTCACTATTTTGTAATCAATTTATTTGCTCTTTAAACTACCTAGAATGGTTGGCTGTTAACTAAGAAGACCCAGATAATACAGCTTCCCTTCATGTTCTGATTAAGACCAAACTTTTCTTTGCGGTCAAAGCCTGCCATGGTGTGACTGCGGGTACTTTTCCAGGCTTAAATCTTTTCATGTACCTATACTCCAACTGAGTGGTATAACTATTGCTTTCCTGAACATGGGGTGTGCTCTCCTGGGTGTTTCTCTTTGTTCTTGTTGTTTCCTCCCCTTGAAGCATCCTCCAAGCTACACTTTTGTTGCTAATATTCTATTCATCCTTTAAGACTCAAATTGTTCCTGATTCTTCCCACATTATGTGATTCTTGTTCTTTGGAAATGCTAAATTTCTTTGAAGACACATCATACTTAAGCTCCCTCACCACACACAAATGTTCTCACTGTTCCTGGAGGGCAGAGATTTTGTCTTATTATTTCAGCCCACAGAATTTAGTAGCATTGTATGACTGTGAGGAATCCACCAGCTGGCTTAACAAAGTAACAACCTCAAAGCTGGTCGTTCAGGAAGGATCCCTAATATGTCCTTAAAACTTTTTCCTTCAAGGTCACCTTCTCTTTAGGGTTGTCTTTAACTGCTGCCTCCATCACTGTGATAATCTTAGGTAGTATGGTTGTGCAATGGTTAAAGCAGTTGGCTGCTAACTAAGTAAGGTTGGGGTTCAAACCCACCTGCATCTCTGTGGGAGAAAAGACCTGGTGGTCTGCCCCTAAGATTACAGCCTGGGGAACCCTATGGAGCAGTTTTGTTTTGTCATATATGGTCACTATGAGTCAACAGCCTGAGGGTGGGCTAAGAAGTTCCCCTTAATCTTTTCAGCTCAACTGCTTAAGTTAAGGTCTTGGAATAATAGAAGAGAATGATCCATAAGACCACTGGTTGATAGAAATGGTTGTTCTCATTCCCTGTATACCTGCCGAGCTGTGTGGTGTTCGTCTCGATCTGCTTCTGCCCAGCTCCAACGGCAAGAGGCACTTTTCCTTCCCACCCTCACCACCAGGGAGGACATTCAGGAATTGCCAGACTCTCATAGTCTGAGCTCAGTGGAGCCACACTCAGAGAAAGGAAGACATTCTTTTCTTATCCCAGCCTAACACCTGTCTTCCAACCTCTCATTTCCTGTTTTAGTCCCCACTCTTTCCTAGGACTGATTCTGGAAGTATCTATTCTTTCACGAGTGATCAAATCCCCTTAACACAGGAATGTGGCCATATTTTATTCTAAGATTTAAATGGGGCAGATACATTACAGCACAACTTAATCCAATATCTACTTAAGAAGCACATACACATGTAGCAGAAATCTATAGGAGGTACACAATAGATGTGTGGAGAACTGAATTAACCCAAGCACACCCTTCAAGATTCGTCATTATAAGCAATTGTGATTCTATAAACCAATCTAATTTTCTCTATCCAGTTGAGCTGGTAGTTGGTGATGGGCTGTTGTTGTTGTTGTTGTTAGGTGCCCTCGAGTCATTTCCGACTCATAGCAACCCCATGCACAGCAGAAGAAACACTGCCCGATCCCACGCTAGCTCCACGATCCCTGCTATACTTGAGCCCATCATCGCAGCCACTGTGTCAATCCATCTCATTGAAGGCCTCCCCCTCTTTCGTTG
>NW_006921634.1:5570485-5585136 GCF_000298275.1 Orycteropus afer afer | reverse complement strand
ATTGGACTACAGTTCCAAGACCTTTCACATTCACCAGGCATCTAAAGTGGGAACATGCTTCCCTCATCACTAAATCATTGGTTTATATAGTTTTCCACTATCTACATAAGCCATTTTGGGACTAGTGTCTCTGCAGTTTTTATGTTTAAGGCACAAAATATCTTTCACAAGACCATCCAAACTAACTCGACTCAAAGATTGCCAGTGGGTGAGATTAAGCCTCAGGATGTGTTTATTTGACCAGCATAATGTTTAAAAACATATATATGTGTTAATTTTAATACACTAAAAGTATACAATCTCAGGTACACACTGTCCCTATCAGTCCCTATTATCTCATTCCCATCATGTTTACTCATCTTTTCATTTACATTAGCTCCCTGGTCCTTGAAGCCGTTTGAGTGTGTGAACCCTGAACCAGAATGACTGCACATAAGCAGAGCTACAAGGTATAACCATGTAGTAAATAGCCATTGTTCTTGAGGTTGCCATTGACGTAGAAGTCTGTGGCTTACATAACCATACACATTGACTGTGCATTTAACCATTCCTCTCTGGAGTCTTTCTGCCTTCTTGTTTTCTGTGTGTAGAATATCTGTCTAATCTTGGGAGGATTCTCCATTTTCCCTAATACTTTGCCTTATGTGGTAGTTAAGGTTGTGTGTCGACTTGGCTGTGCTGAGTGGCTGGGAAGCTGGACATAGCTGTTCCCCATGATGAGATTATAACCAACTCTGTGGTGGAATCTGCTGTGAGCAGCTAATTAGCTGACTTTGGGGTATGACTTGCTTCCAGTATATAAGGAGAAGCCTTAAGAAAGGTCTCTGAGCTTTTTGGCATATTTGGATCCTGCATTTGGCTGAGTCTTCATCCCAGTGGCCTCCCATGTTATCTGCCCATGTTGGGATTGTTCCTGGACTTGAGCATGTGGCCTGCTGTGTTGCTTGTTGATCTTGGAATTTTGCCATTTCCCTGTTGACCTTGGGGTCACTAGCCTCAGCAGCCAGAAGCTGTGTGCATCAGAAAGAAGCCTCCAGCTCCACTGTCCCAGGAACTAGAGTCAGAACTAAAGCCCAAGGTCAAGGGGCCTTCACCCAGCCCCTAGAGCTGGCACTCTGAATTTGGACTTCTAGCTCTTAAAATGTAAGAGAATAAATTCCTGTTTGTTAAAGTCATCCACTTGTGGTATTTCTGTTATAGCAGCACTAGAGAACCAAGACACTCTAAATACTCAGGTTATTCCAGAAAATCTTCTCTTCCTTTAACCTCTTCAAAAATCCTGTTAGATCTTCAAAAGATATGGAAAACAATGTCTTTGGGAAAAGAGTAGAGTAGAGAGCTTGCTGAATAATCCTGTTTTCTGCCCTGCCACACACCTTCCATGAAAAAAGTAAATGAAGGATTATCTACTTTATTGTAGGAGATATGGGAAAAACAGAGAGCCCTGGTGGTGCAGTGTGGTTAAGGACTTGGCCATAAACTGGAAATGTTGGTAGTTTAATCCACCAGCTCTTTTACAGGAGAAAAATATAGCAGTCTCCTTCTGTAAAGATTAATAATAAAACCAAACTCACTGCCATGGAGTTGATTCTGACTCCTAGCAACCCCCATTGGGTTTTCAAGGTGGTAAGTAAATCTTTACAGAAATAGATTGCCCCATCTTTCTTTTGAAGAGCAGCTGGTGGGTTTGAACTACAAACCTTCTGATTAGCAGTCAAATGCTTCAGGCACTACACCACCAGAGCTCCTTATAGCCTGGGAAGCCCTATGGGAATATCTAGTTTGTCCTATAGGGTCATTATGAGTTGGAATCAACTCGACAACAACAGGTTAGTATGAAAAAGAAGAAAAAAACACCACAAATTTATATTGCAAAATACTAGCTAACCAAATAATCTAAAACAGAATAGAAATGAAACTGTAGACATTTTGAACAAAGAAGGAAAGAAGAAGAAATCTGTAGAAGAGGACATGGTGAGGTTCTGTGGAGTCTTACAGCATCCCTAAAATCACACAACATTGGAAGCTGTGCCTACAACCTATGTCCCCTCACCCCAAGGTCTCTGTCCTCACCTATGGGTACTTAATGCTACTGAAACCCTTTTACTAGCCAACACAATCCACATACCACCCCTTAGCAGTTTTTAGACACCTAGAATCAGGTCACAACAAGCTCATTCTTTGAATAAGCAGCCATACTTCATTTACAATGATTTTTCTCAAAGTCCTTGTCTGTAAAAGGTGATGTCATTAGACATGTAAAGGAAAGGAACCCCTATTGTCTTCCAACTACAAAGGAAGTAGACTAGATCCAGGAGAGATGGTGTAGCAAGGAAGAGACCCTGAGCATGGCCAAACTCTGCTGTGCAGGGCAGACTGAATAGAATGACTTGGGCCTCATCAGGCCTCACCAGCATGAAAGAGAAGTACAGAAGCTGTGAAATAAGCTCAATGTTTTGATCTGCAAAAAATCAATCTCTTGCTGATCGAGAGAAGCAAGCAGTTCCCATCTCACAATCCTACTTGGTACTGAATACTAATATGAATTAGACATTCCTGTTCTCAGGAAGTGTATTGTTTAAGGAGAAAGCAATACACATGCTTCATGCCTGGTGATCCCTGCATATGTTCAATGAGTAGTGGCATGATAAATGGGAACTCAGGGGAGGGAGAGATCCCTGGAATCAGAGAAAGCTTCTTAGGGAAGGTGAAACTTGAGCCAAACCTTGAGGAAGGGGTAGGATTTAGAATGTGGAGGGGAGAAGAACTCTAGGTGGAGGGGCTTGGTGGACAAGGTGTGTCACAGTAAGGGGACAATGGGAGAAAAGCCTGTCTCAATAAATTACAGAAATGATAGTGAAAAGATTGGAAAGGAACGTGGCAAGGAAATGCAGTAAAAGCTTGATAGTAGTGTGACTGTATGGCTGTGCTTACTTTCCTCACCTCCCAAATGGACATAATAAAACCTTGTGATGTGGTAAAGTTAGATGGACAGTTAACAAGCCTATGCTCATTACTGTCACCAATTGCAACTTTGTTGTTGTTGTTATTATTTGCCCTCAAGTCAGACCCAGCTTATCACAATCCCCTCCATGGGTTTCTGAGATGATATCACTACGGAAGTAGATTGCCCAACCTTCCTTCCAAGGAGTGGCTATTGGGTTTGAACCACCAGCCTTCTGGTTGGCAGTCAAGTCCCTTAGACACTACGCTACCAGAGCTCCCATTGCAGCTTTAGCGGTGCCTGAAAATACCCTTTTGGTAATTCACTAGAAGAAATCACTGAAAGCTGTTATATTCTTGTTTATGGTTTATTATAGCTAAAAGAAACAGATTAAAATTGGCCAAGGGAAGAGGCCCATAGGAAAGAGTCCAGGAAAGTTCTCAACATGGAGCTTCCAGTTGTTTTTCCTAGTGAAGTTGTGGTTAACGTTACTTTTGTAATATCAATGCATGGCAATATGCATGGAGTATTGCCAACCAGGGAAGCTCATCTAAGCCTTGCTATCTAGACTCTTTTTTGGGGATCTGTGGTCAACTGCCTATGTGGCTGACCTCAATCTCTAGCCCTTCTGCAGATTGAGCTGATACAACATGACTCCAAGTCTCCACCATAAATCACATCGTCAGCCTTTCTGGCATAACTCAAAGCCCCCCAAAACACTCCAATTGGGCACATTCCAAGATCCTTGAGATCATCTCCCACAATCTGAGGGCAAAGGCCAGACCTCTCTTTGGGCAAGGTCAAATTCTTTACTATAGCTATTCATAAAGTTAAATGAAAGTACTCGGCAAGGCCAGACCCTCAGCAATTGTCGATTCTTCCTTCCTAGGCTGAGGTTCTTAGTATCCTGTAGACTGTGTGGAATAGCAGGGTATGTGAGCAGGAAAACACATACACACAGCATTGCTGTTGAATCTATTCCAACTCAAAGTGCCCTTATAGGACAGAGTACAACTACCCCATAGGGTTTCCAAGGCTGTATATCTTTACGGAAGCACACAGGAGGCTGCCATATCTTTTGCTCGTGGAATGGCTGGTAGGTTCAAACAGCCAACCTTTGAGTTAGCAACTGAGCATTTAACCACTTCACCACATGAGCAGGAAAGGGAACTTTAAAACCCTCACTGAGAGGGAATTACTGAGAAGGATGTGAGAGGGGCTTGTGGAAGGTTAATTTAAGCCTGCTTTGATGAATGAGTCCCTGGGTGGCACAAACAGTTCATGCTAACTGGTTGCTAACTGAAAGGTTGATAGTTTGAGTCCACCTAAAAATACCTCAGAAGAAAGACCTGGTGACTTACTTTTGAAAAATCAGCCATTGAAAACCTTATGGAACACAGTTCTACTCTGACACACATGGGATCACCATGAGTTGGACTTAGTGGCAACTGGAACTAGACTGGCTCTGATGAAGGGTAGCAAGAATGGAAAGATCTAAAGGAATGTGCTTAGGTCCTGAGTGCCAGGCAAATTACTGGATTAGGAACAATTTCGGTGATCTCTTAGACCGTGCTCGAGGTAGTCAGATTATGTTTGAAATCTTCCTGAAAGCTCTACAGAGCCATTGGGCAGTAGTGGCGGTCAATCCCTAGGTTTCCAAATGGGAGTGGAAAATGTGGAATAGAAAGTGAGACACTCTATCCGCTTTTATCAGCCACCAATGCCAGATATTCTTCACTCCTGCTAAAATTTAGTAGGTACATTAAAATGCATCCAGGCACAATAAAAACTAGTTTGAGGCTTAAAATATAGTTTCTCAGATGACAATTTAGTGGTGTGTTTTAGTATGCATAAGTGGAAATCAGAATGTAATATGTAGGCTAAAGTAACACATTAGCAATTTCATAAGTGGTCTAAAATTGCAGTATACACGAGCAACTTGAGGGGAGGGTGGGCTCAGGGAGAAAAAGGGAACCAAAACACCATAAACTTCAGAGTCTTGTCTTTATTCCCCTAAATAGGACCTTGAACAATTCCTCAGTGAATTTGTAGTGGAATTTCCTCTTACTTTTTTTTTTTTTTTACTTTTATTTTTTATTGAGGTAAAATTTACATTATATAAAATTAACCCTTTTAAAATGTCCAATTCAGTGGCATTTGGTATAGTCACAACGTTATGCAACCACCACCTCTATCTAGTTGCAAAACATGTTCATCACCCCAAAGGAAACCTTGTACCCATTAAGCAATCACTCCCTATTCTCCCCTCCATCTAGTCCCTGACAACCACTAATCTGCTGTCTCTGTGGATTTACCTATTCTGGGTCTCTCTTTTTTTAAAATTTAACTTTTATTTTTGTTTCTTTCCTATGACTCACATAAGCTTGTGTGTTTCCCTGAACCATAGATTATGCCTACTGCTTTGGAAGAATTCAGAGGTTGTCAAGATGTCAGGAAGGCCCAGGCAAGGTGTTGGAAGGAGAATAATTGGATAGAATCTAGCTTTGTAGGACCAAAAGCCTAGGGGACGGGGTCCTATCAAGATTTTCCTAAACCAGGGCTATTAACCTTTCTGTACTATGGACTCCTTGGCAGTCTGATGAAATTCTTGGACTGATTTCAGAATAATGTTGTGACTAAAGTAAAGCATACAAGATTACAAAGGAAACCAATTATGTTTACATGCAATTATGAAATATTAAAGAAATTGGTGATCAAGTAATATGTATGTGTCTTTATTAATATGTTAAGCAACACGATCTAGCTGTGGGTCTAATAACCACTGTAATTTTGAAGCGGTGATAGGTGTAAATTATATCTGGAGATCTGTGCCACAACTATAATCTGATCTGAGAACATCTGATTTCTACTGGTGGCAAAGGCACAGGTACTGCTAATGATACTGTAGTTTGTTGCTTACATTCACAATTGAATGAAATGTGAATGGAAGTTAGTGAAAATAAAAGTATAATTTTTCTCCATCCAAGTTCAACTCAAGACTCTGGTTAGAACGTCCTGCTCTGGGATCAATGGTTTCTAGCTTATTTTCAGTCATGGACCTCTTACCCACCATCACTGCCATTGAGTTGCTTCTGACTCATAGCCACCCTATAGGACAGAGTAGAACTGCTCTATAGGGTTTCCAAGGCTGCATATCTTTACGGAAGCAAACTGCCTCATCCTTCTCCCACAGAGCGGCTGGTGGGTTCAAACTGCCAACTGTTTGGTTAGCAGCCATATGCTTTATCCACTGCACCACCAGAGCTGTTTATGGACCTCTTAGAGTATCTGAAAAAAGACTCTATCAACAGAAAAATGCACTTATCTACAGAAGAAAAATTGTGTCATTTTTGTGGACCCTCTGATGCTCATCCAAGAACCATTTCCAAGTCCATGGACCCTGGGTTAAAAACTCCAGTTCTAGAAGTATTAAGAGTCAAGGGCTTGTCATATTTAGGGTTCTTTGACTATAAGCAACAGATACTAACTCTGGAACCAGGTAGATTTAGAGAATCTTTGTTATAGAAGTTATTTGATGTTTTTGTTTGTGGGTCCCCCACCCTTTTTTATACCATGTCTGGAATGAGTAAACTCCATCAATGATCAGACTACATTTTAGATCTTCTGCTCATTGTTCAAATGTCTGAGTGGCCTAGCTTGGGCCAGGTGCCTATTACTTTACTTTGATGACTTAATTACAGCAAACTTCCTCTACTGAGGAAGGGTTATTTCCAAAAAGGAAGTGCCTAAGGCATTTGACTGCTAACCAAAGGGTTGGTGGTTCAAACCCACCAGCTGCTCCATGGAAGGAAGATGGGGCAATCTACTTCCATGAAGATTTACCCCCTTGAAAACCCAATGGGGGCTGCTATGAGTTGGAATCAACTAGATAGCATTGATAGTTTTCTTTTCTCTTCTTTTCTTTTAAGTACCAAAAGATAAGAAGCTCTGGTGGCACAGTGGTTAAAGCATGTGGCTGTTAACCAAAAGATCAGCGGTTTGAACCCACCAATTGCTCCACAGGAGAATGATGAGGCAGCCTGCTTCTGTAAATATGTATGGCCTTGGAAACCCTATAGGACAGTTCTACTCTGTCCTGTAGAGTCGCTAGGAATAGGAGTTAACTTGATGGCAGTGGTTTTGGTGTGGGTAGCATCAAAAGAAATGGTGAGATTCTGAGGCAGGGAAAAGACAAAAAGACACAAATACATATATATATGTCAGGTCTGACTTGACAGCACATAACAACAATAACAAATATATATATATATCTTCATGTCCCATGAAAAATGGTGATAAGTACTGAATTTTCTTAATTGTAAGGCTCACTTTTTCTGTTTTTGAGCATTTTAATGATTCTGAATTATAATATGGCTCTCAGTTGAAAGCAAGTCCCCTCAGCCCTGAAAAATAAGCTTACTGCCATCAAGTCAGATTTGACTCATAGTGACCCCTCCTTGGGTTTAGACTGCCCACTCTTCCTTCTGAGGAGTGGCTGGTGGATTTGAACTGCCAGCCTTCTGATTAGCAGTCAAATGCCTTAATAAATTCACTGGCATTGAGTTGATTCCGATTCATGGCAACCCCCATTGGTTTTCCAAGGCTGTAAATCTTTACAGAAGCAGACTTTCTTCCATAGAATGGCTAGTGGGTTCAAACCACCTACCTTTTGGTTAGCAGCCAAATACCTTAACCATTATACCACCAGAGCATGTGCTCTCTCTCTCTACATAAATATGTATGTATGTATGTATATGATATTACTACCAGTGAGAAAAAGACATTTTTATCATAATACTTGATACTTATGCATCAGTTTCTTCCGAGGAATTCAAATTCCAACAAAGTGTATGAAATGGGTAGGCTTTTGGTGGAAATATAAATGTAAATTTAAGGATTAAAGCATTACTACTTTTCAAATACAAGAAGCTCAATATTTTCCCCTCTCAGCTTATGGAAGGTAAATTTTCTAGTTCTAGAAGTGTCTTCCCATGATGTTGGCCTGTAGGTATTCATTTCAGATTTAATTTCAACTAACATCAACTGAGCACCCATAGAGGGAAGATATACCAAAGAGGCTAAGAATTTGACCTGTGCATTCAGACAGGCCTTAGGTTAGTTACTTAAATGGTCTAAGACTCAGTGTTTGTCTTTATAAAACAGGGATTACAAATGTAACTCCTCTTACAGTTAAGTAGCTCCTCTATAGTGAGGCAGGGTTGGTGACTTATGGGAGACTCTTTTTTGCCACACATATGAGCATATGAGTGTGTGTGTGTGCATGCATTCACACACACATACACATACACATACACATACACAGTAATTGCAAAAAAGGTGCAGTCATTCACAAGAGAGAGAGAGAGAGAGAATCAAGATGAATGTCAACAGCTCAAGTCTGGTTCCTATGAGCAGAGGTCAGACATGCTGCTACCTGTAACCCTTTTTACCAATTCTAACACCAACCATCCCTCCCACGACACTCTCTACTTCTTTACTGGGTTAGATAATTCATTGCAATGGCTACACGGAATTCAGTCAATACTTACATATATGGGGTTTATTAGGGAGGTAAGACTACAATTCAGGACCAGAAACAACTCAGGATACAGTTCTTTAATCAGAACAGTTTTTTTCCCAGCTATGTCATAGGCATGCTTCTCTTTGGCCTCGGCCTCGGCCTCTGCCCTGCTAGGGCCAGTGTTACAAACCTCTTTTAGCTCTGCTAATAGGTGCCCCAAGAGGCACCCCACTCTGCAGCAAGCCGCCTGCCCAAAGACATTCAGCTTTCTTGCTCTATGGGCTGGGAAGCCCACTGCTCTGTCTCATGTCTTACTCTTGGTTCTTCTACTTCCACTGCCACCATCTCTCTGCCATGTCAGTGCAGGGATCTGGGGTCCAAGGCTGTGCTCCACTCCCGGTTCTTCTGTTTTGATGGCAATGAGATCCCTTTTTCTACCTCTGGGATGGCACGTTTTAAGCCTAGTGGGATGGCAAAACTGACCAATCCACTCATTAGGGTTTCATGCACCTTATTTCCATAATCTCACCCCCACAAGGGTGCCACATACCTTATTTACATTATTAATAGCTATCCAATCCCCTTGGTGGGCCACAAGCACCTCACATTTGTATCATCCTACCCAGTCATACACCAGCCACTCCTCGGAAGGAAGGTTGGGCAATCCTACTTCCGTAGTGACACTGCCTCGGAAACCCAAGGAGGGGTCGCTATAAGTCAGGTATGACTCGACGGCACATAACAACAACAACAACAACCCAGTCATAGGGCTGCTACCCTGTAACCCTTTTTACCAATTCTAACACCAACCATCCCTCCCACAACACTCTCTACTTCTTTACTGGGTTAGATAATTCATTGCAATGGCTACACGGAACTCAGTCAATACCCTCTTGGGGCACCTATTAGCAGAGCTAAAAGAGGTTTGTAACACTGGCCCTAGCAGGGCAGAGGCCGAGGCCGAGGCCGAGGCCGAGGCCAAAGAGAAGCATGCCTATGACATAGCTGGGAAAAAAACTGTTCTGATTAAAGAACTGTATCCTGAGTTGTTTCTGGTCCTGAATTGTAGTCTTACTTCCCTAATAAACCCCATGTTGTGGGAGGGATGGTTGGTGTTAGAATTGGTAAAAAGGGTTACAGGAATCACAAAGACCATGATTAGAAGGCCCATATTAAGTAATTCACTACACCACTTATTGACCAGACTTCAAGTCCCAGGCTTCGTTCCTCACAGGACACCTCCAGAGTGAGTGAAGGCCCAGCTCCCTCCACAGATGCAGTCCTTGGAGTGAAGCCTCTTTAGCTCCACTTTTCAACCAGTGGAGCTAATATGATTACAAAGTAAATGTGAGGCAGAAAAGGAAACAGAGATTGGGTCTACATGATGAAAACAATAACAACAAAACAATTAATTTAGTGATGGTTTTACTGAGTTGACTGAACACTTGTTTTCCGAGGCTGAACACTTATTTGCCCAGACTCTGAAAAAAAAAAAAAAAAAGTGGTGATTCCTAGGCTTTTAGATTCCATGGGTCAGTGTGGTGCAGTCAATTACTTAATATGGCCCTTCTGGCCATGGTCTTTATGACTCCCACCAGATAACTGGGTGGAACTCTGCAAATATGAGGTGCCTGTGGCCCACCAACGGGATTAGATAGCTTGATAATAATACAAATAGGGTACATGGCACCCTTGTGGGATGAGACCATGGAACTAAGGTGTATGGAACCCTAACATGGGGATTGGTCAGTTTTACCATTCTGCTAGGCTTAAAATGATCCATATCAGAGATGGAAAGATGTCACTGCCATCAAGAGAGAAGAGCCCAGAGTGGAGTGAGTCCTTGGGTCCAAGATCCTGCACTGAGACAATGGCAGGGAGATGACAGAGAGACTGCAGCAGAGAAACTGCAGCAGCAGGGACAGCAGACACAAACGATTGGCATGAAACAGGGCTTCCTGGCCCAAGGAACAAGGAAGATGAGTGTCTTTAGGCAGGAAGCTTACTGGCAGAGTGGTCGCCTTTTAGGGCACCCATTGGCAGAGCTAAAAAAACTTCGTAATACTGGCCTGAGTAGGGCAGAGGATGAGGCCAGAGAGAAATATGCCTTTGGCATAGCTGAGAAGAAGGTATCGTGATTGAAGAATTGCACCCTGAGTGTTCCTGAACTTGAATTGTAATCTATTACTTCCCTAATAAATCTCACACTTGTAAGTATTGACTGTGAGTTTTGTGTGGCTGTTGCAACGAATAATCGAACCCAGCAGAGAAGGAGAGAGTGCTATTGGGAAGGATGGCTGGTGTCAGAATTGGTAAAAAGGTTAGAAGGTGGCAGCATGTCTGACCTCTGCTTCATAGGCTGTTGATGTTATTTTGGATTCTCTTTCCTCCTTATGAAGTTAGGGGAAGTTGGATAAAGCCACCCCATGCCATTTTTTGCGGTCAGTAATATTATGGAAAAAAAAAAAAAAACCAAAAAAGCTTTGGAGGGAAACTGAGGTTTTAACTTTTTAATGACTAATTTAAAAAACAAGCTATCACAAATACTGAAACAAAAATTTAGCTTTATGTTGGTCTTGCTACTCTCATTTTGCTCGTGAATTGTGAAAACCTCCCCATGGACCTGTGGCAGCCAGCAGATGAGAGTCTGGGACCTCTGCTGTCGAGAACACAGAGTCAGGCATGAACTGAGGTCGAGGGAGCAGGCTGATGAACATACATTGCTGACCTCAGCTCCTGGCTGCTGCAGCCAGGCCACAGACTCAATTTCAGTTTTGAGGGTTTTGACTTCTGCAAACACTATGAGGCACGCAGACCTTTCGATTCTGGACGCTGTCCCTCTGGCCTCACTGCTTATATAATTCATCCCAGAAGAATGGCATAGTGCAACACAGCACAGTACAATGTGCCTCATCTCTAACGAACAAGGTCCTGCCTCTTCATTTATCCTGCGTATGAGTCTTTGTCCTTTTTTATCTCAGAATCACAGAGGGACCTAGCATAGCTTATCTTCTACAACCTATAGTCACCATTTTCTCTGTCTTTTCTCAACCTTGCCTACAATGTTAATGTCAAATGGGCTGAGTCAGTAGAATCACAAGGTCTATGTTCACTCATGCATTCATTCATTTGTCCATTTGTTCAACAAATATTTATGGAGAGCCTATTACCCACCAGGCCTTGTGCTAGGTGATGGGGATGTAGTACTGGGCAAACACACACAGACCCTGCTCTCATGGAGCCTTGCAACCTAGTAGGATAAAAGACATTAAGCAGCTAAACAAATAAATAAATACCTAATTATAAAATGTTGTAAGAGGTGTGAAAATATGAGTTGTGTCATGAAAGCGTGTAACAGATGGGTTGGTTAAGATAAGCTTCCCTGAGGAAATGACAGTTAAGCTAAAGCCTGAGAGACAATGCTGTGACATTCATTGTTTTTGTCATCCACAATTCACTCTTCTTCTGGTAATGATACCCTGATGATTTTCTATAGGGGTTTTCATTCATCGTATCCTTTCCTCCTGAGGTCAAGGGGTGGGCATGTGACCAAACTGTCTTCTAGGGCTTGAGGGTAGTAACATAAAGAAGAAAAAACTGCAACGGAGTGTTCCAGAGGCTGCTCCCTGACAAACTGCCTGTTTATCTCTTTTGCCTAGATTCCTGAGCCATCCTGGTTCTTCTTTCTGAAATGGTGCCTGAAAGACAGTAAGCTACTTATCTGTCAACAAAGCTTCTTTTTTTGTTGTTTACATTATCCCCAGAACTGCTTTCTATTTATAACCCAACATCTCTAAGACCAGTACCCAGTACCAGTTGCCACTGAGTTGATTTGGACTCACAGTGACCCCACTGTGTGTCAGAGCAGAACTGTATTCTGTAGGATTTTCAATGACAGAATTTTCTAAAGTAGATTGCCAGGACTTTCTTCCAAGGTGCCTCTGGGTAGACTCAAACCTCCAGCCTTTTCGTTATCAGCCAAGCACATTACCTGCTTCTACCATTTGGGAATCTAAGATCTGTCTATTGGGTTCTGGTAAATAGTATTTAGCAAGGTGAAGAGTTTGGGGAAGAGCGTATCAGTGGAGGGAACAGCATGTGCAAAGGGCTGGAAATAGAAAAGTGCTTGCTAGTTTGAGGAACAGAAAGCAAGCTGCTTTGGAGTGTGCTGAACGATGGGCAGAGCAGAACCAACACCTCTAGAGGGGCAGACCGCCCCAGACCTCATGAAGGCCATGGACCCATATTAAGTGTCATCCTAAATGCAAAGGCAAGTTGTAGGCAAAGTTTGGGCATAGAAAGGATATTTTAAATGGCACTAAATAGCACCTAGGAAAAACAGAACAATTCAACAAACATTGTGAAGAACTTGGTTATCCCAGTTCTGCTCTGAGCCAGCTCCAGCACCTAGGAATTTGTGAGGTTCTTATAACTCCCCTTAGCCCTAGTCTCCTCATCTATGAAATGAGATGGTGCATTAGATGATCTCGAGCATCCTTTTCTCCTTTGCTGTTTCATGATCTATGATGAAACCTTATCAAACTGGACAAGGTGGCCATCATTAAGGAGTTTACTTAAAGTGGGAGAAGTAAACACACCTAATCTCTATAACACCTGTTGTTTGTCTTCCAGGGATTATAATGTTTAAAGCTTTTGGTAGCACTCAGGCTAATTTTGTGAGCCCATTTGCATGTTGGCAGTTCCAAAGGATTTTAAATGGTGGCACAATGGTTAAGGGCTTGCCTACTAACCAAAAGGTTGGTGGTTTCAACCCCATCCAGTGGCTCCACAGGAAAAAGATCTAGTGATCTGTTCTTGTACAAATTCTCATTGCTATCAAGTTGATTCTGACTCATAGTGATCCTATAGGACAAAGCAGAACTGCCTCACAGGGTTTCTATGGCTGCAGTCTTTAAGGAAGGTGTCTGTCACATCATCTTTCTCCCACAGAGCAGCTGTTGGGTTTGAACAACTGACCTTTCAGTTGACAGCCAAGCACTTAACTATTGTACCACCAGGACTCTTCCCATAAAGATTACAGCCTAAAAACCCCTATGGGGCAGTTCTACTCTTTCACAGGGGGTCACTATGAATCAAAAATCAACTCAACAATACCAAACCACAACAGCAGGCTTAATAACCAATTCAATGAGCAACACTGAAAGAGGGCATTGACATAAAGTGTGATGACCTGCTAAGCTTAGACAACAGTGACTTCAATTAATGCTTCATGACAGAAAATACTAATGAGTTTTCTTGGGTGAATTTCATCAAGACCTTGTAATTGAAGAGATGCCTGTATGTGTTGTGTGTATCAGTTATCTATTGCTGTATAACAAAACACCCCAAGGTTAGTGACTTGAAACAACAGCCATTTTTATTTCTCACAATTCTTGGGTTGGCTGGGTGGTTTGTGGCTCACCTTATGTGGTTGTATTCAGCTGGTGGCTTGACTGGAGTTTGGTGTAGCTGAGATGGCAAGCTTCTCTTTCCCTGGGGCTTTTCATCCTCAAGGAAGTTGGAACAGGTTTATTCACTTCAGTGTCAGTGCAGCGTTCCAAGACAGCAAGGTGCAAGGTGCAAGTGCTCATTAGACATCTTTGCTAATGACGTGTTTGCTCATATTTCAGTGGCCAAAGCAAGTCACACGGCCAAGCCGAGGGTCAGTGTGGGAGGGGACTGCACAAGGGCATGGATTCTGATCATTGGAGGCCGTTAGTATAACAGTATAATGTAACATTCCCTCTTAGACACCCGTTGCAAGATATGCAACTTTAACTTATAAATTATGACTCTTTTACAAAGATATAAGGAGCCCTGATGGCAAGTAGTTAAAGAGCTCTGCCACAAAACAAAAGTTGGCAGTTCAAACCCACCAGCTGTTCTGCAGGAGGAAGATGTGGCAGTCTGCTTCCTTAAAGATTACGGTCTTGGAAACCCTGTGGGGAAGTTCTACTCTGTCCTGTAGGGTCACTATGAGTCAGAATTGACTCAATGGCAGTGGGTTTTTGGTTTTACAAAGATACAATATACATACATGTAATTATTAGAATAAGGAAGCATTTGGAGTCACCTTATTAAGGTGCTGAATCCTATATCAAATGGCTCTGCTTGCCTCATAAAATTATTCATTAATTTTTAGCAGTGGCCTTGGGAAGTTATGTACATAATATTTAGAGGAAAATG
>NW_006921634.1:5566081-5567183 GCF_000298275.1 Orycteropus afer afer | reverse complement strand
ATGGATTGACATGGTGTCTGCGATGATGGGCTCAAGTATAGCAGGGATTGTGGGGCTGGTGTGGGATCGGGCAGTGTTTCATTCTGCTGTGCATGGGGTCGCTATGAGTCGGAAACGACTCGACAGCACTTAACAACAACATGTCTTCCCAATCACTCTGCCTTAGTACGGGGTACATTTATGTGCATGCCTGTCCTAGACACAACTCTGGTGGTGTAGTGGTTAAGGCATTTGGCTGCTAACCAAAAAGTCAGTGGTTTGAACCCATCAGCCACTCTGTGGAATAAAGAGGAGGAAGTAGGCTTCTGTAATGATTTACAGTTTTGGAAACCCAGTGGGGATTGCTATGAGTCAGAATCAACTCAATGGCAGTGAGTTTGTTTTTGGTTTTTGTCCTATCCACTAGAGTTCAAATTCCTTTGAGAGCATGAACCTTACCTCATACCTTGGTTTCCCTCACCCTTCCAGGACCTATAACACTAAATGGGCTGCCTTAGAGTTAGCTGCCAAATCATGGAGACCAATGTGGTCAATAGGATTTTCACTGGCTAATTGATTTTCAGAAGCAGATCATCAGGCCTTTCTTCCTAGTCCATCTTAGTCTGGAAGTCCAGCTGACACCTGTTTTGCATTTTAGCAACATATGAGCCTCTACTGACAGATGGGTGGTGGCTGTGCAAAAGGTGCACTGACCAAGAATTGAACCCAGGCCTCTCTCATGGTAGGAGAGATTTCTACCATTGAATCACCACTACCTATTAACACAAAGTAGATAGATGCTCGCAAAATGCTTCTTAAACAAATTAATCAATAATTTCCACCTATTAAACACCTACTGTATTCCAGGGAGGGAGCCCTCACGTGGCACACTGGTTAAAGCATTCAGCCGCTAACCTAAAGGTTGGCAGTTAGAACCCGCCAGCTGCTTGGCAGGGATTAGGCAGTCTGCTTTAGTAAAGACTTACAGCCTTGGAAACCCTATGGGTTGCATGAGTCAGAATCAACTCTATGGCATTGGGTTTTTTTTTTTTTTTTTTTTTTTATTAGGATTTGGGTGAAGATTTACAGAGTAAATTCACTTTTCATACAGCAGTTCACATAT
>NW_006921634.1:5530635-5565136 GCF_000298275.1 Orycteropus afer afer | reverse complement strand
CTGCCCATTTTTTAATTGGATTGTTTGTCTTTTTGTTATTGAGGTGTTGGAGTGTTCTATAAATTCTAGAGATAAGTCCCTTGTCAGATATGTATGGCATTGGGTTTTGAGTGGGCATTCCAGGGATATAACTCACAGACTGGATCAGCAGTTCATCTCTGATGCCACAAAGTACCTTAAGTGTCATTTGCCACGTTTTGCAGTTAAGAAGCCTGAAGTGCAGAAAGCCCCAGGTGGAGTGAGTAGGATACCACTCTAGTTTCATCTGATGCCACTGGCACTTTACTGCACTGCTGCTTCCTGTATGAAGCAGGAAGAATTTTTGTATAAAGTGAAAGGATGACCTCAAAGTGTTGAGAGAGGGAGAAGAAGAAAACAGGAAGAAGCAGTAGCGAGTCCTCACACTCTTCACTACCTTTAACATTAATTAAATAAACACTTGTTAATTAAGAATTGGCCATAGAAACTCCGGTGGAAAACCTGCAGGAGAGTTGGTTCCAAAGCTCTTGGAAAAGAAAAAAAAAGACATATTTCAATTGGGGGAGTTGGGATGTGTGTGATAGGAGAAACCCTGCTTCCAGGTAGCACATACACAAGGTTATTAGCTTAGTGCCTAAGGCATTTGACTGTTAACCAGAAGCCTGGCAGTTCAAACCCACCAGCCACTCCTCATAAGGAAGGTTAGGCAATCTACTTCCGTAGTGATACTGCCTCAGAAACCCAAGGAGGGGTCACTATGAGTTGGGTCTGACTCAACAGCACATAACAACAATAGAGGAAAAGGTAGCCATTATTTTACATTTTGCATATAATTTTTTTTTTAATCACCTATTTAAAACAACAACTCTGCCAACAAGTGGCTTCCGGAAGTAGATTGCCCAGTCTTCCTTCCAAGGAGTGGCTGGTGGGCTCACACTTCCAGTCTTCTGGTCAGCCGTCAAATACCTTAGGCACTACCCAACCAGAGCTCCCTTAACTTGAAATTGACTAGAAGGCAACAGGTTAGTACTTTAGATCAGTAATAATGCTAACAATAGCTACCACTTACACACTATAGTTCATGTCAGGGTAGAGCACCTTGCAGTGCATGATCTCAATTAATCCTTACTACAACTCTATGAAGTAAGTTTCATTATTCTTAATTTATAGATAACTGTGGCCCAGGGAGACTACCAGCTTTTAAGTGGTAGATCTAAAACTTAAGACTATTTGACTAAAAGCCCCAAATAACGTTTAGCTGTGGGCCTTGTGAGACTTTGGTGCTGGCAAAGCGGGGAATTGTGAATTCTACTTATTTGTGCTAAGCTGCACATGTGTGTGAATAACTTACAAAAAACAAATCCAGGTCAGGATCTTTGTCACTTGAGGTGTTAAAGCCTTGTTTGGGTGTTATGTTACGTTATGTGCCCTCCAGTCGGACCCGACTCATAGTGACCCCTCCTTGGGTTTCCGAGGCAGTATCACTACAGAAGTAGATTGCCCAACCTTCCTTCCGCGGAGTGGCTGGTGGATATGAACCGCCAGCATCCTGGTTAGCAGTCAAGTGCCTTACGCACTGTGCTACCAGAGCTCACCTCGTTTGGGTAGAAAACGGTAAAAAATCTTTACTCATTCATTCACTTGTTTGATCCCTGAACAAATATTTATTACTCACTTAGACATTCCAGGCCTCCCGCTAACTTAGCCCTAGGAAGATGGTGAACATTTTAGATGTGTTTTTTGTCCACCGCCCCCCTCGGATATTACTGGCCCAGGCATTCACAGAACAGGAACTGTATCAACCGGGGGTAGGGGTAGGTGGTGGGGGACATTTTCTTATGCATCCGCTGTAGGGTATCCTGCTGGAGTGGTCGCGGTAGGCTTCCCCGAGGCAGTGGCGTACAGCTGGTTAGCCAGGACTGGGCACGTGGAACCGACTCAGAACCCAGCACTGGGGAAGAAGAGGGTGGGCCGGGGCCGGGGCCAAGGCTGGGGCCGGGGTGGTGGTGGTGGGGTTGGCAGCGGAGCGGCGAGTTAGGGTTAGGGCAGGAGCATTCGGCTTCCCGGCGGCAGAGGGCGCCTGGCGCTGCGGTCCGACGCGCCGGAGCCGCCCGCGCGGGCGCCGAGAGGAGAGGCGAGGCGAGGAGCGCGAGCGGCGGCGGCCACTGCCACGTATTCCCGGCAGTGGCGGCGGCGGCGGCACGGGAGGAGGTGAGCTGCGCCAGCGCCCGCGGGCAGGTGGGCAGGGAGCGGCGGTGAGACAGCAGCAGAGCTAGCGGGCGCGGGCAGCGCTGGGCACCGAGCTGGGGTTGCCGGCGCCGGGACAGCGCGGTTCCCGCCACGCCGGCTCCGCCTCCACGCCGGGCAGCCGGCAGAGGCCCGGGCGCTGAACGGGTCCTGAGCGCAACTCGCGCGGGTGGGGCTAAGGGGGAGCTAGCCCGCTTGCCCGTCCAGGGTCTGGACGCGGAATCTCCTCCGTTGTCCCGGGCTGGGCCGGGAAAAGTTGGGGCGGACGGCGAGCCCGCGTGGGCCGGGCGGGAAATGCGGGTGTGGGGAGGGTTCGGGGCAGAGGACAGGGTGCGAGGGGTTCCGAGTCGGGGGCGGGGCGGCCAGGAGGGAAGGTCCTCAGGTCCAGTGTAGCCGGGAGGAAAGCGTGCGCTCAGGGTCTCGAAAGGCAGTGGGCAGTTTGTCCGGTTCGGGCCCGGGTGTGCGGCGGGGGCCCTGCGGATGAGGAGGGAGGAAGGGTGGAAGGCCCCAGAGGGAGGCGAGTCCTGGGGGCTGGAGACCAGATGTGACAGCTAGGGGAGTTTCAGGGCTAGTGAGCTTTGGTTCCTTCTCGCTTCTGTACGGGGTAGACCTAGATAGAGGAATCTGGCTCAGAGTTGGTGACGCCTGTGGCGTCTGGAGACTCGATGGGGAGTTCCTGTAAAAGGGTGGAGGAGAGAGCCAAGAGTTGCTTCCTTTTACCACCACTATAATAAACACTACCCCTTCCCCATCGGCCAGATTCACCTCCCAGACTACAGGGTTTTTGTCCTAGGAAGTTGAGGAGGAGCTGAGTGGATGAGATATTTAGGTGCGTTCCAAGGTGAGTAGGATTGGACTGCAGGAAATGATAACTATGGCCTGGAGCTGTCGGAGGAAAAAAAAAAAAAAAACCCACAAAACTTCGATCTCCTTGCACACCCACCCCATTCCCTTTCCTGTAATGCCAGCATCCAGACTCCCTTATTCTTTAAGAAAAGCTGCTCTGGGTTGGGTTAGCATGTTCCTACAGCTCAGCAGCATGAGGGGGTTTAAGATAGGGCTTTTTATTCTCTGACTGAGGTTGGTTATTTCAGAAACAAGTGGTTCTGGAGATGCTGGTTGCTTTATTAGAACAACCTGTGTGGTGCCCTTTGACAATGGAGATGACTCATGCTGCCCCCCCCCCCCCAATAAACTTTGTATTCAAGACACCAGGTTGCCCAGTCATTTGCAGCAGTAATACAGCTGGAGATCCAGACTGTGGGCCTGGAGTTCTTGTTCTAATTGAAGATGATGTGTGCAAGGACAATGACCTTGGATGAATCACTTGTCCTCTTCAGACGCTTAGTTTCCTTATCTGTAAAATGGGGTTATAAAGAGAGGTTAAACAGTCTGATGGAGACAGAGGTAGATTTTTAAGGGAGAATATGAAATCCTTTTCCTTGTGAGACTAGTTTGCAAAATAAAATCCAGCTTATTCTTATGAAAAAATTAGGTTAGACTTAAAAGAACATAGATGAGAAGAATGCAAAAACCAAATTAAAAGAAAAAAACCCCTTGTGATACTCGATTCTAGAGTATGAATACTGTTCTCATGTGGGCAATTAGTGTACATTACTGTCCAGCTATCTTTACTATAAAATTGGTAACTGTGCTTAAAAAGTAAGCTATATCTCTGACCTGTGGGCCTGATTTTTTTTGTTTTTCACCTTTAAAGCCTGGAGTGGATGCCCAGTTGGATTGGTCTTGGTAAGGCCTTACCTCAAAGACATCCCCAGAACCTCACTTTGCCATAGTACCATAGGCTTCCTCCTGTCTGACTGATACTGGGAACCTTGTACCACCACACTTCTGTCATCTTTCCTATTCTGACTTGAGAAGTGGTGAGCTGATTTCTTATTGCATCTGGCGTTTCCGAATTTCCCAGGTTTCTTTTCAAGGGAGTGTAATAAATAAGCAAGCAGCACATTAGATGCAGCACATTAAAAATAACTTGAGACTATAATGTGCATCCTCTCCGCACTCACCCTTTGGTTAGCCTTTCACTAGAACTTCCAGGTCATCTGGTGGTTATCACATTTTGGACCATGAAGACCCTAATAGTGTTAAGATGACATGGCCAGAGTGAAATAGCACATTAATGATAAAGCCATGATGCTGGAAGGAGGGGAGGATTTTTTGTATTTTATCATAACTGAATATGCCTGCCCTCTGTTCTCTTCTGTTAGTAGCTTACAAAATCTTTGTTGATTTGATCACATCATTTTCAGTAATTTTTTTTTCAGTAATCTTTTTTTGTTCATTTCTTGAGTTTGAGTATTGGTAAGATTATATTCTCTCCAACAACTAATGACTTGACTAATTAGGTTGAATCTTTAAAATATCTATAGAATGTGAGTGTGTGTGTACAAATTTTACTTTATCTCAGTGCTATTACATTAATACCACTCTCGGAAGGAAGATGGGGCAATCTGCACATAACAACAACAACAACAACATCACATTAATAAAAATCATGATGTTAAAACTAGGTATCATTTGAGCCCTACCACTCACCAAGCACTGTGACTGAATTAGGAATCAGAGTCATTTTCACAGGTGAGAAAACAAAACTTAGGACATAACTCTAAGCATCATGTCTGAGTTGGTCAATTTACCAATGATCTCTGAGTCCAAACAGCCCTGTAGCTGTCGAGTCGATTCTGACTCATAGCAACCCTATAGAATAGAGTAGAACTGCTCTGTACTGTTTCCAAAGTTTTAATCTTTACAGAAGCAGACTGCAATATCTTTCTTTCACGGAGCTGCTGGTGGGTTTGAACTACCAACCTTAGTAACCAAGTGCTTAACCTCTGTGCTACCAGGGATCACTTGATTCTAAGTGGCCCTTCGTAAAAGTGGAAAAGGAACTCTACTTACAGGGTTTGGTAAGAGTTAAATGATATAATGTATATGAAAAGCAATATGTAAACTGTAAAGTGCTTTCAAAAGTTAGTAGTGTTGTTAGCCCAGAACGTTTGTGGACACCAGAACAGCTTGCTGAAATGGTGAGTCCAAGAGGCGTAGAGTTAGGTGGATCTTGGGGGTAAATCCTGGGTCCATCTCCTGCCTTCTCTGCACCTGTTTTCAGCGTGTGTAAAATCAGGATAGTATTATCTGTCTTATATTAAGTGAGGAGCCCTAGTGGCACAAGGTTAAGTACTTGGCTGCTAATCAAAGGTTGGTGGTTTGAACCTACCATCTGCTCTGTGGGAGAAAGATGAGACAGTCTGCTTCCTTAAAGATTACAGCCTTAGAAACCCTACAGGGCAGTTCTACTCTGTCCTATAGGGTCACTCTGAGTTAGAATTTTACTTGATGACAATATGTTTGCTTTTTGCATTAAGTAAGATATACCTGTGAATTGCAGTAGGTGCACTGTAAAGGTTGGCATCCACCACTTCCTCTCCCTTTGTGCACAGACACTCGGGGTAATAGGGTTGATTAAATCTTCCCTAGGAGTCGTCCTCAGGGGAAATAGGGTCTTAAAGTACACCTTTTGTATTTATGAACAATTCTATCCCCTTTAGCCTCTGGGCTTAACCCCCTAGACACAGTAGCTATTCCAGGGCCTGAGATTCTCTAAAAGCAGGGAATTGAGCAAAACCAAAAGCAGGAAGTGACAGCAGTTTGATGGGAAGTTGAAGATGGGTATAACTAGTTTTCCTTTGCCCATTTTGTGGTCTTCGCTCTCTCTCTCTTTTTTACATCCATCTTGTTGGTCAGGGAGACAATACCGAATTTGCAGAGTTTCTAGCTGCAGAGATCTGCTGGAGGAGCTCTAGTGTGAGGTGGAAGGGCAAAGCAAATAGGGACTGGGAGGGAGATGCAGGAGTTGAATCTGGCTGACAAAGCTGGAAAGTTTGGCATGGGGGAATCTCTGTTAGATGTGGGATTTGGCTACATGTGGGGCCAATTTCCATCCAGTCCTATATGGCCCCCTTGTGGGGCTTTGAAGTTTTTGTGCTCCAGGCAGGTTTTCATTAGTTATGGTGGCATCGTAAATGAGTTTCCATAGTAAGCTTGTATGTTGAAAAGGAAATTAAATTCCAAGAGGGTGTATGTTGTGACTCATGCCAGAATTTCACTGAGAATTTTATTAAGATTCAGTCAGTCTTCTAAAGTACTTCTTAGTTCTCTGAGGATATTAATTAAGAAATAGTTAGAAAATAGAAGTGTCTCCTCTGTGAGCTTTTGAAATGTAATCTTCCTAAATCTTTGGAACAAATGAAATCCGAAGATCCTAGAGATTTATATTTTAAAAGCATTTTCTCCTAAAAGTATTGTTTTCTTTCTCTTTTCATTCCTTCCCTCCTCTCCCGTTATTTTGATAACGCATTTGTTTTGGTTTCACATTTTGTTAGTCTAATCAGTCAATCAATCAATCAATCTTTCTGTCTACAAACCCGTAATTTTTTAATGTACATTTTCTCTTGATTGGGAGCTCTGGTGGCTTAGTGCCTAAGGCATTTGACTGCTAACCAGAAGGCTGGCAGTTCAAACGCATCAGCCATTCCTTGGAAGGAAGGTTGGGCAATCTGCTTCCGTAGAGATAATGCCTCGGAAACCCAAAGAAGGGTCGCTGTGAGTCGGGATCCACTCTTCAGCAGTGAGTTTGGTTTGTTTTTTTCTCTTGATTAATGAGTTCTTCTTGAAGAAATAATATAGTAGGGTGGTAAGGAGCACAGATGCTGAAGCCAGATTGCCTTGGTTCAGATCCCATCTCCAGCACTTATTACCCATTGACTTATGGCAACTTGCTTAACATCTTTGTATTTCAGTTTCTTTGTTTCTAACTGCACTGTCCAGTGTGGGAGCCACTAGCTACATTTGGCTGCTTAAATTTACATTTAAATTAATTGAGGTGAAATAAAATTAAAAATTCAATCTCTCAGTTGCACTATCCACATGTTAAATGCCCTGTGGTCACTTGTGGCTAGTGGTTCCCATACAGGAGAGAGCAATTCTGAAATATTCCCAACCTCACAGGAGGTTATAGTGGATAGCACTGAGGTGGGCATTATAACAGTACACATTTTTCAAGTTACTCTGCAGAGTAAAAGAGGTAATGTATGCATAAAGTTTTTGACCTGTGCTTGGTGCATGTTGTTGTTGTTGTTATGTGCCGTCGAGTCAGACCCGACTCATAGCGACCCCTCCTTGGGTTGCCGAGGCAGCATCACTACGGAAGTAGATTGCTCAACCTTCCTTCCGAGGAGTGGCTGGTGGATTTGAACCGCCAGCCTTCTGGTTAGCAGTCAAATGCCTTAGGCACTATGCTACCAGAGCTCCTGTGCTTGGTGCATAGTAGGGGCAATATAATATATTATATAAACCATTCAGCAATTATTTGAGGGCTTGCTCTGTGTTAGATACTCAGCTAAAGTTAATAGAAAGATTTATGTCAACTTGAATTTGAATCTTAGCGCTGCTGTTTATCATGTGACCCTGGGAAAGTTTTCTCTGAACTTCAGTTTCCTTATCTCATTATGGAATAATAACACCTGTCTCAAAGCTATTTTTAATATTGAATGAGATGATGTATGTGTACAGAGCTGTGGTAGTTAAGGTTATGTGTCAACTTGGCTGGGCCTGGTTTTGAGTGGCTGGGCAGCTAGCTGGTAGTAAGTGTTCCCCATGATGAGACTGGCGATCAACTCCATGATGGAATCTGCCATGAGCAGCTGAGTAACTGCTTTAGGGATGTGGTCTGCTTCCAGTATTTAAGGAGAAGCTTTGGGAATGGTCTGCAGCTTTTTGGCATGCTTGGACTCTGCATGTAGCCGAGTCTTTGTTTACTAGCCTGTGATGTTTCTTGCCCATCTTGGACTGTCCCTGGACTTGAGCTAGTGGCCTGCTCTGTTGTTTGGTAATATTGGGACTGTGCCATTGTATTTGTTGACCTTGGGCTTGTTAGCCTCAGCAGCCAGCAGCTGCCTGAGTGAAGAGATGCCTCTAGCGTCAGTGGGCTGGGAGCAAGAGGCAGAGCTGAAGCCCAAGATTGAGAGGCTTTCCCCCAGCCCCTAGAGCTTGTACTTTGAACTCAGACTTTTAACTCCAAACCTGTCAGAGACTAAACTCTTATTTGTTAAAGCCACCCATTTGTGGTATTTGCTGTTAGAGCAGCATGAAGTAACCAAAACAAGAACAGTGCTTGGCATATAGTAGGTGCTAAATAAATGCTAGTTTTCTTTCCCTCCAAATATAAAATGATTAATATTTGGTCTGTCATTAGGTTGTTCACTGTTTAGAAGGGAGAGATCCATGCATGTTATGTTACAGCAAAGTGTTGTTGTTGTTGTTACGTGCCATCAAGTTGGACCCGACTCATAGCGACCCCTCCTTGGGTTGCCGAGGTGGTATCACTACAGAAGTAGATTGCCCAACCTTCCTTCTGAGAAGTAGCTGGTGGGTTTGAACCGCCAGCCTTCTGGTTAGCAGTCAAGTGCCTTAGGCACTAAGTGGAGTAAATTCAGAAGGATGAAGAAGAGGAGGGAGGAGTCTAACTCAGCCTAGGAGGTTAGCAAAGGAGTGATTTTTGAGCATCTTAAAAGATGTGTGGGCTCCTTCAGTTGTTTGTATGGGGATAGATGTGAGAGTAGGGGTCATAGAGTTGTAATTCTCTTGGACAGAGAGACTACAGTTTGGATTTATTTTTTATTTTATTTTATTTATTTGCTTTTGACCACCCATTCAGCCTTTATTTGTTTGTTTGTTTTTTAAATTGTGATTTGGGTGAAAGTTTACAGAGCATTAAATTTGTTTCCCATTCAACACTTACTATACATTTTGTTTCATGACATTGATTGCAATTGCCACAAAGTAACAGCTCTCTTCCCACTTCCTCCCTGTGGTTATCTTTTCCCTGTGTTCTTCTGTCATATGCACTCCTTCCCTCTGGGCCATCTCCCTGTGCAAATGCTGCCCTTCTGATCACCTATGATTGATTCTTCTAAGGAGTGTACCTACCTGGTATAATTGTTCATCTTATAGGACTGTCTGTTGTTTGGATGGAAGGCATGGGAGTGAGTAAAGGGTGACTAGAAGCCATAATCTTGAGGGTTTCACCAATCTCCATCAGACAGTTAAGTCTGGTCTTTTTATGATTTTGAATTTTTTCTGTTTTCCTCCCACTCTATCCAGGTTCTCCAGCACTGATCCTTTTCTGAGTGGTTGGTAGTGGTATCAGGGTATACTGTCTAGTTCTTCTAGTCCCAAGCTCATGTGGGCTGAGGTTCACATGGTCCACTACTCCCTTGGAGTAAATGTTTCCATGAGTCTATACTTTTCTTCATTCTTCTTTGCTCCACATGAGGAGAGTCCAATTGTTGCATTTAGATGGCCCCTTGCAAGCTTTTAAGACCCCAGTCACAACTCACCAACGTAGGATGCAGAACAACATTTTTATGTAGAATGTTATGCCAATTGAGCATATTGATGGTCCCGAGCCTGCTGGCCTAGAGACTCACCCCCTCAAGGTGTTTGGCTGTGGCTAAGAAGTTATCATAACTTTGCCCCCTGTTAGTTCTGTTATGTATATATGGACATTCTTATAGTACAGACAAATACATAAGTAGAAATATTGTCTGCCAGACTTAGATATGGTCATAGGTATATTCCCTCTTGCCTAACCATACCTGATCATTCAGCCTGTCTACCTGTGTATAATGAAATAATGTTTGTTGTAATAATAATGTCGTGTTAAATATGTACAATTATTTACCTTCGTTGTCTCTATCTCTTTTTGCAGTTCGGATTTAATCCTCACATCAGTTGTGGGGATTGGATCACATTATTCCCAATGCACAGATGGGGAAACAGGTACAGAAACGTGCCCATTCACATAGCTAGCAAGTGGTTAATCTGAGAATCAGCCATGATGTGTGTGACTCTAAAGCCAGATGCCAGAAAGCAGGCAGGGCCTTGCATGCTCAGATTTGGGACTGTGTCCTGTAGGCAAGTTTCATCCAGGGAAAGAGGGTGAGATCTGTATTGAGGTCAGCTATGTGGGGGTTTGAACCTGGCCTTTTGGTTAGCAGCCAAATGCCTTAACCACAACACTACCAGAGCTCCTGGAGGTGGAAGGAGGAGCAGAGAAACAAAAGACTTAATTAAGTAATTGGGACAAAAGATGATGAGGGCTTGATTTTAAGACTGTGGCAGTGGTGATAGAAGAAGGGAATGTGTCAGAATCGACAGTGTAGTCCTTTTGAATGTGGGAGCTGAGAAGGGGGATCAAGTGCGAGCCTTTACTTGTTTGTCTTCCCCTCCCTTCCTGCTGCAGCGCTGATCCTCCGGAGCTGGGTACTGGAGATGCTCACGCCGCGTAGACTAAAAGCAGTCTTTGCAGAAACCAAAATATCCTCCACTGGTCTCTTATAGACAGTCTCTGAGTAAAATCTGAAAGTGCCTTCCCTCTCTCTGCTCACCTCTAGGCCTTACCTTTTCTGCCTTTTCAGGAGCATCTTAGAGCATGAAATTTGCATTCCTTAGACCCCCATTTAGGGAAAGGTTGGTTTGACTATTTAAACATTAAGGGAAAAGTGTCGAAAGGAAAAAGCCCCCAGAGAAGAAAGCTTTCCTAGAGTGTAGTCTGCACCCCACTATTCCCTTTTGTGGACCCCTGTAGACTGGGAGTTTGGTCCTCAGTTCTGGCTGTTCTCTAAGAGTTGATCTATCTGTGGGAAGGGTTGACTGTGGGCTCTAAGCGTGCAGGGGCTGCCTAGGACATGAGAGTGACGTTTCATGAGCTCACTGTGTGAACATCATGGCCAGCCCCAGGGGGAGTAAAGATCTACTCCCCTGAAGGATGCAGTCTGTGCACAGAGCCAGTTCGTGCTCAGAAGAACACAGGTCAAAGTAAGGGTTTGATCCTGCTAGCTAGCATTGACATGTCCTTACCAGAAGACGCGTTATTGCTGCATCAGGAATGAACTGGGCTTATATCCTCTTCACTCATCAGTACCAAACCCAGTAGCAGTCCTGCTTTGAGGCTTCCATTTTTCCAGATTCCATAATTTTCATGCCCTTCATATGGATTGCTCTTGTTCAGTCAGTCAGGTTCTGGCTTTATTTGGGTGGAGTTCTCAGTGCAAAGAGGCAGCCAGGTTACCTTTATTGGACCTGACTGCTTCCTAGTCTCATCAGTCACAAACTATCTCTACCTGTGAGTCAGTCTGCAGAAGACTTAGTTCATCCTCTTTCTGCTAGGTGTTTATTCCTTTCTCTTGAAGAGGTGGCTTCTATTACAAGTTTAAGAGCACCTCTTGGTAGCCTCCTGTTGTTACCTGCGGTTGAGTCAGTCTCCGACTCATGGCCACCACATGCACAGCAGACCAAATACCGCCCAGTCCTGCACCATACCTCTGATTGGTTATGGTTTTCAGTGGCTGATTTTCAGAAGTAGATTGCCAGGTATTTCCTCCTAGTCCATCCTAGTCTGGAAGCTCCGTTGGAACCTGTTCAGCATCACAGTAACATGTGAGCCTCCACTGACAGCTGGACGGTGTCTGTGCATGAGGTGCATTGGCTGGGAGCGGAACCTGGGTGTTCTGCGTGGAAGGTGAGAATTCTACCACTGATCTATCATTGCGTTCTAGCCCCCTAACCATGGACTATGCAGGTGTTAATGCATCTGTCTTGTGTGGTAAAGTCCTTACTAAATAGGATAAGTGATTTAATGTGAGGAGAGTATTTTTGCTTGGGGATATTAGTTGTCATGCCTACCTCTTGAACATTATGTTCTATGCAAAGCCCCTTTGTTATTTTTGTTTATACTTATGTGTTTAGTTTTGTGTCTGTGTTTGTTTTTATTATTACTGCGAAACAAAAGAGGTATTTATCAAATATTTAAATCTACAGCAGTGTCACTGTTCTGCCAAGCAGAAAGAAATATATATTTGGCCAGGATTCCATTGATTTATCTCTCTTTTTTTCCCCACAATGTTGCTGTTTTGTTGGCAGAACCATCTGATTTGTATACTGGTTCACTTTGGATTTCAGTAGTGAGTGTAAAAAAGATTCTTGGACTGTCTGCTGAAGTGGAAGGATTCAAATAAGTGGGCTTTGGTGCTGCCAGTCCTGGCTCTCTCTGCAATCCTAGGAGCCTGGCACATGCTGCTTTGTCAGGAAGGTAGAACTTGGCTAGGCCATGTCTCTGGCTTCTTGATGACAGTGGGAGGCCTCCCTTATGCTGTGGTAAAGGGAATTCTCTCTTAATCATATTTTTTGCTTGTTGTTTTTTTCATCCCATTGGGATGAGAGCAAGGAAGGCCTAGAACAGGTAAGTTTTAGAGATGGACAAGTTCAGGGTAGGGTTGGTTTGCAGCTTCCACAGTGTTCTTAACAGAAGTTTTCCTTGCATCCTACTTTTTACTTCTTCTCTGCTTAACTCCATTCCAGCCTGTCATTACTGGCTTAGAGATTGGACTTGAACTTTGTTAGTCACTCTTGGGAAGACCTTGGAAGACATTCTTCCTTAGAGTCAGTGCTCCCGATTGCCCGGTACTCACCTAAGGAGATTGCCTTACAGAAACTGTGCATAGGTCAGTGTGGCAATTTCACCTCAGAATGAGAAAGTCATTTTGATGGTGGTGGTATTTTTTTTTTTGCCAGTCAGTTCAAATACTTTTCTGAAATTATACAAGTAATACATGAATACATTATGCTATTGCACCCTACCTGCCCACTAAGATTTGTCAAAGTTTGTAGCAGAGAATGAGCACACCTCTTTTATCCAGCACTCCCTGCCCAGTCCTCAGAGATAACTAATTTTAGCAACTGGATGTATATTCTAAGACTGTCAATCTGTATAGACACAAATGCATATGTTTTTTTTTTTTCTTTTTTAAGCACCATATTTTATGGCACCATATTTATTATTTTACCGTTGTATCATTAACAGAAACTCAGAGCCTCTATGCAGTAACTCCCTCTCCCTCCCACTCCGGCAACCACTAGCAAACTTTGGTCTCTATACTTTTTTGTGTTGTAGATATTTCAAATAAGGAATCATACAGTATTTTTCCTTCTGTGACTGACTTTTTTAATTCAGCATAATGTTTTCAAGGTTCTTCCATATTGTAGCATGTATTAGAATTTCATTTTTGGAATTCTTTTTATACATGTAGCTCTTCTCTGCTAAGTGTCTATAAAATATCTTACAGTATGCATATGTCATATGAGTTGGTCTCCTGTTGATGGACATGTAAGGCCTTTTCATTAGTTTTGCTGTTGTACCTTCACATACACATATCATGGTGCACTTGTGTAGTAAGTGTTTCTTCAAGAGTAGAATTGGTGTGCCAAAGATAAAAACCAAAAAGCCAAACTCATTGCTGTCAAGTTAATTTCTGACTCATAGTGACCCCATAGGATAGAATTGAACTGCCCCATAGGATTTCCAAGGTTGTAAATCTTTATGGAAGCAGGCTCCCTCATCTTTTACCTGCAGAGTGGCTGGTGGATTCAGACTTTGACCTTTCGGTTAGCAGCCAAGTGCTTAACCACTGTGCCACTAGGGCTCCTTGTCAAAGGCTATGGATATGTAAAATGTTATAGCAGCACCCAAACTGCTCTTAAGGGGTATACTCGTTTAAATTACCCATGTTAACTACTGGGGTGTGACACTGCTCATTTCTCCATGTCTTACATTCTTCTGGGTGAAAGAAAAGTATTGTGTTTAATAGGCATTTCATTGATGGCTCGTGAGGATATGGGCCTTGTCATTGCTGCTGGAGTGGTGATATCTTAGATATTCAGAACAGGTGGGTCCTTAGGGAGCATGGAGGATGAGGGAACTGCTCCTCTGAGGAGCTGTGCTCAGGTCATGTCACCGGGTGGCACAGTGGCGCCTGGAAGCAAGTGCTCTTCTGTCACATTCTCCCTGCTTCTCCCAGAGGCCATGTGCGCTAATAGAACACGTTAATTTTTGTGTAACCGGTTTCTCTAAACCTCTCCCCTGAGGAACCAAGCATATGTAAGTATGACACTGAGACCAGCCTGTCCTGTGACTGCTGAGGCTGGGGCGCAGGACTGGGGCGCTGAGCTGGGGAAACATTTAAGAATTATGTGCTACTGGAATGTCAGATGCTGCTACTTCTGGACAAGCTGCTGGAAGTGTGGCGAGCGAGATTCTGTGTTCAGCGGTCTTCTTTTCCAGCTGTGTGTGATGTTTTCACCCCCAGATGGCTTTGCCCCTTGGCAGGGTACTTTGGGAGGAAGCTGCTGTTTCTTGGAAGTATTCCAAGGCCTGACACTATGGGGTGGTAGGCAAGGCATCTAGAGGCCATCACAGATAGGCTTACTCTTGTTGGTCTTTGCAGGCTAAGCTCCCAGTAGATGCAGTAGACTTTAGGATGCACTAGACTACTGGATGTCAGTGTCCTTAACCTGCTACTCAAAGGAGACCAGAACAATCGAGTGTCAGAGGAACAACTAGGGTGGCAAAGAGATGCTAGAGTCAGGCCAAGCTGGTTCCAGCTCCTTCTCAGCTCCTTATTGCTGTTGGATATATATAAAAAAAGATTACACTGTCTCCCATACCTCAGTTTCCTCTTCTATAAACTGAGGATAATATTAGCACTTAGCCCACTGGGTTGCTCCAAACCAAACCAAATGCACTGCCATTGAGTCGGATCTGACTCATAGTGACCCCTCCTTGGGTTTCCAAGGAGGTAAATCTATGGAAGTAGATTGCCTAGCCTTCCTACCGAGGAGTGGTGGGTGGGTTTGAAACGCCAGCCTTCTGGTTAGCAGTCAAATACCTTAGGTACTACACCACTGGATTGTTAATGAAGATCAAATGAGTAATGTTTATAAAGCATTTAAGCATATTACCTAGTAATATTACTCAGTAATTTTAATTAGCTACTGTTATATGTGTTCCCCTTTAGTGAATGCTTTTAAATGAATAAATGCATATTACACCTGCAATATAAAAGTGCACATAATCTAGTGACATTCAGAAAAGGAAATCAGGGAATCAAAATCTGACTATAGGCAGATTAGGATAGGTTCAGGTTATAGGAATAAGAAAAGGGGTGAGGTTTTGGCAGGGACCTTTTGGTGGGTCAGGAGAGTAGGTTTGGGTATTCTTTTCTTAAGCCACTCCTGGGAGGAAACACATCCTTGCACAACACAGCCCTAAATGCAAAGACCTTTTCACTTTTCTGGAAATTCCACTCAGCTTTCTTCTCATCAAACTTTCTCATGTTTTGGATAGACTAAGTGCTGGGAGATCATCTTGTTCAACTTCTTCCTTTTGTTTTTGAAGAGGATGGGTGAGACCCTAAAAGGTGAAGTGCCTTCCCCAAGGTCATACAAGATCAGGAAAAATTGGGACGTAGGGTCCAGGTCTCCTCATTCTGGGTAGTGGAGATTCCTTAATCTCTTCTCCGCACTGCCACACACTATTTCCAGGTGCAGGAAGGAGAACTCCATGGTGTTAGGTGCTTTACAAAGGTCTGTCATCTACTTGTCCTGCTGTCCTTGTGAGTTAAGGTCACTGAAGTGCAAAGAGATGGAATAATTGCAACAGAGCTGTGATTCACTTGGGCCTCCCTGGCTCCAGTGTTTCTGCCTTCTACCTCATTATGTTACTAACAATGCTGGCCCTAGGTTGTAGTTGGCCCTAGGTTGTAGCCACTGTTGGCTGTTGTAGTTTCATACCCTGAAACCAGTTGCCATCACATTGACTCTGAATCAAGCTGACCCCATGTGTGTTGGTGTAGAGCTGTGTTCCACAGGGTTTTCAGTGGATGATTTTTCAGATTGCCAGGACTTTCTTCCAACGTACCTCTAAGTGGACTCCAGTCACCAGCTTTTTCGTTAGCAGCTGAGTGCATTAACTGCATCACCCAGGCACTCCATGTTATACCCCTACAAACAAAAACCCACTGCCATCAAGTTGATTCTGACTCATAGTGACCCTGTAGGACAAAGTAGAACTGTCCCATAGGATTTCCAAGACTGTAAATCTTTACAGAAACAGACTGCTTCATCTTTCTGCCATGGGACAGCTGGTGGGTTCTAACTGTTAACCTTTTGGTTAGCAGCCAAGTGCTTTAACCACTGTACCACCAAAGCTCCTTTTATACCCTCAAGTCACCTGGTGTTGAACCGTTCTGATAGGTATGTGCATGTGTATTCATGTGTGATGGCAGGTTTATGTGAAGTTCCTAATTTGTTTGCTCCTAGTGAAGTTTCTAGGAGCTCTGGTAGCATAGTGCCTAAGGCACTTGACTGCTAACCAGGAGGCTGGCGGTTCAAACCCACCAGCCACTCCTCGGAAGGAAGGTTGGGCAATCCTACTTCCGTAGTGATAACTGCCTCGGAAACCCAAGGAGGGGTCGCTAGGAGTCGGGGCTGACTCGATGGCAAATAACAACAACAACAGTGAAGTTCCTAATTTGTTTGCTCCTAGTTCACCTATACCAGAAGCTGGAGGCCTGCAGGCCAAGTGTGGGAAGGGGTGTATCTAAAACTTTCAAAGTGAGGATGCAGGTGGGCCCTGGGCAGACTGCACAACTTGTAGAATCCCAGATACAGTGACCTGAGAAAATTAATGATATACATGGATAACAGTAGTCTATAATATGAGAAAGAGACTACAGTAGCCTGTGGTAAGTCCCAAATGCACACCTTAAATATAAGTCAGCAGAACGGATCCCTCACTCTGGCCCCAGAGGACTGAGAATGCTTCCCGGTAGCAGCACACATTAAACTGAGCCTTGCCTACACCTTCAAGAGCAGGTAGACTCAGCTTTTGATCCATCCTTCAATTTACAGATAAGGACCCTGAGACCCAGTGGGTGTTGTAACTTGTTTAAGGTCACTGCTGTAGTTGAGGGGAGAGCTGAGACGGGGTCCCACTCTTTTTGATCCATCACACCCTGTGTGTGGTTAGTTGTTATGGGTGTAGCTGCTAAGCCTGACACTTAGCACCTGGTAGGAGCTCAGTATCATCATGTGAATGGACAAAATGCCAGTTCAGTTTTCATCTTGCCTTGTCTCTCAGCAATTTAGAAATTAACTTCTGACTTTTGCCCTCTGTAGGATGGGTATAGCACCCCTACCTCCCTTCTAAGCTTGTCCTTCACAGTGCATCCATTCAGGAAATACTTATTCAGTGTCTTCTATATGCTGGGCACTGTTGTAGGTGTTGGGGATTTTGCACTGAACAACAGAAGCTAACATCTTGTCTTCATGGGCTCATTCTGTAGTGTGAGTTGACAGACAATGAGTGATCACAGTGGGTAATGGTGATGACTGCCTGAAAGCTGGCAGAGAGCAGAGGTGATACCAGTAGCAATAAGATTTTGAAAGTCGATGAAGGAAGGCCTTGCTGAGAAGGTAGCATCAGAGTCACGATCTGAAGGAGGTGATGGAGGAAGGAATACTCTGGGGGAAGAGGTGGCGTGTGGATAAAGAGTGGTCTACGCTGAGAGAATAGAAAATGTAGAATCTCTGCATGGGCAGGTGGGCCTTCTGGATGGTGTAGACATGGAGTAGGGACAAGGTCACAAAGTGGGGTAAGGGAGGGGAGGTCAGGAGGACATGTGCCTGATAGTATATGCGTTCATCAAAGATCTAGTAGGTCCTTATGAGGTGGTTTAGTTTTGGCTGTGGTAATATGGGAGCTATTGGTTGTTCGTTGGTGGGATTCTTGCTTTCTGTGTGGGAGATCCAGCTTCACTTCCTGCCAGTGCCTCTCACGCATAGCCCCCACTCCTCTGTCAGTGGGGGCTTGTGCGTAGCTCTGAGGCTTGTGCGTAGACTAAGACGGACTAGAAAGAAAGTCCTGGTGACTTGCTTCTGAAAATCAACCAGTGAAAACCCTGTGAATCAAAGTAGTCTGATCTACAACCTGTCATGGGGATGGCTTAGGGCTGGACAGTATTTTGTTCCATTGGTCACCATGAGTTGGGGGCCAAATTGATAGCATTTAACTATTATAGCACTAGTGGCTACAAGCTTAGATTGCTGTGAATGAAGTAGGTGTGGACCAGATCATCTGGGATTTTTTCCAAGTTCAGATGGCCATTGCTGTGCTGTATATATGTGTGTAAGTGAGCACATTCACCTGTATATTTTGTGGCAACTGGTTTTAGACAGTTATTTCTGTTGTTTAAATTGTTGTTGAAAATATACACAGCAAAACATATGCCAATTCAACAATTTCTCCATGTACAATACAGCAATATTGATTCCATTCTTCACATAGTACAGCCATTCTCACTCCCTTTTTTCTATTTGTTCCTCCCCTATGGACAGAAACGCATTTCTCCCTAAGCTGCTTATTTAACTTTTTGAGTTTCTTTTAACAGCTTGAGCCCGCATATTAAGTAATTTAAAAGAGCACAGAGCTTACAGCAGCCGTTCTTTACTATTTAAGCTAGATTGTTGTTTGGTTGAAAGAAGGCTTCAGGGAATAGTTTTGGTTTATGGTATTAGGGTAGGCAGTTCTTTTTTGAATGTTAATGCACTACTGACCCTTGACCTACCACCCCTTTCTGTCAGTTCTCTCTCCTCTTAGATGCCTTTGCAGCCACCACCTACCCATGAGTTATACCACAAGCATGAAAAAGAGTAGATAGACAAGGTCAGGGGATGCCACTGTATATGGCAGCACCGCCATGAGCTACGGAACTTTATCAAATAGGAAGTGAGGGTTTACTCCCCGCCAGCGCCTGGGCCCGCCTGGTGAACGCTGCACCTAGAGTTAAGGTATTCATCACCCTGGCCAGATTTGGAAAATGCTGAGGTCAGTGTGCAAGCTCAGTGTGTTCAGCTTCTTGGATCCATCTGTGTATAAAGTCACGATGCTATGAAAAGAGTCGAGTCAGCTCCCTTGGTCAGCGGGACACATTTGGCCTTGAAAATACAGGGCAGGAAGGAATGTGCTGTGGAGAGAGTGAGCGAGCTGTCTTGTGGTTTTTGTCCATGGGACCCTGGGTCCGTCTCTGCCACCTACCTTTATAACTGCCCTACAAAATTTTTATTAATTGCTTTCTTATTTGTCATAAAAACTGTTCAGCCTGTAAATCTGAGTATCAGTCACTAAAAAGAAAAATAGGAAACTCCAGGTGGAGCTGGCCCTCAGTATGCTGGCTGGGTAGCCTGTGGCCTGGGCTGATTTCATTTGCTTATTGCTGGGGAAATCATAACTGCAGATTCCTTGGCCTCAGAGCTGAAGAGAAAGTTCCTTATCTGGTTGACATTTAATTTCCTCTTTGGGGCTCCAAAGGAAGGGGCCTGGTGTTTGTGTGATTAGGGCTCCAGAGAAGTGGGCCATGGGTGGGCCTGACTTCAAGTCGTCTTCCCTGCCTCTGCATACTAGGAAAATTCCAGAAGCAACCCATTTAGGTGGTATCTGAGAGGCCGCTGGCACTATGACCTCTCTGGGGAGCCCCGCTTTAGAAGGCAATTATGTGTAAGTAGAGATGGAAATAGAATCCCCCAGTGTCAGGAGCAGCTGCTGTTCTTGTAGGATCTCAGGGCTTGCTTTTGGGGTGCTACTGCTTCCCTTCCTAACTCTCAAATAAAACACACACCCATACAATTCTAAAGCTGTGAAGACTCTTTCTAGCTGAAGAATGAGTATTAAAAACTTATTTTGTGAGACTATAATTCCTTCTCCAGGGTAATTTATGGAGTGCTTCCCCCAGCACATCAGAAGTTCTTCATTTGAGGAGCTGTCTTTGAAATTATATGGCCTTCTTTTGTCAGGACTCTGTAGGAAGTTTTGACTCAGGTAGCATCCTGTAGAAGTCCATGGAGTCTAACCTTTTTTCCATGTTACAGTTCAGGGCAGAGAGCCTTTGCCTAAGACTGGGAGCCAGACAAGGTGTCAAGTGTTCTCATAAAAGAGCCACTGTGTCTTATGTCCAGGGGTGGTGTTAGTCCCCAAGCACTTAGTAAATACATTCTCGTTGATGGCCAGGATTGCATTGGATGTGGGCCCTGACAATCTTCCAAGTGGTCACATGTGATTGAGCTCAGACCCCTGAAAGCGCAGTCTCAGGCCCTCATAGGGAGACTGCTGGAATGTTAAGTTCTAGTCCTCTCCCTGCTGCTTGGGGAAAGTCACTTATCTCCCTGGGCTCAATTGTCTCATCTTTAACTTGGGGGACTGGATGAAATGAGTGGAATGAATATCCCCCCCTTTTTCATGTACCCTCCACTCAGTACTGTACTTTGCATAGGGTCCTGTGATTATTTGCTTTAACCTGGTCACAGTGGACGCTCTCTGAGGGCAGGGCCATCCTTGGCAGAGAGCAAATGAACTCTGTGCTGGTGAGCCCGACACACACAGTGCTTGACAACATGCACGTCCTTCCAGCTTAAACGTCCCCTAATGGCTGCCTTGCAAGATTTCAGCCAAACTGCAGGGTTGCTAGGTAAACTTTGACAGGAGAAGGAGGAGCAGGTGGGGGAGGATTTGGCTCAAGCCTCCATTCTGGCTCTGGACGCAGGTATCTCCAGTTGCTGAGCGTGATCTCCTTGTTCTTTTCTCAAGTTTCACACCATTCTTCCCCCCTTGCCTTGAACAAAGTCCCTTTATTCCCAGATGCTGTTGTGAATTGTTTTTGCAATGACTAGTAAGGCAGAAAAGAATAGATCACCGCTCCAATTTTGTATGTATATTACCATACCAATTTGTTAAAAATTATGAACAAGTACCATAAGGAATTTTATTTCAGTGGTTATTTCTAGATTCTGGTATTCCTGGAGATGTTTGTATTTTTTTTTTTTTTTTGGCATTTTCTACATTTAAGCATGTATTATCTTTATAATCAAAACTGTTAAACATCACCATTAATAATAAACATCAATTTATTAGAATTTAATATGCGCCAGCCACTGTGTAAGATTTACTGTTATGGTACTTTATTTTCTTTAGGAACTTTTTTTTTTTTTAAACTCCTTATATCAGGTGGCATAGTGCCTAACGCATTTGACTGCTAACCAGAAGGCTGGCAGTTCAAACCCACCAGCCACTCCTCGGAAGGAAGATGGGGCAATCTACTTCTGTAGTGATACTGCCTCGGAAACCCAAGGAGGGGTCGCTATGAGTCGGGTCCGACTCGACGGCACATAACAACAACAAAAAAACCTTATTTTATAAATGAGGAAGCTGAGGCTTAGAAAGACTAAGTTACTTGCCTAAGGTCACTGAAGTTCTGCAAACAGGGTTTGAACCCAGGACTGACCTATACTCAGAAGGGCCTCAAGTTTCTGAGAAATCTGGTTTGTAGGTCTTGGTTCTCCAAGATTCCTTATCCTGCCCTGTGCTCACCACTTGTAGAAAGGTATTTTGCTACTCTTTTGAAAGTTCTAGGGGTTGGATTTTCACGTCTGTCAGAGAGGTAGGTCATGAATCTGGCTTAGGCAGGGCATGCATGGTTAGCACAGGTGCCACCATGGTAGACACCAAGGCTCCTGTTGTCTTTGTTACTAAGGTTGATGTGTGTGGGCAGTCATATTGGAAAGGGTTGTGTGTTTGAATTCTGTCTTTAGAAGTGAGTGAGGTAGGATAGAAAGAGGACTAGCCTGGAGCTCAGATGCTCACCTTCACTAGGCCTCAGTGAGCCATGCTAGTGGTTTTGGAGAAAGCACTGAACTTAAAGTTAAAAGGTCCTCACTCTACCATGTTGTAGGCATGCTTTGGCCTCAGTTTCTTCATCTAAGTGAGTCATAATAATAACACCTGTTCTACCTACCTGCCATCTATGATATGGGGGAAAAGTAAACAAAAGAACTAAAGTACATTTCTATGATAGGGATTTTGAGTGTTCAGTGATGGTGATGGTGATGCAGCTGACTCCAGACACTTAAGGGGGATGGAGCTGAGCATAAAGGGTAGCAGTACTTTTTAAATTTTGTTTTATTTTTTGCCATCAGCAAAAATCACTTGGCTGGTGAAGAATAGTGTTCCATTGTCTACCTAGTCCTGTTAGACTGGAATACTCTGGGAGTTTTCTGGAATATGTCCCTGCTAAGTTCCTTGGGTTCACTCTCCCCTGGAACTCCAATCTTCCTAGTGAAATGAATTGTAATATAGGAGATCATTTTTGTAGCTATGTGGGTGGTTGAAAGTATTCATCATCTTTCTTTGGATTTGTCTATTTTCCTCATCTTAACAGTAAAAAATAAGCCTGTCTCTTCTCTGATCTTGAGTAGCCCAAGGGTATGAGTGGGATGGGACCTGGAGGACTATCCCTGGTGAGGTAGGACATTCACCTCCTCAGGGTAGACACGATAGTGCCTTGTTTCTTGGTGACCTGTTCTGTGCAAGTCGTTGTATAGAATATCTAGATAAAGAAAACAGCATCTTAGCTCTCAAAGGAAACTACTGTTCATGGGGAAGATATATAGATTTAAGAATCAAACATGAAGGGTAGGGTCATCAGGGTTGGAGTAGAGGTTAAAACCAGTTGCTATCAAATTGACTCTTGCTCTTGGTAGCCCACTGTGTGTCACACTAGAACTGTGCCCCTTAGGGTTTCCAGTGCCTGATTTTGCAGTGGCTGATCACCAGGACTTTCTTCTGAGGTGCTTCTGGGTGAACTTGAACCGCTGATTACGTTAACCGTTTGCACCACCTGGGAGTTTGGGGGCAGGGATAGGTAGCTTGAAAACTGACTGTCTTGACATGTGTGCCACTTGGTCTAAATAAATGGAAATATATTGTTGGGGGCAACACAGAGGAATGAATTGTTGGCATGTGTGTCTGACTGCTTATTAACAACTGTTTGAATCAGCTGTTTTAAGGTGAGGGTTTATGTCTAGCTGTCCCCAGATAATTTTTTGAGACATCACCGTTTCAGTGCACGTTTCTTCTGACATGGAAAGCCAGGGGTTCTGTGAAGGGCCCTGCTGAAGTCAGCGGACCTGTCTCACTGTCTGCATGTGTTTTGGCTTTGAGAATGGTACTCAAAGACTAAGTAGGTCACAGATATCTATTTTGAACTGAGTATGGCTGGGCTGCATGGACATTTAATTTCCAGATCAAATCCTGTTAGACTTGTTTGCCCAGGAGGTTGGCAGCTAACACTTTCTGGCTGGTCATTTGGTGTATTTATAAAGTGTTAAGGGTTTGGAGGTAATGAGACACTCTAGTTCTCTGTTCCAGTAGCGGAACAAGTGGTGGAGAGGTTTCAGGAGCCTTCAGGAAATGGGGAGGGGAGTGTAGTGTGGTTTTTCCATCTTGCATCTTGAATTTCCCAAAAATGTTTGATCCTCATTAACTGAAATCTTTTTCAAGGAATCAAATTTAATTTTTTCCCAGCATCACTTGGCTCCTGCTTTATGTTAGTAATAGCTTCCCCTTGTTAATTGATTTATTGTATGCTGAGCCCTTTATGTACGTGATCTCATTTAATTCACACATCAACCTTGGAGAGTATCATTTTCTCCAATTTATAAGTGGAGAAACTGAGAATCCAGGTGATGTGGTAACTTTCCCACAGATCCCATGTATATGTCACAGGACCAGAGATTCAAACCAGGTCCTTCTGACCAGAGCTTGGCCTTTTGTAGTACATCACACTGGTCTTTATAAGAGCCCTGGGAAAAGAAGGTAACCCCCGGCTGGGGATGTGGAATATTGAATGCAGCTCTTTGGCCTGCCCTAAGGTATGAAGAAGCTCCAGTGGTTTAGCAAGTAAGGCATTTGGCTGCTAACCAGAAGGTTGGTGGTTCAAACATATCAGCTGCTCTGCGGGAGGAAGATGAGGCAATCTACTTCCGGACAGCCTTGGAAACCCGGGTAATGGGGGTTCATTATAAGTTGGAATCAGCTCATTGGCAGTGAGTTTGAAGGTATGAGGGATGACCTTTCTCTTGGCAGAGGATGACTGTGGGTGGTGGGGACTCAGGCCTCTCAGCTCAAAGGAACTTCTGCATAGAACCTAGGTTACATTTAAGGCTGTCACTCTGGTGTGACTGGACCAAAGAATTTTCAGAGCTTTTGTTCTTTGTTGGGTCTCTTGTTTCATTATTTTTCTCTAAGTGTCTTAAGATCTTGGATAAATTCAAGGAGGTGGTGAGATCCATGAAATAAAGAAGTCTTATATTCTAGTTTAGTGAGTAGTGTTTGGGATCTTGAAAGCTTGCAAGTGACCATCTAGGATACAGCTATTATTCTCTATTCACCTGGAGCAAAAGAAAAAGAAGGAAACCAAAGACTCAGAGAAAAACTAACCTATCTGATAAATAGTCTATATGAACCATGTCCTCATCTATCGTGAGACTGGAAGAACTAGATGATGCCTGGCTACCACCGACTACCATTCTAATCAGGGCCACGATAGATGGCCTGTGATACAATGGGAGAAAAATGTGGAACAGAACCTCAGTATATAAAAAACACACAAACAAAAAATTCAGACTTCTGGACTGGTTAAAACTGGCGGACCCCAAAAATATTGCCCTGAGATACTTTTCAAACCTTGAACTGAAACTAACACCTGAGGCCACCTTCAGCTAAGTAGCAGATTGGTTTGCAAAATAATGAATATCACTAGTAAGTTCTGTGCTCCTTTAAAAAAAATCACCTATATGAGACCAAACAGTCAACAATTACTTTAGAACACAGATGAGAAAGTAAGGGGACAGGAAAACTAGATAAATAAAAACAGAACAACTAGAACAGAAAAAATGAGAATGTTCATGCATTTTGAAGGATGTAACCAGTGTTACTGAACAACTTGTGCAAAAATTGTTGAATGGGAACCTAAACTGCTGTGTAAACCTGCACCAAAAACACAGTAAGATATTATTAGAAAACAAAAGAAAGAACTCATGAGATAATGGGGGTGGTGACAGCATCCCCTTACAACTACCTCCTCTGTGTGCGCGGGTCATTCGGCCTAATATTCTTCCATCTTCTGTATTCCATACTTTCCCTCCACTTCTGAGGAGTAAACACAAGATTTGGGGCATTTGTTTTGCCTTGTTTTCCTGTACAGTTTTTCCCTGTAAGCTACTAGCAGTAATGATGTTGCTAATGGTCGTTTTTATGTGTTGGTGGTCTCAGTTTTCCAGTACTTGGCACAGGCGTTGTCTCAGTCAGTACTCATAATGAGCCATCCCCATCCCATCTTACAGCACTCTTAGGTACCACACTCTTTTCTACCCACAGCTTCCTGTGAGAGTTTCATAAAAACATTTGAGGAGGTGTTTGTTTAAAATCAGCTTGCATTCTGAAAGAGAAAGAGTGTCCTCTTCATTATACCCTCTGAGATGCTGGGCTTTGAAAGCAGTGTTTGCTGGTCCAGCTGCAGGGTTTGCAGTCAGGAGTGCCGGGCCATCCTAGTTTCCCATGCTGCCATTTCCTGGCTTTGTGAGCTTGGGCTGCATACTTAACCACTCTGAGTCAGTTTCCTGTAAAGTGGGGAGAATAATAATACCTACCTTAATGAGCCATGAGGGAGCTCTGGTAGCATAGTGCCTAAGGCACTTGACTGCTAACCAGGAGGCTGGCGGTTCAAACCCACCAGCCACTCCTCGGAAGGAAGGTTGGGCAATCTACTTCCATAGTGATACTGCCTTGGCAACCTAAGGAGGGGTCGCTATGAGTTGGGTCCGACTCGATGGCACATAACAACAACAACAACGAGCCATGATAAGATGTATATGAAATCACCTAGTACTCAGATAATGGGTTACCACTCTTTGTCTTTATTTTAAACTAATGTGATTTAGAAAAACCATGTATCTCAGCTATAGAAACATGTTTGATCCATAAAGACTCCATCTGACAGAGTAGAACTGCCCTACAGGGCTTCCTAGGCTATAATCTTTACAGGAACAGATTGCCACATCTTTGTCCACTGGGTTGGTTTGAACCACTAGCCTTTTGGTTAGAATTAGTGTGGTAGTTAAGTTTGTGTGTCAACTTGGCTAGGCCTGGTTGAATGGCTGGACAGCTGGATGTAGTATTCTCCATGATGAGACTGGCAGTCAACTCCATGGTGGAATCTACTATGAGCAGCTGAGTAGCTGCCCTAGGGACGTGGTCTGCTTCCTGTGTATAAGAAACCTTGGGGATGGTCTCTAGCTTATGGCACACTTGGACCCTAGCTTATGGCACACTTGGACCCTGCATGTAGCCGTGTCACTGTTCAGCAGCCTGCCATGCTCTGCTGCCTTGGGACTTTCAATGGACTTGAATTAATGGCCTGACATGTGGTTTGGTAACATAGGGACTATGCAATCTTATTTGTCAACCTTGGGCTTGTGCTAACAGCCTCAGCAGCCAGTAGCTGCCTGTGTGAAGAGATGCCTCTAGCTTTAGTGGGCCAGGAGCAAGAGTCAGAGCTGAAGCTCAAGGCTGAGGGGCTTTCACATAGCCCCTAGAGCCTAGCACTTCGAACTTGTACTTAAAGCCTCCAAATTATGAAATAATAAATTCTTGTTTGTTAAGGCCATCCCATTTATGGTATATTCCTGTCGGAACAACAGTAGGTAGCCAGAACAATTAGTAACTGACCTCTCCTGCTGTCTTCTTATCCAAAACAACAAGAAGCAAGCTAGAGGGAGAGGATTAAGCATAAAGAACCCTTATTTTGGCTAGAATCTTCCCACGATTTTCCTATGTCCTTTGGTTTGGGATGGGCTGGCTGGTATTTGTTTCATTTGCTGGTGCCAAAGCCCTGGGAAGCCCAAGTTAACCACATGGCCTCTCTGGCACACTTGAGCTGGTATTTAAAAAAAACAAAACAAAACAAAAAAAAAAACCAAGCATGCTGAAACATGATTTTAGAAGCAGATATTTTAAATATTTTAAATGTGCACATTGGACACATCAGTACTTCTAGCATGTACAACCCCAATGACCACGATTATTGTGAGATAACTTTAAAAGTCTAAATGGGAAGCCTTTTGGCCCTACCTCTTAAAAGGTCTTGTTTAAGTATCTAGCAAATTCAGTTTCACATTTTTGACTACCAAATGAGAGACTTTTTCTCCTAGTCTCTTTTCCTCCCAGTCTCGTCTCTTTTCCTCCCTTCCTTCCACTTTCCCTCCTTTTGTTCTTGTAAATTTGAGTCTAGATGACTGACTATATAGGTAAAGTTCTAGAGGAAACAGGAAGGTGACCTGAGAGTCTTAGTCTTTGGGGGTTCCAATTTTATGTCTATTTAGTGTGTGGTCTTGGGCCGTTCAAGCTTCAGGGAGCTTACAGTCTCATAAGGGAGATAGACAGAGTTGTGGTATTCCTAACAGTGCTGTGGTTTTACACAAAGGTGCTTTTCTTTAGGGATTCAGAGTCAGGTGGGAGTAGTGGTAGTGGTAGTTTCTAAATCTTAATGCATTATTGTAAGCTAGAAATTTGGAAACTGGTCTTTCACATTTAAAAGAATTGCAAATAGGATTAAAGACTGTACTTCCCACTGTGAGCTGCGCTCTCCTTGAGCTCCCAGGCTTCTGTTTACACCACCACCTGGCACAGTAGGTTGCAGTTCTTGTTTACCTTTCTGCCTGCCCAGGTTGACAGCAAGCTCTGCAAGGGCGGGGACTTGGCCTTATGCCCTGTTATAACTTAGGCATCTTGTGTATTATATTTTTATGTGGAGCATAACTGATGCTTACATAAAAGATTTGAATAAGTTGGGATCACTTAACATGATAGGAAAGGAGACTTAAGGGGATTTTCAACTCAACTGCAAAGTTGATTCTCAGCCAGCAGGGGGCGTTGGGAGCTGTGTGGGGATGAGATGCTAAATACTCTTCTGCTTTAACTGGTCTCACACAGCCAGACTTTCTGTTTTCCTTCCTTATTCCATACCCATGGTGCCTTTGTTGAGAAACGTGGAACCAGGTACCAGGTGGGTGCCTTGTAACAGGCCCAGCAAATGGATGGTATCATCTCCTGTTTTATAGGCCAAGGTGGTGGTGGTTATGTGCCGTCGAGTCGGACCCGACTCATAGAGACCCCTCGGTGGGTTTCCGAGGCAGTATCACTACGGAGGTAGATTGCCCCATCTTCCTTCCGAGGAGTGGCTGGTGGGTTTGAAACGCCAAAGGCCAAGGTTAGAAGTCATGTAACTAACATGAGGGCGAGTTGGCATTTGAATGTAGGTCTGCCTGTTTCCAAGTCCCAGGCGTTAACTAATCTGATGTAGTGCAGCATCTGCCCTGAGGACATAACCAGTGAAACAAATGTAATTAACCTAACAGCTCAAGAAACTTACATTAGATTGAAGGAAGTACTTCCTGACTTTTTTTTTTAGCACTAAAACGGGACATTGTAGAGTGGCTTTCAGGTTGTGGTGCACAGTCCACAGTCATGGATTGACTTTAGTGGGCTGCTACTTACTTTTTTTTTTTTTAAATTGAAATAGAACTTTTTTTGTTTTTTTTAAATAGTGCATCATACATGGTAAAAGTTAGAGTGTGTGTGTGTCCTGGGTCATGATGGAAATAAATTTCTAACTGTGGGTCATGATAAAAAAATACTGAAAAACACTTGTCCTAGAGAGATAGAGATTATATTTTAGATCTGTATGGGTTAGTTTGTGAAATCCTTCGGGGCAGAGATGCGTTTTCTCTTATGTTCCCTCCATTCTTAGCCTAGTGTTTAATATATTGTTGTACTCATTGTTGATTGGCTGGTTTGTTTGTCTGGGAAAACTTGTAGTTTTGCTTTCAGACTGGAAGAACAGTCAGAATGATATTTGAGATGGTTTGTGGAATACCTTCCCATTCTGTCCTTACAAGGAAATAGAAGCAGTGTTTTTGCCCTCGCTTTCTGGATAAGGAAAGCCTGCAGGTGCTAAGTGTGTTAAACATGTTAAGAGCTTGGGCTTTGAAATCCAAGGAACCTGTGTTTGAACTGTGTGTGCACAGTTGTGTGCTTTGGGTAATTTCCTAAACCCTGTTAAGTCTCACCTTCTTCACCTTTATAAGCGCAGTGCCTGGCATGTGATAAGCAGCCAGGAAGTGTTATTGGCCCCGCTTGTTTTTATGATTAATATTAATAGAGACTGAGTGAATCCTGCTGGGTCCTGGGTACCAGCCAGGCAACTGTGAGAGGCCCCTTGTGAACTCAAGTGCTGTGTGCATTGTAGAGCTTGAGCTGAAGCAGGAGCCCTAGCCTGTGGTTTGGTGGGGCAGAGACAGGAAGTAGATGTTGCAGTGCCTCAGTTGTGTGCATGCAGGGTGATGATCTGGTTTTATACTTTATAGAGAAAGCAAAGTATCTTCAATTTATAATGAAATGTGGCTATCATGGTAGAATCTGAGAATATAAATGGTATTTTTTAGGAAAGCCAGGTGTTTTTATTTAATCAAAAAAACATTTTCCTGAAACTGAACATAACAATGTAAATGATTAAGCTGGCAACTGTGTTCAGCACAGTGATGATTTTAGTTGAAACTCCAAGATCTGGTAAATACTGATTTCTGCGCCTACCAGCAACACTGTCCACTCAGAATTAATTGCATGAAAATAAATAATGGTGAAGATCTAAGACACTAGACAAATCCCATAGGGGTTTAGTGTTTTACTTAGCCCCTAATATTTCAAACCTGGAGTTTGAAAACCAAAAGGAAGAACATGCTCGGCATTTCTCAAGCTGAAAGAATTGAAGAAAAAATTTAAGCCTTGAGTTGCAATATTGAGAGATTCTATGGGCAAAATAGTGAATGATGCAGGAAACATCAAGAGAAGATGGCAGGAATACACAGAGTCACTGTACCAAAAAGAACTGGTTGCTCTTCATCCATTTCAGGAAGTGGCATATAATCTAGAACCAATGGTACTGAAGGAGGAAGTCGAAGCTGCAGTGAAAGAATTGGCAAGGAACAAGGCTCCGGGAATTGACGGAATACCGATTGAGATATTTCAACAAATGGATGCCCCATTGGAGGCACTCACTCGGTTATGCCAAGAGATTTGGAAGACAGCCACCTGGCCAACTGACTGGAAAAGATCCATATTTGTACCCATTCCAAAGAGAGGTGATCCCACAGAATGTGGAAATTATCGAACAATATCATTAATATCGTACGCAAGTAAGATCTTACTGAAGATAATTCAAAAATGGTTGTAGCACTATATTGACAGAGAACTTCCAGAAGTGCAAGCTGGATTCAGAAGAGGACATGGAATAAGGGATATCATAGCTGTTGTCAGATGGATCTTGGGTCAAGGCAAAGAATACCAGAAAGATGTTACCTGTGTTTTATTGACTATGCAAAGGCATTTGATTGTGTGGATCATGACAAATTATGGATAACATTGAGAAGAATGGGAATTCCCGAGCACTTGATTGTACTCATGAGGAATCTGTACCTTGACCAGGAGGCTGTCATTCGAATGGAACAAGGGGACACTACTTGGTTTAAAATCAAGAAGGGAGTGTGTCAGGGTTGTATCCTTTCCCCACACTTATTCAATCTATATGCTGAGCAAATAATCCAAGAAGCTGGACTATATGCAGGAAAACGTGGCATCAGGATTGGAGGAAGAATCATTAACAATCTGAGATATGCAAACGATACAACTTTGCTTGCTGAAAGTGAGGATGATTTGAGGCAATTACTGATGAAGGTTGAAGAATACAGTCTGCAGTATGGATTACAACTCAATACAAAGAAAACAAAAATCCTCACAATTGGACCAATGAGCAGCATCACAACAAATGGAGAGAAGATTGAGATTGTCAAAGAATTCACGTTGCTTGGTTTTACAATCAATGCCAATGGAAGCAGCAGTCAGGACATTAGACGACGTGTAGCATTGGGAAAGTCAACTGTGAAGGAACTCTTTCAAGTGCTGAGGAGCAAGGTTGTCTCCTTGAGGACTAAGGTGCGCCTGACACAAGCCATGATATTTCCAGTCGCCTCATATACATGTGAGAGCTGGACAGTGAATAAGGAAGACCGAAGAAGAGTTGATGCTTTTGAGTGTGGTGCTGGCGAAGAATGCTGAAAGTACCATGGACTGCTAAAAGAACTAACAGATCTGTCCTGGGGGAAGTGCACCCAAAATGCTCCTTGGAAACAAGAATGGCCAGACTTGGTCTCACCTACTTTGGTCATGTTGTCAGAAGGGACCATTCCCTGGAGAAGGATGTTATGCTTGGTAGGGTGGAGGGTAGACAAAAGAGGGGAAGTCCTTCAACAAGATGGATTGATATTGTGGCTGCGATGATTGGGCTCAAGTATAGTGGGGATCATGGAGCTGGCCCGGGATTGGACAGTGTTTTCGTTTTGCTGTGCACAGGATAGCTATGAGTTGGAAACGACTTGACGGCACCTAACAACACAATATTTCAAGTCTGGGCCTGTTCATTTCTCTTGTCCAGGCTGGGGAATCTTGAGCCTTCTTTATTGTAAAGTTAAAATATGTCTCTTACTTCTTTCCTTACATGCAGATTATTTTTGTATTTTGACAGGAAAAGGTACTACTAACACACTAGAATTATTTTTTGCCCTATATTTTACTTATTTTGTTGTTGAGAATATACACAGCAAAACATGCACCAATCCAGCAGTCTCTGCATGTACAATTCAGTGACACTGATTACATTCGAACTTCCTTTTCTGAGTTGTTCCTTTCTCATTAATGTCAATTCACTGCCCACTAAGGTTCTTATCTGATCTTTTGAGTTGCAGTTGTTACTTTGACCCTACACAGATAGTTCTTAAAGAGCATAATGCTCAAGGCAGATCTTCTTTTGAGTTAAGCTAAACTATTTTTCAGTTTTAAAATAATTTCAAGGGATATTTTTTGGTTTAAGTTTTAAAGATTATCACAGGGCAATAGTCTCAGTTGTTCACCCATCCTCCGTGGCTCCAGTAAGTCTAGAGTCCATGAGACTTTGAAATTCTATCTTGCATTTTTCCCCTTTTGATCAGAATTTGTTATGGTGATCTGCTACCATAAAAATTACAGCCTAGAAAACCCTATGGGACCAGTATACTGTGTCATATGGGGTCCCTATGAGTTGATGTCAACTCAGTGATGCACAACAACAAAAACAGTAACTTCTGCCGTATAAGGTTGTGGATTAAATGGATGGGATAATGTATGTTGTAAAGCATCCAGTGTCTTCTCATAAACTCTTCAGTAAATGGGAGCTATCCTCCTCCTCCTCATCATCAATATTATTAGTGGAAGACAATGAGACCAGGAGAACAGGAGTGTAGGCTTGGAGTTGCCATTGCTAACAATTGGCCGTGACTATGTTGCCGAACCCTTGTGAACCTCAGTGTTCTTTTCTCTAAAACAAGGGAGTTGCCCAGGAGCTCCAGAGTCTTAGCTGGACCCTTCTGCCATGCGTACTCAGTGTCTTGTTTCTTGTCAGCCCCAACAATGCAATGTTGGCTGCCATGATTTTGAGATCCTGTTTTCTGTTAAGGTCCTGTAGCCCCATTGGCAAGATGTTGTCACTGATAAACTTTGCTATTCTTTCCTTGATTTTATATTCTTCGTGTATTTCTTTTCCCCTAGCCTCTGAAAAATGGCTCCTCATGCTTTTATATTTTTCTCTGAGTGTGTTCATACTGTTCATACTGATGGGTTGTAGTTAAGTCTCAGCTTGGCAGAACCTCACACATAGGAAATGTTATAGATAAGGGCAGTCCCATCACTTTGCTGTGGATTTTCAAATCATAGCTGTGTTATCATATTCCCCAATTTATGCACTGAGGGCTGCCTGTATCTGGGGCTGACCAGGGAGAGCCACTCCCAGGAAAGAAATAGCTATCCCCCCTTGCCGTTGTGTTTTGTTGTTGTTGAGAACATACATAGCAAACACACACCAATTCAGCAGCTTTTACAGATACAATTTAGGGATATTGAAGGAATGGCTTTTTTTTTTATCTGAAATAAGCCACCTCTTGCATTATTTTTGGTTTGAACTTTGAAGGGCCTACCAGAGTTAATCTTGGTGTAATTTTGTATCTTGCATGTGTCTTTGTTAGCCCTCACTTTTGCAAAAAGCAGAGCGATTGACCTAATCTCTGGTCTGCCACTGATGTTTCAGGTTTGTCTTTTTGTTCTCCAGGACAGGCATGCACTAAGAATTAATTGTACTGTTTGCAACCCCACTGTCTGCCTAATTGAACACCTGCCCAGTGAAAGCTGCCAGCCCACCTGCCTGCTACCTGGTTTGCCAGCCGTTCCTGTCATGTTGGTGTCTTGCTTATGTCAGAAGACTTCATCTCGTCATTTGTAGTTAGTTCTTCAGAGAATGACTTCCCTTCCTTGCTTAATTTAAAGGCTTCCTCTTTTGGGACAGCCCCTCTGCCCTCCCATCTTGCCTCTGTCCTTCCAGTTAAAATCATTGGTGATTGTCAGCCTCATGAAAACCACAGAAAGACCAGATGCAGAAAGAGGGCATGTGTGTGCCTCAGCTGGTTCTTCTGCTGTCTAATCTCCCCTTGGCCCCAGATTAAGTTTGTAGCAAGTCACTTTTAACATAATGTTGTTGATTTTAGAGCTGATTAGAAATGTTCTTTTAAGTGATGGGATACACGAAATTTTTTTAAAAGAGTGCTGGCTTTTTTTTTTTTTCTTTTTTCTTTTGCCCCTAGGGGCTTATATCTTTCCAAAGAGAAAAATGGTTTTACTAAAAATAACAATGCAGGCAAGGAATCCAGTCTCCCCTGATCACGGAGAGCCGTTCCCATTCATGGTTAGCATTTGGTTCTCTCCATGCTGTTTTCTTTAGTTGAAACATAACATAGCCAGTCACGTGCTTCCTAGGTGAGCCCCATGTTATGTGTGATTTTGTCCTTAAACATATCCCAGAGCTATAGCAACTCTTGTTAATTACTTGGTAGAATTGCATGTGTTTTTTTCTCTCTCTTTGTAGTGTTCTTGGCTTTTTATTTATTTATTTTCATTGTGATTTGAGTGAAAGTTTACAGAGAAAATTGGCTTTCCCTTCAACAATTGGTACACATTTTGTTTTATGACACTGGTTGCAGCCCCAACAATGTAACTACGTCGTGCCCACTTCCTGCCTGTGTTTACCATCTCCCTTCCTCCTCCTTTCCTGTCCTTCTTCCTTCTCGGCTTTATCCCTGGTATTCTTTTAAGAAGGCACAAGTGTACTATTTGGGTTCCTTCTGCCCAGATTTGAACTTGTTAAAAAATGAGGTGAGACTGGGGAAAAAAAAAGAAAAAATTTAAATGTTTGATCTCACTGGTTTTGTATTTTACTTTCAATTTCTTTTTGACCTTTCTTTTCTTTTTCTTTTTTTTTAGGTTTTTTTTTTTTTT
>NW_006921634.1:5525111-5526345 GCF_000298275.1 Orycteropus afer afer | reverse complement strand
CTTCCGTGTCTGTGTTAATTGGTTTCCCTTTTCTTTGTTGAAGAGGGTCTGTGCAATCCTTCTGCCTAGTCCGCCATCTTGCCCCGCCTCTCTTTTTGACTTTTCTTTGTTGAATTCCACATTGTTAAAATATTTTAAGTATTATTCTTGTGAAGGGTGGCTTTTCCAGTGAAACCACAATAGAATTGTCCAGTGAGCAGGGCATGTAGAGTCGGGCAGCTGGGCTTGCTCAGGACCTGGTAAAGTTAGCCTGACATTGCATGCGTCATCTCTCTCAGCCTGTTTCCTCCTCTCTAAAGAGGGCATAGACGTAGGCCTTTCCTTACAGGGCAGCTAGGAGTCAGGTGAGATGATGGTTATTAAGTGCTTGGTTCGTGTTGTGGGGAGTTGCTATCGAGGTGGCTCTGCCTCATGGCAACCTTACATGTAACCCAGAATTAAACGTTGCTTGGCCCTGTGCCATCTTCATTATCGTTGGTGTGTTTGAGTCCACTGTTGTGACTGTTGGATCAGTCTGCCTCACTGAGGTTTCCCTTGTTTTTGCTGACCTTCTGCTTTACCAAACTTTATGTCCTTTATCAGTTGGCCTTTTCTGATGACATGTCTGAAAGAAGTGGGCCAAAGTCTCACTATCTTGGCTTCCAGGGAGCATTCTGGTTGTGTTTCTTCCAAGAGTGATTGGCACATGTTGTTTTTAGTTGCCATCAAGTCAACTCATGGCAACCCCAGGTATTCGGAGTAGAACTGCTTTGTGGGGTTTTCAAGGCTGTGACCTTGCAGAAGCAGATCACTAAACCTGTCTTCCAAGGATGTGCTTAATAAGTGTTAATCTTGATCCTTGGTCTTTGGAAGGAAATAATGAAGTGGACTCAAGGAAAGAGGCAAAGCTGGAACTAGCGGTGCGGGGCTGATTTCAGCCATCTAGATTTAGGTTAGATCTTTGAAAAAAAGATAGAAAAGTCCTGTCCTCCTATTTCATTTAGAAGTGGCCACAACCATGAGCTGCCAGTGAAGCTAACTTCTACCAACTATAGTACAGAATACTTATAAAGTACCTAGAACAGTAACTGGCAGGTTGTTGTTGTTATGTGCCATCGAGTCGGACCTGACTCATAGCGACTCCTCCTTGGGTTGCCAAGGCAGTATCACTACGGAAGTAGATTGCCCCATCTTCCTTCCGAGGAGTGGCTGGTGGGTTTGAACCTCCAGCCTTCTGGTTAGCAATCAAGTGCTT
>NW_006921634.1:5485489-5524666 GCF_000298275.1 Orycteropus afer afer | reverse complement strand
TACCTCCTCCCAGTGTCCATCCCTTCATACTCTTCTGCACCCTGAGCTATCTCCCTGTGCATAAGCAGCCCTTCCTTCTCCCATGATTGTTCTCTGTAGACTTGATTTTGTGTTTCCAGTTTTTTCCTGGAATAAGGGGCTTTAGTTCTTACCTGGGACCAGAGGAGCCTACCAGCAGAGTAGGTAACTAAAAAGATCGTAACTAACCAGGGGGCTGTGAAGGAGAGGAGGGAAGGCAGTGAGGAGAGTAAGGCTAGTCTGCCTTTCAGACCACTGATAAAGAAATACAATTTTTACTTCCTTCTAGCTGGTACAAAGTCGTAGAGTGGAGATGATCTCTAATTTTAGGATATTACTTGGATGTTAATGGCTACATTGATCTCCGTATTTTCTAATTCGGTTTACACTAAATGTCCTTATTACACACTTAGTGCCTTTTTATGTCCTGGTGGTTCTTAACAGTTAGTGCTTCACAATTTAGTGCCGATACTATGTCAGCTGTGGTCTAGAAAGAAGAAAGAGCACTGGGCTAGGGATCTGAAGAGTTCCTGCTGGGCTCCGGCCTGTGGCTTTGCAGCATTTCCCCTTAATTCTTTTATAATCTGCCTGGTGCCCCTTTCATTTTCTGTGACCATCACTTCCTGCTTCTGGGAGCTGCCCTCCCCCCCGCGCCTCCCCCCCCGCCCGCTTCCAGTCTACTCTTTGGGTCTGCCATTCATAGTTCCTGGTCCCCGGCGCCATAGGTAGACCCAAGGAGTCTAGAGCTCTGGCATCCCTGGCTTCCTGCCTGAAATAGAAAGCTGTCCTGCCAGGGGATAAGATGGAGTTACACAGAGAGAAGCAGAGAAAACATGCTCACCCGGAAGTCCCCAGCTGCCCTTCCCTTCCTTATTACATGAGTCAATGTGTCTAGTTTGCTTAAGCTAATTGGAAGTGTTTTGTTGCTTGTAAGGTAGGGTCCTGAGTAATGGACAGTGGTGACTTTCAGCAACTCACTGAAATTCTCTTACTTTGATTTTTTTCTCCTGTGTACAGGGGGTGATAATAATTGCCTCATGGAGTTAACTGAGATGATCAGATGTGATACTGTACATGAAAGCTTTTGGGGGCCTATAGCATGAGTGGTTATAGATACTATTACAGGTTTTGTATTATTTTATTAATTACCTGACATTAATTATTTGAGTGTTCTGAATGTTATTTGTGTTCTTAGTTTAAGTTAGAGATTCTTTCAGAAAGAACTTATGCCAGTAGCACATTCTGGTTATTTTTGTTTCTTAAAATGTAAAGTTAAAACAGGCTTGACCCAACCTACATATTTGTAGGAAATTAAAAATGACTCTTGATAGACTATGGCCTTTACAAGCCTAAAAACTTTTCTGAATTGGCTTTGAACTGTGGCAGAGTATTGCATCCTACTCATACAGGCTGTCTTCTATGCCTCTTTGCCAGGGATCGTGCTGTCACTAACTAAATTGTTTTAGGGCCTCAGTCTTGTCATCTGTAAAATGGGAATAATTATCTCTACCCTATAGGTGGAAGATTCCAGGAGATTATGTCTTTAAAGTTCTTAGCTGTGTCCTGTATGTGGTAGGTACTGAATAAATGCAGCTATTGCTTTAAAAAATGGTAGCTTTAATAACAATTGCAACTAAAAGTGGTGAGGCTAGACATTATGAATATGAGTTTGTTATTTAATCAATTAATCCATATAAAATATGTTAATTAACTAGCTATTGGGTGCCTCTTCCATGCAATGGATGGGAGTGAAATAAATAAAGAAGGTGTGCAACATTCCTGTCTATTGGAGAAAAAAGCCATGTATGTATAGAAAAATAAATGCCATATAAGGCAGCTGAGTTTTCGACGATGGCAGAGGATTGGAAATGGGAGAAGCATCCCAGAGATGGTACAGAGCTGATGGAAAAATAACAAAGGAAATTAATGTCAAGAATTAGGCATTTAGGTGCAAGTGGCCAAATTATTTATATATATATATACACAATGACTCATTATTTCCCTTGCTTTATTTTTCCTTTTGTCTCCATGATTTCATCCCAGACCTGCTTAGTCTTTCTGTTTCTGATCATTATGATGAAGATCCATGCCCATTGTGCATTTCAGGGATTAAATTTTCTTTGCAGAAACATTTTCACTGACAACTGTTGGCCTTTTGTCGGCCCCCACCCTTCAATGATCAGAATTCCCCCTAACAGATTGTGTCTTCCTCCCTGCCATTTGCTCTGCATTATTTTTACAGTTTTCTGCACTGGGCATAGCCTTTTCAGGAGCTTTATCATGTTGAATGGTGGCCATGCATTCAGCAGATATTTTGTTGAGTACCTACTGTGGGCAGGGCAGCAAACTGGGGAGGCCTGGAGATTAACAAGATTGATGAGACAGGGTGGTCCCTGCCATGAAGCAGCTCGGTTTGTGGAAGAAACAGATGGGCAGACGGACTCTAATTAAATGTGATTAGTGCTTTATGTTAGTCTGATAAGGAAAGACATTTGGCGGGAGCCCTCAATTCCCAAGTTCTCCATCAGCCACTTGGCTACTGTGCCCAGTTCATAAAGTTTGTCCACCTCACCAAGCACCGTCTGGAGAAATGCTTTCTTTATTAATAACTATAGTTCTCATCAGAAATTTCACTATAGAGTTCCCTGCTCAGTAAAATGTTTAAGTGAAGGTTCCTTTTGCCATTCTTATCCAAATCCTCCCCTAGACTGCATTAGTGACCTTCCTCTTTCCACAGATTAACTTGTACCTCTTCTGAGCTCCCCATCTCAAAAATGGCACCATTGTCAACCCAGAGGCCTGAGGGTATCCTTGACACCTCTCCCTCCCAACCTTGTATCTAATTATTCACCAACTTCTATTGGTTTATTCTACCTTCTTTCATTGCCAGCTGTAGGTTGTAACCCTTCACTGGGCTCTGAAGTTAATTTAACTGACCACCTGTCCATCAGTTTGTCTTACTGTAATGGCTTACATGTTGCTATGATGCTAGAAGTTATGCTACTGGTATTTCACATGACAGCAGGGTCACCAATGGTGGAGAGGTTTCAGCTGAGCTTCTAGTCTAAGACAAAGTAGGAAGAAAGGCCTGACAATATACTTCTAAAACTTAGCCAGTGAAAACACTATGGATAACAACAGAGTATTGTCTGACACAGTGCAGGAAGGTGAGGCTGTGGGTTGGAAGGCACTTAAAATACATAGTGGCTGCACAGTGGACATGAGCATACCAACAGTGTGAAGGTGGCACAGAACCGGGCAGAGTTTCACTCTGTTATATGTAAGGTGTCTGTGAGTCAGAGCTGACTTGAGGGCAACTCAAAACAACCAGTGTTTAAAAAAAGCAAAACAAAGTAGAATAGAAAACATTATAAATGGTTGCATGTAGTAAGGGTGAGTTTTATTTTGTGAAACTTGTTTAGTAGTAGTTAACGTTGCTAGGGGTTTTATATATATTGACTTATTTATTCCTCACAACAACCTGTGTAGTAGGCGTCATTGTTATTATCCTTATTTTACAGATGAGGAAACTGAAGCTCAGGGAAGTTGAGCAGCTGGCCCACCATCACACAAGGAAGGAGTGTTAGAATTCCAGTCCAGGCTGGCGTCCTGTCTCTCTTAGACTCTCTCTTTCTCTCTCTCTCTCTTTCTTTCTCTCTCTCTCTCTCTGTGTAGGTAGATAGCACATATGTAAGTAAAATGTCTTTCTAACTCTGCAGGTTGTGGTTTTTTTTTTTTTTTTTTTTTTTTTTTTAGGATTTGGGTGAAGATTTACAGAGTAAATTCACTTTTCATACAGCAGTTCACATATACTTTGTCTCATGTCATTGACCAAAATTTACAATGCAGCAGCTCCCCTCCCACTTCCTCCCCATAGTTACCTCCTCCCAGTGTCCATCCCTTCATACTCTTCGAGAGGCCCATTGTCTGCCAACCCTGTATATGATCTTGGATACACTCTCCATTTAGACATACATAATCGTTTAGCTTGTTCACCCATCTATCCATCCCTATACCCATGTTTGCTTTCATTGACAACTCAGTATTGTATTTACAAAGGGGTTCATATTTGTTGTTTGTACTGCCCATGTAACTCTCTCTGTCTTTCTCATCCTCAATGCTGCCATATTGGTCACTCACATTTGGTACATTGCCCTTCTCTTCACCCAAATCAATATTTATCTCTATCTATCTAACAGCATTCCCTCCCCTTCCCTCCCACCCCTGGTAACCAACAAAGAAAATGTCCTCCAATATATAAAAATTTCCTTAACTTTTACAATAACGGACTAATACAATATTTGTCCTTTTGTGACTGACTTATTTCGCTCAGCATAATGTCCTCCAAGTTCATCCACGTTCTGCGGTGTTTTGCAGATTCTACATTATTCTTTAGCGTTGCAAGGTTGTGGTTTTAAAAGAAAAAAAAGGTTGGGAAGTTTCTGTTTGACAGACTTCAGCACATCCTCTAGACCGCCACACTGTGGCCAGAATAACTTTTTAAAATGCAAATTGGGTGGTGCTTCTCATCTATCAGTGGAATCCCATTCTCTTAGAGAGTCAGAAATCCACATGGTCACAAGGCTCTGTGACACCTGGGCCCTGTGACTGCTCAGGAGCCTTGCAGCTCTTCCAGCACTGACCATGCTTCTGCCCCACTGGCCTTTCAGTTCCTAATATGGCAGACTTTGAAGCACCCCAGGGGTTTTGTGGATGTTCCTGTGATCTTTCAGACTTTGTTAGGTACTATAACTATGTAGTGCCCTGTACTGTAAGTTCATAGAACCTGCTACAGCCTTGGAGAAGTAATTCCTTGTTCACTTTTGAGGACAGGGCACAGAGGCAGGCGTTAGAGCAGCATCTGGCATGCCTATCAGTGAATACTTATTGAATGTTTGATTAGCTATGGGAGGTAAAGAAGAGGAAGAAGTCTCATTTTTGGCCGTCTCTATCAAAATATTTCATACTTTTTTCTTTTCTTTTTGTCTGATGTTCCCAGAAATATTTCTTGAATTGGCCGTGTTTATTTCTGTTCCCATCTCTAGTGTGGAGAATCAGAGCTTTTTTTTTTTTTTTTAATCTATATGTACACACATAATGTGTACATTTCCTGCTTCTGTAAATGTAAAAGGTTTTTATTTTTTAAATTGTTATTAAAGAAAATACTAAGTTTCTCAAGGATACAGACACAGGTTTTGTATATGACATCATTTTTACAGCAGAGTGACCAAAGTTTCAAACTTTTCTCTTCAAAATTCTTTATCATGAATTGTTTTGAAAAGTACGTACTTACTTCTTTCAGAACGTTCTGAGTGGGTTTGTGTATATGTTTAATCCAGTGGATCCCCAGTATGCTTTTCTGTGTGTGTGAAGAGCTACTGGCCTTCATCTCCTTGTGGAGGTAGGCAATGTGGTCTAGTGGAAGAGTCCTAGACATGGGATGAAGAGATGGGGCTCCTGGCTACATCACTGTTCGTAATTCAGCCATGAGACTGCTGCGTAGTTGGTAGCATGTGGTGATAACACTATGCCACCTATATCTAGGCTGAACATGATGATTAAAAAAGAAAAATTGTCTTTGAGTTGACTCTGGCCCATGGTAATCCCATGTGTGTCAGAGTAGGGCTGCTCCATAGGGTTTTCAATGACTAATTTTTCAGAAGTAGTTGACCAGGCCTTTCTTCTGAGGTGCCTCTGGGTGGACTCAGTTTTGTAACCTTTCAGTTAGCAGCCAAGTGCCTTAACTGTACCATCCAGTGGCTCTGATCATGATGGTGAGGGGATATAAATTGTGTGTGATAGGTACCTGACATAGTAGTGATGGCTGTTTAGGAAGGTGGTTTTTTGCTTTTAATCATCCCCAACTCTTACTTGGGTCTGCTTGTGCTTGACAGTGTGACTTTATGATACTTGCTTCCCAGACTACACAGGAAAGGCGAAGTAGATTCAAGAATCAGGCCTGAGTTGGCCAAGTTCTCTTATCAGTTGAGCCAGTATGTCACCTTGGGCCAAAGCTTTCCTTATCTACATCCTCATATTGGTGATTTGAAAACCTTGATTTGATATCTGACCTTGAGGAGCTTTTTGACGTAGGGTAGTGCGGTAACAACTCCAGATTCTGCTCTCGCCATGAAATAGTAACTGTATTGATCACTGTTATTGTTAATTGCCAGAGGTTGGTCTTTGGCTTGTGGCAACCCCATGCACAGTGGACTCAACACTGTGTACTCCTGGGCCATCCCCATGGGGTTGATCCATAGGGTCACTGGCTGATTTTCTGAAATAGGTCAGCAGACCTTTCTTCCTAGTCCATTTTAGTCTGGAAGCTTCACTGAAACCTGTTTAGCATCATAGCAACACATAAGCCTCCACTTTTGACAAAGAGATGGTGTCTGTGTATGAGGTACATTGGCTGGGACTGAAGCCTGTGTCTCCCACATGGAGGGCGAGAACTCTCCACCAAACCATCATAGCCCCACACTGATGGGAAGTACAGTTTTAATAAGCATCTGCCATAAGCTGACCTGTGCTAAGAGTGTCCGTGGTGCCTTGCCTCTTCTCCCATCCATCCACCTTGTCGAGTACGTGGTGGACTCCCCACTTTGAAGGAGAGGAAACTGAGCTCCAGTGAGTTGGAGAAACTTTCCAGGGACTTCTAGTTGGAATTCTCTACAGGACACCTTTTTTATTTTAGTTATAATAACTCTAACTCTGTGAACTTTTTTTTTTTTTTTTGGTAATTAGAAAATGATGACTGTAAGCTCTTTGAAGGCAAATTGTCTATTCTATATGGTCTGTGTTCTTGATTGGTGTAATTGAACTCTTCCCAGATGAGGTTTGCTCAGGAGGTCTGGCTGTCTGGGCCAAGCTTTCCCGTGGTGGCCTCTGTTCTGGAGGTGTTCCTGCTCCTCTGTTCCCACCTCCAGTGTGGAGCATATCCTGATTGGACAGAGTCACGGCCAGGAAATAGGAGCTAGTCTCCTCTCCTCACTATTTCTTTTTATTTCTAAATGCTTCTGTCTGTCTTCTCTGGGCAGCATTCATTTTCCCTCTTGACTGCTACAGTTTATTGCTCATTGTCAGATCCTTTATTTTTATTTCCAGAGTTTCCTGAAATGATCTTGATTTTAGCATCTTGGATGTTTAATGTCTGTACTTTGTTACTGATGATTTCTCTCGTTTTGCAGAATTGCATTTGGTTGCAAGTATATTTTGTAAGCCCCTGCTTCTTCCCCTTCTGCTGTTAAATTTCAACATTTTTCTTTTCAGGCTCTTTTATGAACATTCATATTTCATTTTTTTAGGTTGTGATGATAGACCTTCAGTGCCTACCAGTTTGACTTCCCATCATAGTTGTTGTTAAACTCATGTTCACAGGACAGAGGGGACCTTTATGGTGTCCTTGTTCTTTGTAAACAGAAAATCTGTCCGTATCGTTTTGGCATGGCACACCCTTCGTTGACTCTTAGCATCACTTTTCATCATCAGCAGCAGAATGTAGGAGACCATTGGTGACCCTCTCCCTGCTGCCTCTTCATCCTCACCTCACCTGTCACACCCCCTGCCTCTGTTACACTAGACTGGTGGTTCTCAAACCTTTGGTGTCAGGACTCCTTTACATTCTCAAAAATCAGTTAGAACCCCAAAGACCTTTTGTTTAGGTGGCTTGTACCCATCAATATTTACTGTATTTGAAATTGAGAAGATTTAAAAGTGTTTCTTAAATTCGTTTAACAATAAGAAACCTAACATTTCTTAATGAAAAATAACTATTTTCCCAAACAAAAACATTTAGTGAGAAGAGTACCATTTACCATTTTGCAAATCTTTTTGATGTCTGTCCTAATAAAAGACAGCTGGACTGTCATAAAGGCTTTTGTAGTCATTCTGTTGCAATATGTTGTATTGGTTGAAGTACGGGAAGACAATCCAGCCTTACAGAGATACATAGTTGGAAGAGGAAGGAGTATTTTCATAGCTTTTCCATTAATTGTGGATAGTCTGAAGCTATGTCAGAACCTGACAAGTGATAATTCTTTTTTTTTTTTAACTTTTTTATTGTGATTTAGATGAAATTTTACAAAACATCCATTTTACATTCAACAGTTCATACATACTTTGTTTTGTAACACTGATGACATACAGTGGTATTAAATACAAGTGATATTTCTTAAAGGTTGGTTGCAATGTGGAATCTGAAACTATTTCAATGAACTTCTCTTACTCTAAACAAACAAAAAACCAAACCTGTTGCTGTCAAGTTGATTCTAATTCATATTGATTGCATAGGACAGAGTAGAACTGCCTCATACTGTTGCCAAGGCTGTAGTCTTTATGGAAGCAGACTGCCACATCTTTTTTTTTTGCAGAGTGGCTAGTTGGTTTGAACCCTTGACTTTACTTATTAGCAGCTGAGCTATTAACCACTGTGCCACCAGGGCTTCTCTCTCATAGTCTGTTGTTGTTGTTGTTATGTGCCATCGAGTCGGACCCAACTCATAGCGACCCCTCCTTGGGTTTCCGAGGCAGTGTCACTACGGAAGTAGATTGTCCCATCTTCCTTCCGAGGAGTGGCTGGTGGATTTGAACCGCCAGCCTTGTGGTTAGCAGTCAAGTGCCTTAGCCGCTACGCTACCAGAGCTCTCATAGTCTAGTACATTAAAATTCATTGATCATCTTTGGTAAGTTCATTTACCCTTGCATCATTTTCTAATATCATACTTTGGTCATTTGGAAAACAGCAAAATACCATATTTGTTAATGTCACCATTTAGAAAAATATCAAAATACCAGATTGGTATTTAATGTCCCTACCAGTCTTATCTGAAAAGTCTGTAAGTATTGGGGTGCTCTAAATCTCATAGTGACAGATACAAGCTTTCTAAACTTTTAGTTTTTTGCTTGAAAACTCGATTTATCAGCAACAAATATCGTGAGTTTTACTTGATAAGATAGGCCCTCTTTACTTATTTTCGAAAATATGCCTACAGATAACAAAATATATATAATTATGGTTTTCTGTCAGTCTTTTAAGTAAAGATTATATTCTGTGAAAAAAAGTGGCTAGTTCAGCTTGCAAGTCAGCCACTCAAGTGCTTTTCCTTCCAGACCCCACTTGGCCTGTGGTAGGGGAGTGCTTTATGAACATTTGCCATTTTATCAAATAGATTAATATTTAATAAAATTAATAATTGTTTTTCAAGTACATTCTTGGGTGAAATTGACTTTTTTTTTTAAAGTGTGAGAGTGTGGTTGTGAAGAATACAATGACTGCTGATATAGTTTGGTATCATTGTCTTGATTCTTGATAAAGTGCCAACAATTTTACCCACCATTGCTTTTACACCATCAAGGCAAATGTCAACACAGTTGAAGATAGTTTTGACCTTGTAGGACCCCCTGAAGGGGTCTGGAACCACACTTTCAAAAAACTAGAATAAGATCAAACTGCTCCTTGTTCATCTGCACAAACTGGACTCTTGCTTCCCATACCTTGGCTCCACACATTTTCTGCCTTGAACATTCACCTTCTACCATCTCTGTGTATGTGCATATACACGTAACTGAAGTCATATATACACATACGTGTATAGCTATATGTGTATTTATGTATATATACATGTATGTGTGTATGTGTGTATATACCTTCATTTAATACTGTTGTTGGATGCCATTGAGTTGGCTCTGACTCATAGCAACCCTATGTACAACAGAACAAAATTAATTTAATACTGGTTGTAATAATTATTATGTATGCACTATCTCTTCTAGTAGATTGTAGACCATGAATCAGATTTTTATATTTATTTTGGTGGTTGTAGCACCACGTACCATGCCTGGCTCAGGTTAACCACTTCATCAGCACCTCATCAACCATCTTCATCAACATGTTAGCCTTTACATGTTATTATAAATGCTTAATGTTTTTTGAATGAATAAAGAGTTTGGGTTAGTACTTTCTCAGGGTTTGCTTAGAACATTGGTTCCCTGTGATGTACGTAGTAAGCATGGAAGAGTAGTTGACTAAGTTTAGGGTTGCTCAAACAGATTTTTAATTGAAGGACCTCCCAGATCCTGTGTTGTAGGATGTGCATTATGAAGCTTTAAAGAAAATGAGAATTTATAGAAAGTTATATTCCCCAAACTGAATGACTTGGGAATTCTTTTTCTTGGTATAACTCAGATTAATGTTCCTTGGAATTTTCTTTGGGAAGTAAGTATGTAGACTAGCCTTTCTGTTTTCATAGATGAGGAAATTAACAACCTGTCTTCATTCATAAAGGAGCTCTGGTGGCGTAGTGCCTAGGGCAGTTGTCTGCTAACCAGAAGGTTGGTGGTCAAATTTACCAGCCACTCCGTGCAAGGAAAACTGGGCAATCTACTTCTATAAAGATTTACCACCTCAGAAACCCAAATGGGGTTGCTATGAGTTGCAACTGACTTGATGGCAGTGAGTTTGGTTTGGAGTTTGGTGTCTGTATTCATGCATTAATTTATACTTCTAATATTTATTGGGGAGCTCTGGTAGCATAGTGGCTAAGGCACTTGACTGCTCACCAGAAGGCTGGTGGTTCAAACCCATCAGCCACTCCTTGGAAGGAAGGTTAGGCAATCCTACTTCCGTAGTGATACTGCCTCGGAAACCCAAGGAGCGGTCGCTATGAGTCAGGGCTGACTCGACGGCACATAACAACAACAACAACAATATTTATTGGATGCCTCTTAAGGTTAGACAGTGTGCTGGGTGTGGGGATATAGTGGCATGTGAAAAAAGACTCTTGTAGATAATGTTAATATATTACATGGAATGGATGGGTAAGAGCAAGATAACATACATTCATTAACTCATCACTTGGAATTACAAGTGTTATATTAGTAATACATAATGCTAAACCATTTGTTTTTTGTTTTTTCCATTTTCAAAGTTCTGCCATGCCTGTTTAGATATTCCTCCCAACAATTTGCCATGGCTGGCATCCCTCTGATCTGAACAGCTGATGAAGATCAGTAAAGATGTTGGCCATTTGCCCAACTGTGTCATACAAGAGTATAGCTCATTGGAGATGTGATCTTTTAAACCTCTTCTTAGTGCTTGGCATATATTAAAACAAAGCCACTCCAGTTGCCATCAAGTCATTTCCAACTCATAGCAGCTCCATGTGTTGCAAAGTAGAACTGCCCTCTGTAGGGTTTTCAGTGGTGTAACCTTTTGGAAGCAGATTCCCAGGCCTTTCTTTCAAGGTGCCTCTGGTTGAATGCGAACTGCCACCTTTTTGATTAGTGGCCAAGGACTTAGCCATTTTCTCCACTCAGGGACTCTGTGGCACATATTGCCCAGATACTTGTTGCTGTTGAGTCAATTCCAACTCATGGCGATCTTATAGGACAGAACAGTACTGCCCCAAAGGGTTTCCAAGGCTATAGTTTTTGTGGAGGGAGCTCTGGTGGCATAGTACCTGAGGCATTTGGCTGCTAACTAGAAGGCTGGCGGTTCAAACCCACCAGCTACTCCTTCCATAGAGCTACTTGCCTTGGAAACCTAAGGAGTGGTCTCTATGAGTCGGAATTGACTCGACGGCAGTGAGTTTGGTTTTTTGGTTGGTTATCTTTGTGGAAGGAGACTACCATATCTTTCTTCAGCAGAGTGGCTGATGGATTTGAACCACCATTCTTTTGATTAGCAGCTAAACACTTAACCACTGCACCACCAGGGCTCCTTTGACACCTCTTAGGTGCTTCTGTATGTTGATTGGCTGAATGAAGAATGAAGAGATATGCTTAGAAAGATGTGGAACTCAAGGACAAACATTACACTGTGGTCTCATGAGCCCAGTACACAACTCCCTGTGTTGTGCAGGGTGGACTGAATTAAACCATAAACCAGAAAACCAAACTCAGTGCGATCAAGTTGATTCTACTCATAGCAACCCCTCCTTGGGTTTTTGAGGTGTATCTCTACAGAGGTAGATTGCCCAATCTTCCTTCCAAGGAGTGGCTGGTGGATTTGAACCACCAGCTTTCTGGTGAGCAGTCAAAACACCTTAGGCACTATGCCACCAGAGCTCTTGAAGAAAACCATAGAACATGCAATTTCATGTTCCTGCAGGAGCCCAGCTCCATTTAGCAGGGGAGGGGAGCCAATGACCCTTCCTTTCCCCTCCCTTGCAAAACAAAACAAAACAAAAAACACACCCTACTTTCTCTTTTAACCTAGTACTGCCCACATGTTGGAAAAATGTTAATACACTATATATGAATATACTTAATCCAAGGGTGTGATGTTGATATAGTAAAATTGGGTTTTGATCTTTTGACTTCCTGGACAGATGATAGCAGGAAAGATTTGCAAAAGAGTAGCCTTGGAGTCAGGGCTTTAGTAAGAGAGTTAGGCCAGTGTATAATTTCAGTGTTTAATTCTGTGAAGTTACCCTCAAATAAATCAAATGTTTACATGTTTATTAACTGGGGCTTTTGGTTCTTGGCGTGTTTGCACACAACTTTGTGCTGGATGAGCTCTGGGAATACACACAAATGTCCCACTGACTCCCCTTCTTCAGGTGTGAATGGGCAGACAGGAAAACATTCACCGTCTCAGATTGTCCTCTTGTTCTAAAGCCTGAAACTTCTTCAGCTCCATTGTGGTCCTGGTTGTTGTTGTTATGTTGTTGTTAAGTGCCGTCGAGTCGTTTCCGACTCATAGCGACCCCATGCACAGCAGAACGAAACACTGCCCGATCCCGCACCAGCCCCACAATCCCTGCTATACTCGAGCCCATCATCGCAGCCACTGTATCAATCCATCTTGTTGAAGGCCTCCCCCTCTTTCGTCGACCTTCCACCCTACCAAGCATGACATCCTTCTCCAGGGAATGGTCCCTTCTTACAACATGACCAAAATAGGTGAGACGAAGTCTGGCCATTCTTGCTTCCAAGGAGCATTCTGGCTGCACTTCCTCCAGGACAGATCTGTTAGTTCTTTTAGCAGTCCATGGTACTTTCAGCATTCTTCGCCAGCACCACAACTCAAAAGCATCAACTCTTCTTCGGTCTTCCCTATTCATTGTCTAGCTCTCACATGCATACAAGGTGATTGGAAATATCATGGCTTGTGTCAGGCGCACCTTAGTCCTCAAGGAGATATCCTTGTTCCTCAGCACTTGAAACAGTTCCTTCGCAGTTGACTTTCCCAATGCTACACGACGTCTAATGTCCTGACTGCTGCTTCCGTTGGCATCGATTGTAGAACCAAGCAATGTGAATTCCTTGACAACCTCAATCTTCTCTCCATTTATTGTGATGCTGCTCATTGGTCCAGTTGTGAGGATTTTTGTTTTCTTTATGTTGAGATGTAATCCATACTGTAATCCAATCTTCAACCTTCATCAGTAGGTGCCTTAAGTCATCCTCACTTTCAGCAAGCAAAGTTGTATCGTCTGCATATCTCAGGTTGTTAATGATTCTTCCTCCAATCCTGATACCACGTTTTTCTTCATAGAGTCCAACTTCTCGGATTATTTGCTCAGCATATAGATTGAATAAGTGTGGAGAAAGAATACAACCCTGACACACTCCCTTCTTGATTTTAAACCATGTAGTGTCCCCTTGTTCTGTTCGAACGACAGCCTCCTGGTCAAGGTACAGATTCCTCATGAGTACAATCAAGTGCTCAGGGATTCCCATTCTTCTCAATGTTATCCATAATTTGTCATGATCCACACAAACAAATGCCTTTGCATAGTCAATAAAACACAAGTAAACATCTTTCTGGTATTCTTTGCCTTGAGCCAAGATCCATCTGACAACAGCTATGATATCCCTTGTTCCACGTCCTCTTCTGAATCCAGCTTGAACCTCTGGAAGTTCTCTGTCAATATACTGCTGCAAACGTTTCTGAATTATCTTCAGTAATATCTTACTTGCATGTGATATTAGTGATATTGTTCTATAATTTCTACATTCTGTGGGATCACCTTTCTTTGGAATGGGCACAAATATGGATCTCTTCCAGTCAGTTGGCCAGGTAGCTGTCCTCCAAATCTCTTGGCATAACTGAGTGAGCGCCTCCAATGGGACATCTGTTTGTTGAAATATCTCAATCGGTATGCCATCAATTCCTGGAGCCTTGTTCTTTGCCAGTTCTTTCATTGCAGCTTTGACTTCTTCCTTCATTACCATTGGTTCTAGATCATATGCCACTTCCTGAAATGGATGAAGATCGATCAGTTCTTTTTGGTACAGTGACTCTGTGTATTCCTGCCATCTTCTCTTGATGTTTCCTGCATCATTCAATATTTTGCCCATAGAATCTCTCACTAGTGGTCCTGGTAGAGGCTGGAAACTATGAAACTGGCTGCCAAGGATGGAGTGGAATCACTTAGAGCATGGCATGCATCTGGCTTGCTGATTTTTCAGATGTTGCTCTGAAGGTGAATTAAGAAAATTCTCTTGATTTCTAATCTTTGTGATTGAATAAGAGCTTCAGAAATGCCATGAGCTACTAATTTTTTTAAAAAAATAACTTTCTTTTCTTTGTAAAAGTAATTCACACTAATTGTAGAAATTTGGAAAAATATAGAAAGGCATAATGCTGAAAATCACCCATAATTGCACTATTCAGAGATAATCACTGCTGACATTTTGTTGTATTTGCATGTGTTTGTATATGCGTAATTAAGATCATTGTGCATAAATTTTGAGTTCCTCTTTCCCGTTTAGCATAGGAGTTTTCCTCTTCCATTGAGAGCAGCATATCATGTTGTTGTTGTCAGCTGCTGTCCAGTTGGTTCTGAATCAGGGTGACTTTATGCACAGCAACAGGTCCTGTGTCATCCTCACAATCACCAGCATGTTTTGAGTCCATTGTATGGCTGCTGTGCCAGTCCATTTCACCAGGAGTCCCTTTGCTGGCCCTCTGCTTCATTAAACATGTTGTCCTTCTCTAGTGATCTCTCCTGATTATGTGTCCAATGCAATGTTTGCTGGACAGCATTGGGACTTGTATTAGTTTCCTGTGGCTGCTATCACAAGCTACCACAAACTTGGTGGGCCACAGAGGAGAAGAGGAATCCAGAGTGTGACTGCTCTAAGGGACCTCACAGTTTGTCTAGTCCACTCCTTTTCAAACTATTTGTAGTGAAAGACAAGGTGGTGGTCCTCTGCCCACCATTGGTGGAGTGATAAAGAGCTTTGGGGGTACTGTGATTGGCTGCTAACCAGGAGGATGATGGTTCAAACCTACCATCTAGTTGGTGGGAGAAAGATGTGTCAGTCTGCTTCCGTAAAGATGTACAGCCCTTGCTTATGCACAGGAAGAAAGCTCGGGGCACAAGAGTGCATGGAGGAATGGACACAGGGAAGAGGTAACTGTCAGGAGGTAGTGGGAGGGGAGCTGTTGCATTGTGGTAAATTGTGGTCAATATCATGAGACAAAGTATATATGAACTGCTATATGGAAAGCAAATTTGCTCTGCAAATTTTCACCCAAATCACAATTTAAAAAAATAAACAAATATAAATTAACTAACTAACTAACTAAATAAATAAATATAAATAAAATGTACAGCCTTGGAAACTCTATGGGGCAGTTCTACTCTGTCTTACAGGGTCACTATGAATTGATGGCAACTGATTTTTTTTTTTGGGGGGTGAACTGATAATGAGCAAACAGTGCATATGATGTACAATTTGTCATACAAATTCAGTAATACCCAAACTATTCTACTCCCTGTTCAATAAGGCAAGTCTACTGATCCTGTGCTTGGCTATACAGCATTGGCAAATTGATACAGAAGTTTCTGAACATTTTAAATTTCTGTGCTTATCTTGTTGCAAACTAGCAGCAAAGAGTTAGTAGTTGACATTGGTCTAGTGTGCCTTTTTATATGGATGAGAAAACCTGAGGCCCAGAGAGAGGAAGCGATAGGGCTGGGATTAGAAGCAGCAGGTGTCTCTGTTGATGAGACCAAATAGATGGGGTGTGGCTCCAGCCTGCTAGAGCCAGGTGTGGGGCAAGAAGGTAGGAGAGCTGCCTTGTGGGGCCTGTTCTGCCAGCTAGCTGATATCCCTATTGCTGTTCCGTCCCCTGCTCAGTGAAAGCTAATGATCCAGTGAGCCCTGGGAGCGCTGAGCTGCTCAGAAGTCTTAGAAGCCAGGAGAAACTTCTAGATCCTTTGCTGCAGCTAATGAACCAATAGTAATAGGCAAAGGACCCTGTCAGAGGGTTAAGGTCATAGCTTATTATTGGCTTTATTTCTAGCTAACTGCTTTAGTCTTTGTGGTTTCCCTCTGTAGCCCAGTCTTAACTTTGTAAAGTTTTCAATGGTATTTATCCCTTAGAGAATATGGGACTGGACTATAGTCATCCTGAATGTTGAATTAAGTCCAAACTCTGTAGCTTGACATTCAGTCCCTGCCCCCCAAGTAAAACTGACTGTTCTCCTTTGTAACCCTCCTTTGACCCTTCCCATTCACATACCTTACTATCTGAAATTTCCCTGAATCATTGCTTCCTAGTTAGAGGTAGCTAGAAGAGGTTAGATTCTTGAAGTTCCATAGTAGGTGAGATCATGGTTGACCAAGTCACCACGGTCAATTGAAAAATAAGGCGAGGAGTAGAGGTTGGGCATAAATCCTTGAAGCTTCCAGGGAAAAATAATCTTTGCTGTTAACTGAAGTAGAACATAAAAGGCAGCACATACACCAAGGATTATCTTTGACTTACTGACTTCTTATTTTCGTAATGATAAATGTTGTACCATTCATCAAGTATTATTTCTTGCTTGTAATAGACAACACTTTTCAGAGTCTCCTACCTTTGTATTTTCAATGAGATTCTTATTTATTTTGTTTTGTTATAGATAATGCCCATGTTAAATGCCTCCTTTCCTCAGTATCTGGGCCTCCATTTTAATATTTAAGGCTGCTGGGATTTTATGAATTACTTGTTGGGTTGACTCTGGATCTCACACATCTCTGTCTTTCCTCTCAGATATGGAACTATATAGTTCAGAGGCCCAGGTCACTTTTTGTTATCTTTTATGTTTCTCAAAGCTTTATTTCAGAAACCTCTGTTCCTCCACCTTCCACTTTTGTTTCTTTTTCAGTCTTAACCCTGGATCTTTATTTTTAAATCAGTGATTTGTTTTTTGGTTGCAAAGAACAGAAATGCTGTCATGCCAGCTTAAGTTAATGAAGGCTTTGTTGTAGGAATTTTAGGACTGCAGGGACCAAAACTTGACCGGCCCGCTAGGAACTGGAGTGGAAGGCCCACATAAACTCTAAGGGGCTGCTGCACGGTCCTGCTCATCTCCTGCCTGTATCTATCTGGCTCTCTCTCTCTCTCTCTTGACCAGAGTTCACTGCTGCCTGCCTGTTTGTGTGTGTGAATCATCAAATGAGAGAGGGAAGAAGGAAGGCAGACAGCTGACTGGTGACAAGTGTCCATCCCTGCGCCAGTCAGTGGGGACAGGGGGCCATGGGACACACACATGGCTATCCTTGGCTTAGGCTGTGGGTGAGGGAAATTGGCAAAAGAGAGGTTTGTCAGAGGGGTTGGCCCTTCAAGCACCTATTACACCTCTTCTAATTTCTCAACAGGAATAACTCTGAAGTCACCTTTACTGGAAATCACTTTGCTTAAACGATTGAAACAGCGATCCTTGAAGAAAAGGTAAATAGAAGTAAATTTATACCTGCTAACATTCTGTTATGGGAGCCTGGTGGCATAGTGCCTAAGGCATTTGAGTGCTAACCAGAAGGCTGGCAGTTCAAACCCACCAGCCACTCCTCGAAGGAAAATTGGGCAATCCACTTCCATAAAGATTTACTGCCTCGGAAATCCAAGGAGGGGTCACTATGAGTCAGAAACTTCTATTATAAGGGAAACCCATTGTCTTAGTTACCTAGTCTTTCTGTAACAATACTACAAGTGGGTGGCTTTAAACAATGGAAAGGTGTTTTCTCACGGTTTAGGGGCTAGAAGTCTGAATTCAAAGTATGTCTCTAGAGGGACATCCTTCTTTGACTATTCCAGCTAGTAGTCAACAATCCTTGGAATTCCTGGGCTTGTCAGTTCATCTGCCTCAGTTGTCATCAGAGAGCATCTGCCTCACCCTGTATGTGCTGCTTCTGTGTCTAGTCAGCTCCTTAAAACTCAGAAGAAATTAGAATTAGGACATACTTGATACTGCAATGGCCTCATTAACATAAAAAAGAAAACCCTATTCCCAAATGGAAATCCACAGGTATTATTGTGTGCTCTTGAGTTAATTCTGATTTACAGTGACCATTTAGGATCAAGTGAAACTACCCTATAGAGTTTCTAAGGTTGTAGGTTTTAATGAAGCAGATCACCAGGTCTTTCCTCCCATGAAATAGCTAGTGGGTTCCAACCACTGACCTTTTGGATAGCAGCTGGACGCTTAACCGTTGTGCTACCAGTGCTGGCATCCACAGGAATAGGAGTTAGGATTCCAGCACATATTTTGTGTGTGTGTGGGGGGGGGGGGGGCACAGTCTAATCCATAACACCTGTGTTTGGGGAGGGATTGCTGTCCTTGTCATTCTTCAGACATGCCCAGTGCTCTATGTAATATCTGGGCAGCCAGGTTCCTATTCATCCCTCAAGAGTCTTTTATCAAATACTGCCTCCCTGGAAATGAAGCCTTTTCAGAGTCTCTCCCAGCTGGCAGTGATTTTCCTTTTGAATCCTTATGACACTTTCTTCTTAATACTGACACATCCAGGCTTTGGTTGGCCATTTGTGCCTCTGCTCTGGCTGCCTCAGTATTCTTCTCCCATGGCCAGCTAGGGACTCCTTCTTTGTGGCCTCTTCCCCTTTGTAGCACTTGCATACTTTGTCAGTTTTCTGTTTGTGTGTTTTTCTTGGTAAGCTCCTCTAGGGCATATCTGAATTGTGACTGGCCTGTAGCAGATGCTCTGTAAGCTTTTATGGAATGAATATGTAAAGGCCAAAGTAACGGCTAGTGTCAACTTCCCCAGGGACTGTTGGAATCCTGGGTGGTGCAGATGGGTAATGTTGTCAGCTGCTAACCCAAGGATTGGGGGTTTGAGGCCACCCAGCGGTGCCTTGGAAGAAAGTCCTGGTGGTCTACTTCTGAAGATCAGTCCTTGAACACTGTGGAGCACAGTTCTAATCTGACATACATGGGCTTCCCATGAGGCAGAATTGACGTGAATGGCAACCGGTTTTTTTTTTTTTAAGACCATCAAATTCTGTGTGCACTCACTTTTGTATCATTACCACTCCACCCTCATGGGGCCTCAGCTAAATTTATCTTATCTAATTATCCTTTGTTGTTTGGTTATTTGTGTAACAACGCTGATAGCAACACCTTGTGTTAAGTATCTGATTCTTCTTTTTCATGGGCAGTTTGGGCCCATATGAAGGGCAGTAATCCCAAAGCTGGAAAGCTGAGGAGAAGAAGAGAAGGGAAATGACAGTCAGAGCAGGAAACCAGTGGCCTCGGGAGTATGGCTCCTCCACTGACCTCCCCGTGGCAGGTGTTGAATGAGCTTGTACGAGACCAGGTTGTGGTTGTGCTGTGGTGGTGGCCCTCCTGTCTGCTCCATCTGTACAGTTTGCCATGTTCCTGCCTGCTTCAGTCAAGTGACAGTTGCATCTTAATTACCCTTCCCTGCTCCAAACCTTTTTTGCTTTAAATGACTAAATCATCAGGTTCCCTTTCTGTAAACTTGTTTTTGGCACCTGCTAAATATTCCCAAGATATTCCTTACTAATTTTACCAGTTTTGTTGGTCCTCATCCTTGTGGAAGACTTGTTCCAGCCCTTCCTGCCTGACAGTAGCCATAGTGATCTCTAATGTTCTAGACTCTGTTTCCTTTTACAGGATGCTTTCATCCACATCACCAGACTGTCTCCTCCCCTCAGTCTTGGAAAGTAAACACAGGGGTCAATGGCAACTTAACTATTTTCCAAGTTAGGAAACAAGCCCAGAGAATTTAGGTATTTTGCTCAAAATCATGTACCCAGAGCAAATGGAGCTGGGTCTTTCTCTTTGCTGCATCATCTTGGTTCCTGCTTCCCCTGGAAGCCATGGCACACTGCTGATGTCACAAAACATGGGGACTCTGCCTCTCACCAGTCTCCCCCCCCCCCGCCCCTGTACTCTTTTCAGGAATGAGAGCTTTGATCTTCTATCCAGAGATGCAGTCTGACCCTGGAGTGTATGTGTGTGTTTTTCCTCAGTGAGGCGGTTTTCTTGAAAAAGCTTTTATCTTTCTCCTGAGACCTTACAGTCAGTCTTGTAATTTTTATTTTTGTTAGAGCTTATTTAAATGCAAGAAATTTAATTAGTTTACATAATGCTGCACTGCCTAACTCTGAGTAAACTGGAAGATGCTAACAGGGATTGGATCAGCTTAATCTAGCTGTATCTAATGATATTCTTTCCCTCCCTGTTCCTTTAAATAATTGCAAATGGTTCTATCAATCAAGGTGGCAGAGCACAGTTCTTTATCGCCATGTGGAATTGTTTAGTTAAATGTGATTAAAAAAAAATGGCCCAACTTTTAATTAGAAAGCAGATTGTTGAATGACACTTTGATTTCTCTTTTGATGGAGAGGTTGAAAAGTAGACCCATCATAATAAGAAATGAGGTTCAAGTCCAGAAAGAAGTATGTTAACTTAAGAGCATGATGGGATGTCAGTAAATCATTGTTTTCCTAAAATAGGCCATCCTGGCTGGTCTTCTTGTTCATAGACCTTGCTCTGCATCTGATACCACCCGAGGTAAACTTTTTTCTTTTTCTTTTTTTAAATTGTGATTTGAGTGAAAGTTTACAGAGAAAATTCACTTTCCATACAGCAGTTCACATACACTTTGTCTCATGACATTGACTACAATTTATCCCAATGCAACAGCTCCCCTCCCACTTCCTCCCGATAATTACCTCTTCCCTATGTCTATCCCTCCATGCACTCCTGCCCCTTGAGTTGTCTCCCTGTGTATAAACAGCCCTTCTTTCTCCCATGATTGTTCTCTCCAAGGAGTTTATCTACCTCGGGTACATGTTCAACTCATATGCCTGGCTTTTGTGAGGCAGGAAGACACAGGTGTGGGTTCAGTTTCAGAAGGACAGCTCAGGGCCATAGTCTCAGTGGTTCCACTAGGCTGTATCAGACCAGTAAACCTGATCTCCCCCTTCTTTTTTTTTTTTTCCCCCCTCCCAAATGATTTTGAGTTCCACATTGTTCTCCCTCTCTATCCAGGATCTCCTACATAGACCCCCCCCCCCGAGTGATTGACAGTGGTAGCTTGGCACTGTCTAGTTCTTCTGGTCTCCTAGTTGTATAGGCTGCAGATCACATGGTGTACCAGTCACTAGGACTAATTGTTTCCATGAATCTTTGGTTTTCTTCATTCTTCTTTGCTCTGGGTGAGGAGAAACCCGTTGTTGCATCTAGATGGCAGCTTGCAAGCTTTTAAGATCCCAGTCACTACTCGCCAAAGTAGGAGGTGGAACAATATTTTGTGTAGTATGTTATGCCAATTGAGCTTGATGTCCCCTGCAGCTATGGTCCCAAGCCCACAGGTTCAACTACTCGCTCCTGAGGTAAACTTTTTCCTTTGAGAGACTCTAAGCTACAATCCCCTAAGGAAAGTGGTACTCCCAGTGGCTCAAGACCAGTTCTCCTGGGAATCTTTGGAAGCATCAGTATCAAGAAAGCAGCAAGCCTACTATGAGGATGACAGTTGAAGAAAATACCAGACTGTACACTTTCCTGCTGGTTGTGGTGTGATACAATTACCATTTTACTGTTAAGGTCATTGTTTACTTAACTTCAAAGTTGATATCTGCATTACTGAATGTGGTAGTTAAGTTTGTGTGTCAACTTGGCTAGGCCTGGTTGAGTGGCTAGGCAGCTGGATGTAATATTCCCCATGATGAGGCTGGTAACCAAAACACTGAAAGTCATCTTAGAAGTAACTTGCATGTGTCCTGGCTAGGTTGCACCCCATCTTGTGCTAGCACAATGACAGAACATCCAGGTACCCTAATAGGAGGAAGAGAAGTGAGGCAGGCTCCAGGTCACATGACTCCTTTGTCTTCCACAGCACTTTTTATACCTTTTATAACAATGCTGTGGGGCAATTCTACTCTTTCACAAGGGGTCACAATGAGTCGAAAATCAACATGATGACATCTAACAACAACAACGTAGCATTCAGCAGCCTTGGATAACTTGTGAGCACCTTAATGTGTCCAGACTCTTGATTGCCTTCTCCCATAACCCTTTCCCAGACCTCTTTCTCCTCCCATTTCATGAAGTGCACAGTTGTTAACTCACTTTTTCAGTTCAGTAACTGGGGAGTAACCATTGGTCTAGGTTACTGCAAAACACTTTCACTGGTGACCCTGCTTCTACTTATCCCCCATTCCACTCATCACTTTGGACCAAAAGTGATTCTTAAAATACTTGTCGTATCTCACACCCCTGCTCAAAGCTTGTCAGTGACCTCCCCCTGTGCTGGGAGGAAGCCTGGAAGCCCAGCATGGCCAGGGAAGAGGGCTGCATGACCCTACCTGGCTAGAAATGCCACTGCTTTGTTGGCATCCCATTGAAGGAGCTCAGTGGGTGTTTTTTTCCTTTACTCTTTATTTCCTCGGCACATTGTAGTGACTTTGGTTTTCTAAATGCCTTAGAATAACACTCAGGCTATCAAAGATATAATTAGGATGAATGTTATTTTCTGGGAAATAGGATAGGGAGTGATTTGATCCTCCAGGCCCTAGAATATCAACTCCTAGAACCCAGAATGAACCACTGTTTCATTTGGAAACTTAAGAAGTCAGTAACCAATATGTGATCAACCAAAACTGTGATACCCCCTGCTGTTCCCCAAGTACTCCTGCTTCCTAAATATCTTGATATAAAAATGTGCAACAGCCTTTTAGCTCAGGAAATCATGATTGTAAGCAGATTCAAACTTGGTTATGAGCTGGTAGAAGGAAGACTGACATTTTGTAGGGGAAAAAGAAGCAAAACTAAATATTAGTACACAGCTGTCCTTTCTAACACATTTCTTCTGTCCTGAAACCCATTTATTTTCCTTGCCTTTTCTGTGAGCTTTACCTTTGTGTATGTATGTGTTTGTGGAACCATGCAGACACAAAGACATACCTGAAAAGGGACTTCTGTCTCAGTTCACTGACACTCCCCATTCTCCCCATGCCTTTTGTTTAAGGTAGTGGGAATTCAGAAATTCCAGTTTTGTTTTTGCTGCATATGGCCTCAAATTAAGGCAACTTTTCTATTATCTTGAATCTGAAATTACCAGTTGGTGGATCACCCTGATGAGTTATACATGAAGTTTGTAATGGGAATGCCAGACAAGATGATATTAATACAGTGTGATGAGCACTACAATAGAGATTATTAACAGGTGTCATGGGACCACAAAGATGAGCCCCTCACTCACCTTGGAGACTGGAAAGTCACAAAAAAATCCTTTCATGAGTATGTGACTCTCGAGATGGGTCTTAAAGGAGGAGTTTGCCAAGCAGAAGGCATGGTTGGGAGAAAGAAGGTGCAAACGGGCATTTCAAGCATCTGCAAAGACAGAGGCCATGGAGGTCAGCAGGAGCATGGTGTGCTAAGAGAACCTCAAGGGGGATTGCTGCTGCAGTTGAAGACACTGAGGGTGGAGGTGGGGGGATTAGCCTTTAAGATGAGCGGGAGCCATATCAGTCAGGGCCTTCCTTGCAGAGTGGGTTAAGGATGTGGATTTTATTCTATAAACATTAGATCAGCGCCGTGGAGTTTTGTTCTAGGGAGTGACTAGATCAGATTTGTCTTTCAGAACAGGTATTCTATAGGCGTGGTCTATACTTCTAAGGTTTCTCCTGCATGGCATTGATCTGATTCAAAAATCCATGGACTTCCAAGTTTAGGGTATGACTACAGGGTAGCTAACAGTAATTACAAAGGCATTATTAAAAGTTACTGAAGTGTGATTTGTGTTCAACTAGTGCCCTACTGGAGTTCATGAATAACTACTTTGGATTTTATTGGGCATCTGCTGCTTCACCAGCCTCAGCAGTGGTGTGTTTATGCTCCTCCTGAATATGTTGCTGGAAGCTACGCTACCAGTATTTCAATTATCAGCAGAGTCACACATAATTGACAGGTTTCAGCAGAGCTTCTAGGCTAAGAAAAACCTAGAAAGAAAGGACTGATTATCTACTTCTAAGAATTAGCCAATGAAAAAACTGTGGTTCACAATAGACATCTAATGCTGGCAGGTGAGCCCACTAGATTGGAAGGCACTCAGAATCGTCAGTGGCTTTAACAGTGGACTTGAGCACACCAATGATTGTGAAGATGGTGCAAAACTGGGCGACATTTTGTATTCTTGTACATGGGGTCACCATGAGTTGGAGCCAACTCCATGACAACTGATAACAACAAGAACTGAGCATGCATACATGGCATTTAGCATTCCTGCTGTTTTTGGAAGGGCCATTCCAATAGTACAACATGGGCATAGTCTTGAATTTCTGACAGTTTTTAATTGCCAGGACGCTAGATTTTTAATTATTAATTGCTGTTAGCTTGCCTTTGTCATTATACCTATTCCTCACTTGTGAACGTAGTTAGGTTCTAAAGTCCAGGTCATTATGTGAAAATCAGTGTTATATGAAAATGGAGGATGAGCACATCAGATCACAAAATAGAGGATGACTACATCGTTCATTACAGCACTACCAAACTCCTGAGAATCATGGTCCAGCCAAGTTGATATATGACCTTAACTAACACAGTCAACATTACTGTAGCCTTGTACTTTGCTATTAATTACCAACAGACTTACATTGTTAATGTGCAAAATATTCAAGTAGCAGATTTTTTACTATTATTGCAAATGTATAATGTCAGATAGTTGATAAGGGAGGAAGAGGTATATTAGTGTAGCACAATCTGTTAACCCTGCAGTGTGCAGTGATGCATATTTACATCAGATATATCTTTTGGCTTAAAATTTTTCAATAACTAGATGTTAAAAGGAGCTCTGGTGGTGTAGCCTAAGGCATTTGACTGCTAAAGAAGGCTGGCGGTTCAAACCCACCAGCCACTACTTGGAAAGAAGACTGGGCAATCTACTTCCATAGAGATACTTCCTCAGAAACCCAAGGAAAGGTTGCTGTGAGTCGGATTGAGGGCAGTGAGGTTTTTTTTAAGAGATGTTAAAATGTGCATGAGGTTTACATGAGTCACCCATACACCAATGCATCTCTTGCGTTGGTGATTTATAATTATCATCACCATCCTGTTTTGCTCTTGTTATTGTTGTTATGTGCCATCGAGTTGGACCCAACTCATAGTGACCCCTCCTTGGGTTTCCAAGGCAGTAGCACTACGGAAGTAGATTGCCTAACCTTCCTTCCAAGGAGTGGCTGGTGGGTTTGAACTGCCAGCCTTCTGGTTAGCAGTCAAGTGCCTTAGGCACCACGCTAGCAGAGCTCCTGTTTTGCTAGGAAGGGGGAAGGAAATACATGGGATGGATAAGTTATGGCATCCTTGGCCAGTTGTTTTAGAAGGATTTAGAAATCTTTATGTTAGTGAGGGCTTTGAGAAAGGGATAAGGCTGAGGCAAGAAAACATAGGATAGGAGGCTGTTGCAGAAACCCTTGTGGGACTGGCAAAGAGGGCATATGTCTAAGAAAGAAATTTAGGATAAGGGACTGATAGGACTTGGAGAGTAATTTGATCTAGAGAATGAGGGGGGAGGGAAAGGTCCAAAAAAAATCCCCAGACTTCTGACTTGAGCAGTGTTAGTAATGTTAGTAACAGGAGCAGGCTTTTCTCATTCAGCAAATACTTACTGACCATGTGTGGGAGGAGGTGAACAAAAAGTGATGTGATGATCTTAAGTAAATCAGAACAAATGGTTCCCTGGGCCTGTACCATCTTCATGATCATTGGTGTATTTGAGTCCATTGTTAAGGCTGTTGTGTCAATCCATCTCATTGATGGTTTACCCTCTAAAATTTTAGGCAGAAAGAAAGAAGGGCTATTTTAAAGGCATAAGCAGCAGGCTAATGGAGCAGTCAGTTTTGTCTAAAGGGCCAGGGAAGTTTTCTCAGAAGAGAGAGGACATAAAGCAGGCCAAGATGAGAAGTCTTGGAAGTAGATTAGCACATGGCCTGTTCTCCCAGGTGTCCAGAGCAGCAGCAGCATAGCTGTGCTCCCTGTGATGTAAGGTGAGATGGGGCTTGGGCTCAGCGCATGGAGGGTCTTGAAGGCCACTCCAAGTCTGCATTGTGTTTTCTTGGCACTGGGAAGCCTCTTTCTTGAGGACCTGAAGCTAATTTATCAAACTCAATAGCAGATGAGGATGTTTTGGGCAAAGGGTACAAGAAGGCTTCTGAACGCTGAGACAAGGTTTACTGTTTGCCATTGATCCATCGCAGTCTCTTTGTGGGATCAGACTTTGATCATTGATCCAGGAGCAGAGCTTGGTTTAAGTGAAATCATTCTGTCTGGAGATTGAATAGTCAAGAGGCTGAAGGCAGGAAGACATCTGGTGAGGCCCTCAGTTGTGGCAGGCACAGGTGTGTGTGTTGTACATGTATAAGCAGTTTTATTATATTTGGGGGTTGAGATAATAGATTCTAGAGTCAGTACAGAAGGAGGACAGTCAGCCTCTGGTATGCACTTAAGCAGGAGTGGGATGGGAGTAAGAAAGGGAAGCAGAAGTTGGAGATGACTTGCACATTTCTCCCTTACTTAGGTGACAGTTAACAGTGGCTTCACAGTGGTCTGAATGGACTGAGGTCTTTCCTGATCTTGAAGATTCCATGGAGACTGCAGATGAATCAATGGCAAACAGTAAACCTTGTCTTAGTGTTCAGAAGCCTTCTTGTCCTGTACCCTTTGCCTAAAACATCCTCATCTGCCATTGAGTTTGAAAAATCAGCTTCAGGTTCTGCAAGAAAGAGGGCATTTACCTTAAGGATCATATATTTACCACTTTGTTGGTGGCAAACTCACTATCAGCAGCTCAAGTTCATTGTCTGATGGGGTAATTCACCTTCCCCTACCTCAAATCCACTCTTAGGAGACTCAGAACTCTGACACATCACTGTGTGCATATTTGACAGCAGCCTAGCTTACTGCTTGTCTGTTTCAGGATATTTGCATTTTGGCAGGAATCAAGGACTGCAGTGAAGCACAAATGATACAATTTGAGACATTTGTCAGCAGTTTTGTAAGTCCTTTTTGGATTGCTAACCTTACCTCCTCAATTCTTCTTGCTCACTCTACCTCATCTCCACTCTGCTCCTATTGCGCTGGCCACCTTGCTGTTCCGTGAAACCTTTGGGGCACACTCCTGCCTCAGGCCTTTGCTGCCCTGTTCATCATCTGTCAGTCTCCTCCCTTGGTTATCTCCATAGTTTGCTGAGGCCTCTGCTCTTTAATCAGAGAAGGCAGTCCATTGCAACCCTCTCTATATTACAGCACTTCCCCCTGTTCTATTACCTTATATTGCCTTAACTTTCTTCATCGGACTTCTTGACATACTACATATTTATTTGTGTTGTTGCCTGTCTCCGTCAGCTAGAATGTAAGTTTCACGAGAACAGGACCTCCGCTTTGTTCATTACTCTATCCCTGCTGCGAGGACAGTGCCTCGCACATAGAAGTTGCCTAGTATTCGATGAATCGGTGAGTGGTCAAATGGATCAGTCTCAGTCTGTATATTCACAACAGTAGGTGTTGAGAATTTGCATCTGGCATGCAGTTGGTGCTCAGTAAGTGTTCGAATGAGTGAATCAGTGAGTGAGTGAGTGAATCAGTGTATGATTAGCTAGTCCTCAACACTTAGGTACTCAGTACGTATTTGTTGAATAAATGAATTAATGAGAGCGTTTCCACCTCTTTCTAAGACTAAGCCGTAAGTTAGATGGGGTCAGTTCCCAGTTCCTCTATTTGAGGAAGGTACAAAGGTGCAGTCTTTGGTATGTGCAATTGCTGTTTGTGTTGGATGGATTCAGTCAGTCTCTCAGTATGTCTGCCATCCGCCAGACTCTGTAATTAACTCTCTGTAATTTAGCTTACAGATGAATTTTTCATTTGAAAGATGTTATAAACAACCTGAGCTTGTGATATCTTGGTTGTTAATGAAGTTTGTGCCTGAAAGAACATGAGGACTGTGTTACATGTCAGGAAAGAAAGGGCTGTGAGCCCACACCTGGTCACAGAAACATGAGGACAGGCTGACAAGTTCTCGCTGAGTTGTGCTTCTCTAATTGGTGGGGTGCACTGAGGTGGTCCAGTGGGCTGCAGAGCCATGGCATGCGCTTCCTGGAAGGCACATTTTACCCACTGACTTGGGGAAAATGACAGTTTAAGAAATACAAGTATTTGTTGGAGGAGGATTCAACATAGCTTAGTGGTTAAGAGCAGGGCTCTGGAACCAGACACCCTGGGCTTCCTTAGCCTGTGGTCCTTGGTAAATTACATAACCCTTTGAAACCTCATTTGTCTTTTTTAAGGTGGGAGGCTGTGACCCTACAGCATAGGGTTGTTGTTAGCATTCATTGGGAACTGAGCCACGAAAGGCTTTTATCATAGTGCCATGCACATTCTAAGTAACACAAAGGACTAATGTTATATATAATTACTTGACATCATAAGATAAAAAAGGAGGCACATGAAATTATGTTCTTGTACTAGCTGTGCTCCAGACCAGACCTGGGCTCCAGGGATAAACATTCACTCACCTCGCCATAGTTCAGATGGAAAAGTTATAGTATACTTCCATAAAAATAAATAAATCAATCAAACACCTACAATTAGCTGGCATGTGTGTTTTCACAAATTCTTCCAGCAACTTTGCCTCAATGTACAGCTGTCATAGAGTTGAGCTGTCATTAACAAAGTGATAAATTAGTGATACTTGTTTTTAATGCCTACTTTCTTAAAGTACCTAATTGAATAGCAGATGAAGTTGAGCAGACCTACAAGTTTGGATACAGAATTGCCATTTAAGGAATGACAATATATTTAGAAGAGCTTGTAACTTTTCTGAGTACTTTCATACACATTACTTCATGTCATTCTCATTACAGCCTATTCATCAGGTAGAGGAGACTTGTCAGAGTGGAAAGAGACTTCAGTTAACTGTTGATTCTTTAATCTGATTCCAGACTCCCTTCTGCAGCATGTCATTATTCTTCCTGACTCTCCTTGGTTTCTCCTAGAGATACAGAGCTCCCTACCCCAAAGGCCACCACCTATCCATTAGTTTTGTACACTGGTGACTTATGTGTTGCTATGATGCTCGAAGCTATGCCATTAATATTTCAAATACTTGAAGGGTTACCCATGGTGGATGGGCTTCAGTGAAGCTTCTAGACTAAGATAGACTAGGAAGAAAGGCTGACAGTCTACTTTAGAAAATTAGCCAATGAATGCTGTATGGATGCAACAGAATCCTGTCCAGTTGGCTTGCTTTGGACACGTCATCAGGAGAGAGCATTTTCTGGAGGAGGACACTGTTTGGTGAAGTCGAGGGCCAGTGAGGGCACGGGAGACCCCTGATGAAGTGGGTTGGCACTACAGGTGCAACGACGAACTCCAACACGCTAGTGATTATGAAGATGGTACAGGACTGAGAGGCTTTTCGTTCTGTTGTACATCAGTTACCACGAATTGGAGTCAGCCCAACAATGGCTAACAACAACCTTAAAGGCAGTCTGTCCAGTCTGGCTCCCTGAAGCTTTTGTGCATTGGCTCAGGTTCTGGTTTCTAGAGCCACGACTATGTCTAGCATTACTTCACCATGCCAGCTTATGCCCTATTTTATATACAGACTTCTGAGCCTAATGTTCCCAAGCTTCACCTGGCACATTAGTTACCCAGCTATTAGCCCTCACTCTTAGGAGATATTTTTAGCCCAGTGTTTTTCAGCTGCACATCACAACCTGTTAATTGATTGTGAAATCTGTTAGTGGATTTCAGCCAACTTTTTTTTTTTATATGAAATAAAATCGAAAATAACAGCATGTTATGCATAGTACAGGTGTGTGTTTTGTAAAACTTATATTTCAGTTTTGTGTGGTGTGTATTGCTGTTAATTGTGTTTCTTTCTGTGAATCATAAAAATCTCAAAGACCATTGTTTTGGACTCTGTTACAGGAACTTTAAGTTCCTTCTTTTCCTTCTTTGTGTTTTCCACAGTTGAATTTTTTCAGGTCAACTAATTAAAAGCAAAATAGTTATGGTTGAGGCTATAGATCACTATTAATTTAAATGTAGCTCCTCCAGGGTAGCCCTGGGTCAAGTAAACAGGTGTGCTCCAAGACTCCAAAGGCCCTGCTGCTTTTACTTCCCTCACCCCCCATCTTCATCGAGAGGAGCTGGTTGTTGAGCATCCAGAGTTGCTGTTGTTAGTTGCCTTCAAGCCAGCTCTGACTCATGGTGACTTATGAATAACAGAATGAAACATTGTCCAAGCAGGTGCCATCTTGACAATCAGTGGTCTGTTTGAGACCATTATTTCAGTTATTGTGTCAGTCCATCTTGTTGAAGGTTCCCCTTGGTTTCCCTGAACCTCTGCTTTACCAAATATCATGTCCTTTCCTAATGATTGGTCCTTCCTGGAAAGCTTTGTGTAATGGTGGGCAGACCTTAGAAAACTTGGATTCTTCAAGATCAGAACAGCCTTCTTCGTTAGTGGTTCTTGGAAGGAGCATGCTAAAGGGGCAAAGAGGCCACATCTCCTGACCTCTTCTAACCACACAAGAGGAAGACAGAATCACCATCAGTAGTAGCCCAAGGCCTATTCCTTTGAGGCCAGACATGCTGCCTCCCTCCAGCCCTTTCACCAACCCTGGCACCAACTGTTCTCCTGCAGTACTCACCACCTTTCTGCTGGGTTCGATAATTCACTGCATTGGCCACACAGAACTCACAGATTATGGGGTTGATTAGGGAAGCACCAGGCTACAATTCAAGTTCAGGAAAAACAGTCTCTCTCCCAGCCCGCCGTCTCAGCCAATGGTCTCTCACAGTCTCTCTCCCAGCAGTGAGTGTCCCTCAGTGTCTCTCTCAGCAATGCGTGTCTCTTGCATCTCTTTCCCAGCAGCGTGTGTCTCTCAGGAGTGTGTCCTTCCTCAGCCAGCAGTCAGAGAGAGACTTCTTCTGCCTCTAGGAGGCCTCTTTTTAACCCTGGCAGAATGGCCAAATTAACCAATCGTAACATCAGAATTCTAAGCACCTGAGAGTGAACGAACTTCCCAGAACATTGCTCCTTGCCATGCCCAACAGAAATATCCCAGGGGGATAACATTTATAATCAGGGGCTCCTCAGTTGCTCCCAGCAAATTCCATCACAGAGTTTACAAAGACTTAAGGCTAGAAAAGTTATACCAGGTAATTTACTACACCGCAGAGCATGAGGGACCAACCTGCACTCGCATGGGCTTCTCTGGTCTCCACAACAGATCTGAGCCTTGAAACATTCTCACAAGCAGAGGAGGTATCATCTTGTCACAGCTTGGCCTGAGAAGTGTGATAGTAACTCGAACTGAAAAGGAAGGGAGGTAGCCTGGTGGGAAGCGCAGAATTAAGAATCCAGAATAGTTTTCTGATCCTGAACTCTCTGTATGTTTGGGGGATGAGGAGGTGGACAGAGGCCACATAAGCTCCGTGAACAGCAACCACATGTTACAACTAGGTGTTATGCCAAGTGCTTATCTTTTGTAATCTCATATAATCCTCACATTGTCCTCTCACTTTGTCATATGGGCTTGACAAAACCCCAGCCTTAGTTAAATCCAACCCCTGCCTCTTCTGTCCCTGTGCCAGCTCATTTGGTACTACTTCAACTTGGTTGCTTTAAGATGTTATTAATATTATTATTTCATTGTTGTTGAGTATTTTTTTTTAGGTAAAATTCATGTAACATAAAATTCACCATTTAAATTTTTTTTTTTTTTTTTTAGTATGGACACAGTGTTGTGCAATCATCACTACTATCTAATTCCAAGAGATTTTCATCACCCTCAAAAGAAAGTCAGTACCTATCAAGAAGTCACACCTGCCTTTAAGATTTATGACCACTAATGGAGCCCTGGTAGTACAGTGGTTAAGTTCTCAGCTGCTCTGTGGGAGAAAGATCTGGCAGTCTGCTCCTGTAAAGATTGCAACCCAGAAAAACCTATGGGGCAGTTCTACTCTGTCAACTAGGGTCACTGCGAGTTGAAAATAATCTTGACAGCACATAGCAGCAACAGCTGGTGGGCCCCTGTGCTGCCAGCAGTTATGTTGTGTTCCTTTAATCCATTCATTCTCCTCCTGGAAGGCTGTATCATGATTTTCTCTCTTACAGTTTCCAACATCTCCTCCTATTCCTGCCCGCTAAGCTGATGACTTTCTTCCCATTTCATTGAGCAACAGCCAGGTGAGAACTGCACAGACTCCCATCTCCACATTTGCCGCCCACTGCGTCCATACCTTTTCCCGCTCACTGCACAGAAGCTGCCCGTCCCCCGTACAGGGATAACCTCCACTTATGCTCCAGAGCCCAAGTTCTCCATCATGTCACCCCTAGGGGAAGCTTTCCTTCAGTCCTAGAGTCTTCTGTCTGCTTGTTCAGTTTTTCCCTATAATGCAAATATGCTCTTACTGCTTTTAAAACAAGACCAAAAAACAACTTTTGTCTTCATATCTTTTTCTAATTTTGACCCCATTTTATGATGATGATGATAGCTAACATTTACATAGCACTTAGTATGAACCAGGCACTATTATCCTCATTTTCAGATGAGACATCTGGGGCACAGAAAGATTAAATAACTTACCCAAGATGATACCTCCTCTGCTTATGACAAGGTTTCAAGGCTCAGACCTGTCATGGAGACCAAAGAAGCCCATGTGAGTGCAGGTTGGTCCCTCATGCTCCTTCCAAGAACCACTGACAAAGAAGGCTCTTCTGATCTTGAAGAATCCAAGTTTTCTAAGGTCTGCCCACCATCACACAAAGCTTTCCAGGAAGGACATTAGGAAAGGACATGATATTTGGTAAAGTAGAGGTTCAGGGAAACCAAGGGGAACCTTCAACAAGATGGACTGACACAATAACTGCAATAATGGTCTCATGGTCACAGGGCTAATAAATGGCAGAACCAGAATTTCACCCCAGGCCCTCTGCCCCCAAGTCTTCTCTCTACTCCTCTACTGAAAAAGTTGCCAGTTTGTTGTCTCCAATCTCTCTACTCCCATCCTCTCTTGGACCTACTCAGATCATTGTCTCCTCTTCCAAACCTGCTCTCAATTTCATTTAGTGTGACCACAAATAATCTCATTTGATATGACTACATCAAATGGTTGGCTCCCTCTTCCTTATCAAATTATATGTGACTTCCAAGATCCCATCTTCTGTCTGCTTTTCTTTCTGATACTCATTTTTGGTCTCTGTTACTGGTTGCTATGTGACTATTACTTCATTTGTTTTCCAAACATTGGATTGCACCTGGGCTTGAGCCTCAGACTTCTTCTTTGTCTGCCTGCCTACTCTCTGCCTGTCTCATGTGCTTCACATCCTCAGGTGCCGACATCTATCACATTTCTGTGTCCCACCCAGCATTCTTCCCCATACTACAGACTTGTGCACTTAACTGTCTGCTTCATGTCTCCACCCAAAACCAAAAAAAAAAACAAACTCACTGCTATCGAATTGATTCCGATTCACAGTGACCTCCATTGGGTTTCTGAGGTGGTAAATCTTTACAAAAGTAGATTGCCCCATCTTCCTTCCACAGAGCGGCTGTTGGGTTTGAACCACCAACCTTCTGGTTAGTAGTCAAGTGCACTATACAACCAGAGCTTATAGGACCTCAACCTTGACATGTTCAAATGCCCCCATTTTTACCCCCCTCACTTCTTCCTCACTTCTCTAAGTAGCATGTCCATTCTTTAGTTTCCCAAGCCAAGGAGACTTTAATCTGTTTTCTTCTTTCACATTCCATTACTACTCTGTGAGTAGATCACATGGACTCTGCCTTTAAAGTGAACCCACTTTCTGACCACTTTTCATGACATCTGCCCCTACCCAGGAGCAAGTCACCAATGTCTTATAGGAATAGTTCATCAGCATCTTTGCCATTTCCTTGTCTTAGCCTATGCTCCCCCTGCACTCTTCTGTCCACAGAGTGGAAGCAGAACCCTCTGGCGGTCCCATTTCATCCTCTACCCCCTCCTATGACCTCACCTCTCAATGCTGCCCTGCACTCTCTCTAGCCACTCTGGCTGCTGTGCTGCTTCTCAGATGTTCCAGGATGCCCTACCCCAGGCCTTTGCATGTTCTGTTCCTTTGCCTGCAAGGTTTTCCTCGGTATCACTTTAGGTCACTTCTTTCTACTCATTGGTCTAGTGTAACCTCAGGGTTGGTTACTTTATTTAAATTTTCAGTTCTGCTCTACCCTGCCCCCTTTATCTTCTCCATGGCATAAACCATCACCTGACACAAAATCAAACCCATGTTTGTTCTCCGTCTCTCACTACCTAAGAGCACCACTTTGTGTGTGTGTGTGTGTGTGTGTGTGATTTGGGTGAAGATTTACAGAGCAAATTCACTTTCCATACAGCAGTTCACATATACTTTGTCTCATGACATTGACCACAGTTTACCACAATGCAACAGCTCCCTTCCCACTTCCTCCCCATAGTTACCTCTTCCCTGTGTCCATCCCTCCATGGACTCCTGCCCCGAGCTGTCTCCCTGTGCATAAGCAGCTCTTTTTTCTCCCATGATTGTTCTCTCCAAGGAGAGTATCTACTTGAGGTAAATGTTCAACTCATATGCCTGTATTTTGTTTGGCTGGAAACCACGGGTGTGGGTTCAATTCCAGACCTGAAGGGCAGTTAGAGGCCATAGTCTCAGTGGTTCCACCAGGCTCTGTTGGACCAACAAACCTGGTCCCCCCATTTTTTTTTCCCCTTGAAATGATTTTGAGTTTTGTTCCACATTGTTCTCCCTCTCTATCAAGGATCTCCTACATAGATCCCCTTCCAAGTGGATAACAGTGGTAGCTGGGCACCATCTAGTTCTTCTGGTCTCATAGTCATATAGGCTGCAGAGCGGATGGTATACCAGTCACTAGGACTAATTGTTTCCATGAATTTTGGTTTTCTTCATTCTTCTTTGCTCTGGACGAGGAGAGACCCATTGCTGCACCTAGATGGCAGCTTGCTAGCTTTTAAGATCCCAGTCGCTACTGGCCAAAGTAGGAGGTGGAACAGTGTTTTGTATAGTATGTTCTGCCAATTGAGCTTGATGTCCCTTGCGACTATGGTCCCAAGCCCGCAGGTTCAACAACTCAGTCCCTCTGGGTAGCTGGCTGTGACCAAGCAGTGACCACAACCTTGACCCTTGTCAGCTCTGAGAGCACCACTTTTGCCTGTCTTGTTCACAGCTATATCCCAACATGTCCCATGACATAAAAAATATTTGAGTGAGTGGATGATGCTCAGATAATCTTTGTTTTACCTGTAGAGTAACTGAAGCTCTGAGAGGTACCAGGACATGAGCTGAAACCCTGACATCAGCATAAATGCCCCATAAAACTCTCTTTTCTTGTTGAATAAGGACAGTGATATGTAACATGAAGTTCATTGTGAAGGTGAGACAATGCACAGGAAAGTGCTTTGTACATCCCAGTGTGCCAGAGAAAGGTGACTTCCTGAATTTATTGAGAACCCTAGCTTTCTATGTTTGTGTTATTCAGCAGCACAGTCAAAGTTTCTTTGTGCTCTTGGGTTTTTATTTAGGGTAGTTGAAGGAGCCCTGGTGACACAATGGCTAAGCGCTCAGCTGCCAACCAAAAGGTTGGTGGTTTGAACTCATTAACCGCTCCTCAGGAGATAGATGAGACATTGTGCTTCCATGAAGACTGCAGCCTTGGAAACCATGTGGGGCAGTTCTGTAGTGTCTTACAGGATTGCTATGAGCTGCATTTGGCTCAACAGCTATGGTTTTCTTTTCTTTTCTTTTTTTTAATGCTGCTATTGCTAAATCATGTATTTTCTTCTTCCTTCTGATCTTGGTGTGAGAAGTATGTGTATATGTCTGTCTGCTTCTGTTTGTCTCTACCTCTGATTTCTCTCTCTCTCTCTGTCTTATGCATACACATACACACACACACACACACGGACACAGGTCTAGAACTTTCCTACCTCTATGTATGACAGGAGCTCTGGTAGCATAGTGCCTAAGGCATTTTGACTGCTAACCATAAGGCTGGTGGTTCAAACCCACCAGCCACTCCTCGGAAGGAAGGTTGGGCAATCTACTTCCATAGTGATACTGCCTTGGAAACCCGAGGAGGGGTCACTATGAGTTGGGTCCGACTCGGCAGCACATACCAATGTATGACTGGTCAGGAGTGAAAGGCAATGGAGCCTGCATGTGTGAAGTTGTCACTGTTTGTTCCTATGTATGTTCTGGGAAAGGCACTTATGTGATCAGCAGGTGCTTAACGATGTCAGGAGTCTCATCTTGCATAATTCTCCTGGAAGCCTTCCCACCCCATGCCTTCACTCGTTGCGGCAGACGAAAGTGATCACAGGCCCATTATGTCTAAATACCAGGGACATAAAATGAAGCAAGCACACTTGATGAACCACAGAGCTGCTCCTCTCAGATGTGGAATTTATGTCTTCCTGAATCCAGGGCAACTTCCCGGGGCTCCTGTCATAAAGCATGGAGCAATTCTAGCCCCTCTGATGTTTCATGTTATGATCATGCCATAGCTGTAAGCAGAGATGGTAGAGATCCCCCCCACCAACACACCCTGTTTCTGTATGGTTTATTCATTTGTGTTCTTGATTTTGAAGCAGAAAAATACAGCCGTTTGCCTTGGTAGCACATTAACCTGCCTTTACTGAAGATGGGAGAGCTGCAGTGCTTTAGAAAAGAATAACATAAAGAATGTTCAGTGGTTCTTGGCTTCTGTCCCTGGGAGTCATCTTCTAGGAGAAGCTACCACCTGGGCCTGATTGCTGTACTCACATGGACTATGAGGTGGGGATGTAATTGACATAGTCCACAGCAGACTTAATGCCAACTCCAGGCCAGGGCATGCTATTTTCAGTGGGCACTCCTCCAGCAGCCTGGGACATCCTTGGCTCCCTAATGCAATTGGCCTTAGCAGGGTAAGGGTGGGAGGAAAGAATTGCATTTCTGGTGGAGGCCTTCAAGTAGCCTGGTCTACGGTCAGGATTCAAGCAGGATATGACACATCTTTAACCTTGGGATGACTGCCCATCTTGGGACAGGCATGCAACAGCCCCTTCCAGGAATCAGGGTGAGCTTGACTGTGAGGAACCAGTTTCTCCTGCTGCCAAGGAAGACAAGCTTTGGGGAAGGGGGAGATCATCTACCCTCACATACTCTTTCTGCCTGTGTTCTCAGCCACCAGAGCTGATGGTAGGAACCAGGTGTGGACTCTTGATCCTGTGTCCCATTGTACCACTGTCCCAGCCACCTGAAGGCATGTTATTAGAATGCAATGGACTCAGCTGTGTTTAGTGGTAGGAGCAGTTTCTGAGTTAGAGAACTGGGTTCAAATCCCAGCTGCACTGCTGACTGGGACCTTCTGTAAGCCTCAGTTCCTTTATTTGAAAAATGAGGATGAGGGCTATCTTGAGCCTTCAGAAAGCAGCTACTGCAGCTCATGGTTGTGACATCATTGGGAGGCCCTGTGGGATCATGCAGGAAAGATGGATGGGCTTTGGCATCAAGCCTCAGCTCAGATTGCCGTTGAGTTGTTTATTTATTAAGCATTCAGTGAGTGTTTCTATGGGTTTTATACAGTCTTTGAGGTTGTGCTCGTCACCTAAAAGTCTTGGACAAATCCCTATACTTTTCTGAATCTCACTTTCTTTATGTAAAATTGAGGTAAAAGTACCAGTCTTGCAGAACTGTTGTGAGAGTGAAATGAGTTTTTGTAACTGGCAGCTAGCTATTTTATCATTGTAGAATCTTCTGTAGCTCTCTGGTTAGTTTCTGCTTGTCTTAAACTGTTCCAGCTTTGATATTTAATCCAGCAGATGTTTGTTCAGCACCTGTTATGTGAGAAGCATTAAGCCAGCCCAGGGCAATATTATTACCAGCAAGACACATGTTCTGTCTCAGAGGAGCCTGTGGTCCAGTTGGAATGTTCAATGCCCAGTTATTATGCAGTAGACACCTGTCAGAGCTGCAGTACAGGCATAAACTGAGTGCTGACACAGTGTTGGGGAGGAGAGGTAGTCAGTTCTGCCTGGGGAGGCTGGTAAAGGCAATGTGCAGGAGTTGTTCAGGGATAAGAGAGACTGCAACAGGCAGATGAGACATTCCAGGGCATTCTAGCAGAGGTGCTGCATTGGCAAAGGCACTGAAGTGTGAGCGTACAGGGAGGGTTCAGGTGTGTTGGTGACAGTGGGTCACTTGGGATGTGATGAGGCTGGAAAGACTTAATCGGGCTGGGCTGTGAAGGTTCCAAGAGTCCTCACCTTTGTGAGTTGAAGCTGTGATGTGAAAAGTTTGTAAGAAGGCAGAGTGTAATGCTTTTTTTTTTTTTTTTTAATTTTTGTTGTTGAGAATATACACAGCAAAACATCCACCAATTAAACTGTTTTTAAATATATAATTCAGTGACATTGATTACCTTCTTCAAGTTGTACAACCATTCTCACCCTCCTTTTTTGTTGTTCCTCCCCCATTACCATGAACTTATTGCCCCTTAAGGTTAAGCTAAACTATTGTTTGGTTTTGAGATTTCAGAGGATATTTTTGGTTTAAGGTTTAAAGATGATCTCAGTGTAATTGTTTCAAGTGTTCATCCACCCTCCATGGCTCCAGAAAGTCTGGAGTTCTTAAGAATTTGAAATTCTGTTCTGTGTTTTGCCCTTTTTAATCAGGATTCTGCAGTAGAATCTTTGATTAAAATGTTCAGTAAAGGTAGCCATCCACTTTTGGTCTCATGACAAAGGAGGCAGTTGTTCATGGAGGTGATTAGCCACACATCCATTCCCTGCTTCTGTTCCTGACTCTCCTCCTTCCTCTGTTGCTGCAGGAGAATAGAGACCAATTGTTGTGTATCAAGTGGCCACTTGCAAGCTTTTAAGA
>NW_006921634.1:5475698-5484474 GCF_000298275.1 Orycteropus afer afer | reverse complement strand
GGGGGGGGGGGGAATGCATATAAAAAACTTAATAAGCATGTATGTGGTTATATAATATGTATAATTACACATATATAGAAAAAAGACTAGAAAGCTATCAGAGAAATATTATAAACTTAAATTCTACCTGAAAGAATGGGTACCCCCTTCTATCATCTCCTGCATGTGTGTGCACACTGGGGAACCAATTGGAATGTTCCAGTGCTGACTAGTTGCCGTGGGTTCACGTTGGTGGGGGTGGGGACATAACAGCAGGGTTTCATTAGAATTGAGTAGAACTCAAGCATTTGTGAAGTCTTTTGTTTACCTGGTTAGGGGAGCTAAAGGCAGTGGGGGTCACTGGACATCAATCATAGTCTTAAAGCTGGAGCTTTATTGGTAGCTTCAGCTTCTCTTCTGCCCAAACTCCTGGTAAGAGGGCAGACTGGGCAGTGTGTGCTCCATCTCTGATTTCTTCCCTCTGAGGAGGCTGGTGAGTACTTTTATGTGAAATGGCCCAAAAGTGAGTAAAGGACAGGGAGGCTGATCTGTGGAGTGGACACTGGGAGAGAGTGACTGTTTAGGCTCTGGACCAGACAGACGTGGGTTTGATTTTCTGCTCTGCCACCCCCTAATTTTGTAACAGTGGACAGAATTTAGGATTCCTCATTTCTAATACTGGAGTAGTAATTTTGGTTAAGGCTGTTTTCATTGTAAGATACAGAGAACCGCTGGAGCCAGCTCAAGTTAAAAGAGCTGTTTATTAAAAGATACAGAAGCATGTCTGAGTAACTTAAGGACAGAAGCCTTCATAGAGCCAGGTCCTATGGGGACTGGACTAGAAAGATAACAAGAGCCAAGTCCACTTTCTCCATCTCTGAGAAGTATTCCCCTCTGCTCCTTCTATCTATTCTTTCTCCTCCCTCCCCCATGGCTTCCTCTGCTTTCTTCTGCACATGAGCTTGAATGGCCTCCCTGGCCTCCACATTTACATGATTGTCCAACTTCAGTGCCCATTGGTGTTTCTCAGTTTAGATTCTTGAAATTGAGGCCACTTATCTTTTTGAGACAAGCCACACGTTTCAAAGGAAGTGGCAGAGTCTAGATGAGTCAGCACTGGCTCAAGAGGCCACCTGGTCCAGTCAGCTGAGGCCAGAGCGTAGGGGGAGGTGGTTCTCAGCACCCAGAAGAGGCTGGGGGAGGTGGTTGCTGCAGAAGAGGCAGGGCATGAGTATCAGGGAAAGGCTTGTGCCCTAAGAACTTCAACCGTAAGGGCTCTTGTTTTTCTAAAAGGTTCACTTTCCCACCCTCCACGATGATTGTTTCATGCTACCTCTTTCTTCAAACCTGGCTTCTAACTCCCCAGACTTCCAGTTGAAGCTGTTTCCAATTTCACTGAAAAAAAAATAGGAGCCTCGTATTCCTGCCACCAAAGTATGGACTGACCTCCTATCCCCATCTTCTCTGCCTTCCCTTCTGTTGAATTTGAAGTTGTACCTCTGCTTCTTTCAAAGGCAAGTCTGTTTGTGGTCTTGTCTTGTTCCTGCAGATAGATATCCCTTCTTTTTTTAGCATCAAGATTTTCTCCCATTCTGTTGGAGCCCTCAAACAGCCTCTAGTTCCTCTTGTTATTTAATAAGGAAGGGGGAAAAAAAAAAAAACTCTCTTACCCCACATTCTCATTTAGCAGAACTTCAAACCACTTGTCTATCCTAGTGCTGTTTAAAGTGCCGGTGTCCAAACATTTATCCCAGATAGCCACACATTGTGGATTGTACAGAATGCAGATCAGCTGTGCACCCAGCGTGCTTTAGTTCAGCTGGCATTTTCCGCAGCAAAACCTTCTCATTGAAGGAAACAGCATGTTCATTTACATTCTGTCACAAGCTCTTTATCTCTTCACAGACAAGTAACGGTCTGTGGGCTACACTTTGAATATCACTGGGCTGGAGCCTCACCTCTCATTGTACTGTCTAATGTCCTTGTTGCCATAGCTAGCAGATGTTTCTTAATCTTTAATTGTCTTTTTGATAGTGCTTTGAAACAGTGACCTCTTTCATGACTCTTGGTCCCCATGACTCTGCATGCTCTTTGTTTTCCTTCTTCGCTTGCCTCTTCTCCCCAGTTTCCTTGGCTTGTTTTTCTTCTCCTGTCTGACCTCTAACTGATGGTGCTGCAGAACTCAGTCTTGGGCCCTTTTTCTAGCCACCCTGTCCTTGGTGGATCTCACCCAATCCAATAGCCAGTGACTTCCAGATACACATCTTCAGCCCAGTCTGAGCTTCTGACTCATTTATTCAACCTCCTCATTGACATTTCCATGTTAGTGTCCACTAGGCATCCTCACACATGTCCAGGTATAAAATGGAACTCTTAATTTTCTTTCTCAAATCTGTTTTCCTTCATGTCATGAGCCAGAATCACCATCCACCCAGTTGTTCAAGCCTCAAACCTTAGACTTATCCTTGATTTTCCCCTGCCCACTCTTGCCATCTAATTTAACAGTAAGTCCTGTTAGTTTTACCTCTAGAATATAACTCAAATACATCTTCATCTCCATCAGCACTGACCCTCCTAAGCCTTTCCCTGGACTATTCCAAGAGGCTTCCTTTTTATTCTCCCATAAACCATCCAGAGGGGGCTTACAAAAAAACACCTCATATCTGCCTATTTAAACTGTGTAAGTGCCTGTGCTGCTCTTAGAATAAAAGCCCCTTCCTACTATGACCTCGACTTCCTGGATGATCAGAGCCAGGCTCATCTGTCATTCTCCTCGTTCATCTCCTTTACCTCCTTGGTTAAGTAGCCCTTTCCTGGTCAGCTCTTTTCCCTCTGCCTCACCCTCTTGCCCCACTTTTGTCAGTACTGTCTTCTTTTCACCAGCAGGTAGGATTACCTTGATTGTTGTCTCAGAGATGATTTTGTTAACTAGCCCCCCTCCCACCTTTCAGGAGAATGAGAGGCTGTGGGTTAGCCCCACCCCACAACTAAGTGAGAGCAGGGATGACACTCACTGTCGTGCCACATGAAGAACTCAGAATTCAAATGTTTGTCCTTTAAATCTTGACCAGACTTGCATTGTCCCCAGCAACTTGAGACTTTTTTCCCAAGCCTACAGGAACTTCTGAGTACATCTTACAAATGTCAAGATCTGGTCATCACAGAGACTGGTGCCTTTGAATGTCAACAGTACATCCGTGGGAGGAAACTGCCAACAGCTAAAGGAGCAGGCTGGAAGTCTACATCTGGTGTCAGGAGCCCGATAGCCAGGGTAGCTATTAACTCTAGGGCCACAGTGCTGCCTGCCAGTGGCCAGCCCAGTGAGAGGCCATGGGAAAGACAAGAGAGGGTCTTCCTTCACTTTTGCAGGCCTGACAGGCCATTAGCTACCACAGGAAATGGCTATAAGTCAGAGTACCATTAGTGGCTTGTCTCTCTTTTTAAACAATTTTATGAGGCCACGTTGGGCAGAGAATGGACTGTGGTTCATACCTTTAGACAAGGGATGCTGTCTATTGCTCTAATAGAAGCCACTGGATACTACAGGCTAGGTGAATGTTGGCAGGTCATTTTTCTTTTTTGCTCCTTGGTTTCCTCATATCTAAAATGAGGATAATAAAACCTGTCCCCTAACTCACAGAACTGTTGATAAGTTCTTATATGGCAGCTAACACAAACTGAGTGCCTTCAGCATGCCAAGCCCTATGTCACACAGATTCTTAGTTAAGCCTCACCATAGTTCTGTCCATTCACTGGAGAAGGACATCATGCTTGGTAGAGGGTTAGTGACAAAGAGGATGACAGGATGGATTGACACAGAGGCTGCAACAATGGGCTCAAACATACCTACTATTGTGAGGATGTGCAAGACTGGGCAGTGTTTCATGCTGTTATACATAGGATCACTATGGGTTGGAACCGATTCAATCACACCTAACAATAATGAACAGTCTTATGAGAGTGGGCGTCCTCATTATTGCCACCTCTGAGGTGGTAATTGAGAGTTAGTTCAGGAAGCTCTGCCCAGGGATAGAGGAGGATCCAGCTCTATCTGGCTTGAGTTTCAAGCGTTTGACCAGCCTGTACAGCCTTTCTGTGGGCAGGCAGAGCACACATAGGTATGCATTTCTTTTTCAAATCCTCACAGTCATCCTTTAATACAGAAATTGTTCTCATTGTTCAGATGGTGACATTGAGGCCTAACAAAGCTCAGTAACTTGGCCAAAGTCGTTCAGCCAGTAAGTGGTACGTCCTGGATTTGAACCCTGGTCTATCTGAAAGTTCTTTGAAAGCTTTGAAAAAGGTGAACTGGTAAAGCCAGAAGTTCCTACATCAGTCATGACTTAAGAGAGTATGGTTGACCCATGGACATAGCCAGGGTTAGGGCTGCCAATCTCCTCTGTAGTCAGAAATCCACATATAACTTCTGACTTGCAAAAACTTAACTAGCAATAGCCTACTGTTGATTGGAAGCCTTACTGATAGCATAAACAGTTGATTAACACAGTTTTTGCCATACAGTTTTTTATTTTCACATGAAGACTCTTATACACGACAGATGAGATATGCCATGATGATTATTTACTATTCATTGAAAGGAGCTCTGGTGGCATGGTGGATGATGCATTTGGCTGCTAACCAGAAAGTAAGCAGTTCAAACCCACCAGCCGCTCCATGGAAGGAAGGGCAATCTACTCCGATAAAGATTTATAGCCTTGGAAACCCATTGGGGGTTGGAATTGACTCGATGGCAGTGAGTTTGGTTTTTTGTTTCTTTAAGTGGAAGTGGATCATCATAAAGGTCTTTCCTCATCGTCTTCACTCTTGAGTGGGCCGAGGAGGATGATGGGTGGGTCATGCTTTCTCATGGTGGCAGAGGCAGAAGTGGAGACAAGCCTACTAGGTGTAACTTTATGGAAATACATTCTAATTTCTGTCAGATTTTCTTGCTTTTTCATTTCTCTAAAAATTCTTCTATACAGTACCAATCCTTCTTCCACCATTTGCTTTAGTTTCAGTGCCCGTAACATAAAAGAGTCCATGTTGTAAAAGAAGTCAAAAGCAGTCTTGAATAATCAGAACCCTTCTGCCAGATTGTCTGATGTCAGGTTGTTTCCTGGCACTGCTTCCTCTATGTCTTCTTCCTTATCGTCTGGCACTAGTTCAGAAGCATACATCTCCATCAAGTTGTCATCTGTTAGTTCCTCTGGGGTGGTGTCTATTAGCTCTTGAATTTCTCTCAGATCCGTATTTTGAAAAAAATCTGCATATAAGTGGACCAGTGCAGTTCAAACCCATGTTGTTCAAGGGCCAACTGTACTAATGGGTATTTTTTTTTTTTTTTTTTTTAAAGCTTAAGGGAATCTGCCTAAAACAGGCTTGCCCTGAACTTTAATATTTACATTTTAATGTCATTATCCTAGTACAATAAGTGATCCCAGTATAATAAGAAGCTGCCCGATCATTGTTGATACCAAAAAATTTGTTGATAGATGGTTGATTCAATGAAAAGAGCATTGATAAATAAAAAGATGGTTGATACAAAGAAGTTTCTTGGGTCCCTATGGGGACAAAAGAAGTGGTAAGATATGTTGTTAACTGCCATCAAGTTGGCCCTTGACTCGTGATGACCCCATGCTCAACAGAACGAAGTGCTGCCTGGTCCTGTGCCATCCTCATGAGCAGTGTGGATGGAACCGTTGTGATCCATAGGATTTTCATTGGCTGATTTTCAGAAGAAGCCCCAGGCCTTTCTTGCTAGTCTGTCTTAATCTGGATCCCGCACTGAAATCTGTTCAGCATCACAGCAACACACAAGCCTCCACTGACAGATGGGTGGTGACTGTACATCCAGTGCCCTGGCTGGGAATTGAACCTGAATCCCCACATGTTGTCAGGTGCTGTCAAGTCAGCTCCAACTTGTAGCAACCCTAGGTACAGCACAACAAAACACTGCCTGGTCCTGCACCATCCTCACAATCCTTATGCCCATGATTGCAGCCACTGTGTCAATCCATGTTGTTTTTTTCTCTGAACTTCCACTTTACCAAGCATGATATCCTTCTCCAGGGACCCATCCCTTCTGACCTACCAAAGTAGGTAAGACAAAGTCTGGCCATTCTTGCTTCTATGGAACATTCCAGCTGTACTTCTTCCAAGACAGATTTGTTCATTCTTCTGGTAGTCCATGGTACTTTCACTATTTTTTGCCAATGCTACAATTCAAAGGCATCAATTCTTCTGTTTCCTTATTCATTGTCCAGCTTTCACATGCTTATGAAGCTATTGAAAATACCATGGCTTGGGTCAGGCTCACCTTAGTCTTCAAAGGGAAATCTTTGCTCTTTAATACTTTAAAGAGGTCTTTTGCAGCAGATTTGCCCAACGTAATATGATACTTGATTTCTTTACTGCTGCTTCCATGGATACTGATTGTGGACCCAAGTGAAATGAAATCTTTGACAACTTCAATCTTTTCTCCATTTATTGTGATTTTGCTTATTGGTCAAGTTTTGCAGATACTTGTTTTCTTTTTTAAAATTTTCATTGTGATTTGGGTGAAAGTTTACAGAGCAAATTCATTTTCCATACAGCAGTTCACATACACTTTGTCTCATGACATTGACTGCCCCCTCCCACAATGCAATAGCTCTCCTCCCACTTCCATCCCATAGCCATCTCTTCTTGTCTCCTTCCCTTCCATGCACTCCTGCCCCCCAAGCTGCCTCCCTGTATATACACAGCCCTTCTACTCTCCCACGGTTGATCTCTCCAGGGAGTGTATCTACCTAATGTAAATGTTCAGCTCATATGCCTACCCTTTATTTGTCTGGAAGCCACAGGAGTAGGTTCAATTCCAGATATGAAGGGCAGCTAGGGGCCATAGTTTCAGGGGTTTCACCAGGCTCTGTCAGACCAGCAAACCTGGTGCCCCTCCCTTTCCTTTCCTTTTTTTTTTTTTTAATGATTTTGAATTTTTTTCTGTACTGTTCTCCCACTCTATCCAAGATCTCTTACATAGATACCCCTCTGAGTGGTTGACAGTGGTACCTGGGCACCATCTAGTTCTTCTGGTCTCTTGGTCATATAGGCTGAGGATCTCATGGTGTACCAGTTCTTTGAACTAATTGTTTTCATACATCTTTGGTTTTCTTCATTCTTCTTTGCTCTGGATGAGGAGAGACCCGTTGTGGCATCTGTATGGCTGCTTGCAAGCTTTTAAGATCCAGTCGCTACTCGCCAAAGTAGGATGTGGAACAGTGTTTTTGTGTAGTATGTTATGTATTGTGTAGTATGTCTTGAGTAGTATGTTATCAAGTTGAGCTTGATGTCCCCTGTGACCATGTTCCTGAGTCCATTCTTCTCTTGATGGATACCTAGGTTGTTTCCATCTTTTGGTTATTGTAAATAGTGCTGCAGTGAACATGGATGTGGATATATCTGTTCTTGTCCTGGCTCTTACTTCTTTAGAATATATAGCTAGTAATGAGATTACTGGATCAAATGGTATTTCTAATTCCAGCTTTTTAAGGAATCACCATACTGGTTTCCTCACTGGTTGTACCATGTTACAGTCCCACCAGCAGTGTATGAGAGTCCCAATCTCTTCACATCCTTGCCAGCATTTGTTCTTTTGTGTCTTGTTGAACTTTGCATTTAGTGCTGGGGCAAGATGATACCTCATTGTTGTTTTGATTTGCATGTCTCTAATGACTAATGATTGTGAACATTTTCTCACGTGTTTGTTGGCTACCTGAATATCCTTTTTGGTGGTCTATTCATGTCTTCTGCCCATTTTTAAATTGGATTGTTTGTCTTTTTTTTGTTGAGGTGTAGGAGTTTTCTATATATTTTAGAGATAAGTCCCTTGTCAGATAGTTGCCAACTATTTTTTCCCAATCTGTAGGTTCTCTTTTGACCCTTTTGGAGAAGTCATTGGAAGCACATAAAAATTTAATTTTTAGAAGATCCCATTCATCTAGTTTCTCTTCTGCTGTTTGTGCATTTTGGGTTATGCTGTATATGCTATTTATGTCATACATTGTTGTTGTTGTTGTTATTTGCCGTCGAGTCGGCCCCAACTCATAGCGACCCCTCTTGGGTTTCCGAGGCAGTATCCCTACGGAAAAGTAGGATTGCCCAACCTTCCTTCCTTTACTTTATTTCACTTCTGTTGTGATGTCGCCCATTTCGTTTCTTATTCATGTTATTTATATTCTCTCCCTCTTTTCTTTTGTTAAATTTGCCAATGGTTTGTCAATTTTATTAATCTTTTCAAAAAACCAACTTCTAGGTGATTTTTTTCTTTTGTCTTTCTATTTTCTGTTTCATTGATTCCTGCTCGAATCTTTATTATTTCCTTTCTTTTGGCGACCGTAGGCTTTTCTTGTTCTTTTTCTAATTGTTAGAGATGTTGATATAAGGTGTTGATTTTTTTTTTTAATTTTTATTGTGATTCAGGTGAAAGTTCATAGCACAAAATCAATTTCCATATGCAACAGTTCCTCTCCTACTTCCTCCCCATAGTTACCTCTACCCTGTGTCCTTTCCTCCCATGCACTGCTGTCCCCGGAGTTGTCTCCCTGTGCATACACAATCCTTCTATTCTTTCATGATTGATCTCTCCAAGGAGTGTATCTACCTGTTGTAAATGTTCAGCTCATATGCCTGTCTTTTGTTTGGCTGGAAGCCACAGGTATGGGTTTAATTCCAGACCTAAAGGGTATCTAGGGGCCATAGTCTCAGTAGTTCCATCAGGCTCTATCAGACCAGCAAACCTGGTCTTTTTTTTTTTTTT
>NW_006921634.1:5474093-5474843 GCF_000298275.1 Orycteropus afer afer | reverse complement strand
TCTTGCAGCTGCAGGGGCTGGGGAGCTCAAGGTTGGCAGGCAGTGTACTGGCTGTTGACTCCAGCAAATGATGAATCTAAGATCTCCAGGCCAAATGGTGGATGGTTGTAGACAGCACAACAGAATCCCAATCCACAGAAGAATGTCTCTTTTCTCGGATGTCCATAAATATACTGGAAGTAGGCCACACCCCTAGAGAAACTCCCTTTCAATGGCTTGGCTGCTCAAACCATATTCATCTTGATTCCATCATGGGAATAACCACATCACAACTGCTTAAACCACACAGAATTGTGGTCCAGCCAAGTTGACACACAGCTCCAAGTATCACACTGCCCTATGGTCTTGAGCACACTCCCTGCTGCCTAGACATACCTAATAGTTCAGCCTGTCCACCCATCTATCCATCTGTATATCAATGTTTGCCTTCACTGACAACACAGTACTATATGTGCAAAAGGGATCATCTTTGTTGTCTGTACCTCCCACACACGTCTCTGTCTTCCTGTTCCTCAAGGTAAGGTGTTGATTTTGGCTTTTTCTTCTTTTTTGACGTGTGTATTTATTGCTGTAAATTGGCCCCTGATCACTGCTTTTGCTCAGTCTCAAAGATTTTGTTATGTTGTGTTTTCATTCTCGTTTGATTCAAGGAATTTTTTAATTTCATTTCTTTTTATTTTTTTTAAATTTTATTTTGATTTGGGTGAAGATTTACAGAGTAAATTCACTTTTCATACAGCAGTTCACATA
>NW_006921634.1:5445521-5466931 GCF_000298275.1 Orycteropus afer afer | reverse complement strand
TTTCCATGTGTTTGCTCTTTTTCCATTGATCTTCCTATTGTTAATTTCTAATTTGATAGCATTGTGATCTGAGAAGATGCTTTGCAGTATTTCAATGTTTTAAGAATTATTAAGGCTTGCTTTATGGCTTAACATATGGTCTATCATGGCGAATGTTCCATGTGCAGTGTAAAAGAATGTATATTGTGCTGTTGTTGGGTGAAGTCCTCTGTAGATGTTTATAAGGTCAAGTTGGTGGCTTGTATTGTTTAGTTCTTTTGCATCTTTGATGGAAAGTAGTATATTTAAGTCTCCTTCTATGACTGTGGAGTAATTTTTGTCTTTTCAATTCTGTTAAAGTGTGATTTATGTATTTTGGGGCTCTTTCATTGGGTCCATAGATATTTATTATGGTTATATCTTCTTGTTCGATTGATCCTTTAGTCTTTAAGTAATATCCTTCCTTGTCTCTTATGGTAGTTTTTGTCTTAAAGTGAATTTTTAAAGTCAATATCAGAAATTAATATTGCCACTCCTGCTCTTTTCAGGTTGCCATCTATTGATATATCTTTTTCTAACCTTTGATTTTCAGTCCAATTTTGTCTTTGTTTCTTAGGTGTGTCTCTTGTAGACAGCATATTGATGGATTATGTTTTCTTACCTGTTCTGCAACTCTCCATCTCTTAAGTGGTGCATTCAATCCATTTACATTCAGTGTAATTATCAACAAGTATGAATTCATTGCTTTCATTTTGTTATGTGTTTTTTATTGTGTTCCTGGCTTCTTTGTTATATGTAATTTTCTGTGCTGAGCACATTTTTATGAATTGTGTTATCATTTCCTTTGTTGCTGTTGTTTTACTATTTGCTAAGTATTTGTGCTTGTCCTCTTTTTAATTGTGATGTGAAGGTTTATCATTTTTCTTTGTGGTTACCCTGTTTTTTTATAATTTTCTCCTGGAGTTTAGAACAGTACATTTTATCTTTCAACTTTCTTGACTTCCTCACCATTTAGAAGTTCTGTAACTACACTATATTTTCCTTCTTTTTAGTTTGTACTTGTCCTCCTTTGCCAATTGATGTCTCTGGTTCCCTATTTAAAATCTTCTAAGCTTATTTTTCTTTGGATACTTCTATAACTGGGTTAGCATAATGCCTAAGGCATTTGACTGCTAACCAGAAGGCTGGCGGTTCAAACCCACCAGCCACTCCTCAAAGGAAGACTGGGCAATCTACTTCCATAGTGATACTGCCTCAGCCACCCAAGGAGCGGTTGCTATGAGTTGGGGCTGACTTGATGGCACATAACAACAACAGCAACATAACTGGGTTGGTTTCTGGGTTATGTCATCATGTATATTTATGGTTTTTTGATTGTTTTGTCTAAAAAAAGTGAAGGCAAGAGGACAAACAACACATACCACATAAACACAGAGGAGCAATCACCAAAAAGAGAAAAAAGAAAAAAAAAAGAGCAAAGGCAATAAATGAGAGAAAATATTTAAAGAAATACTTTTAAAAGCCAAAAAGAATATGAATAGAAAAAGGGAAAAGAAAAAAAACCAAACCAACCAACCTGCAGTATTTGGAGGGGGGAATAAGAGAAAAGATGTAGAGTAGGAAAATAATGAAGAAAAAAAAAATGAGAAGAATGCAAGAAGAAAAAGAAGAGTGGGGGAACCACAAGAAAGAAAAAATTAGGAATCAGGAAAAGGGAAGGGAGAAAAAGCTGGAAACTAGAACCTGGGAAGGGAAGAAGAAAGAATAATAATTAAAAGGACAAAAAGTAATTTTTAAAAATAATTTAAAAATAGACAAAAACAAACTAAAAAAGAAAAGAAAAGAAAAATATGGGTGGGCAGCACGCCTGGGCTCTGTCAGACAGAGCACACAGATAGGATGGAATTCCTGCTGGCTCAGAAGGTGAGTGGGAGTGAGGGATGGCCATACCTCTGTTCACCAAGAGGGTGTAGGGTATAAGACTAACAAGGGGAATATCACACGATTCCAGTCCTTAGTATCTGGTATGCCCTTGTGGTCCCCGGCACATGGAACCTATTCTTAGGTCTCTGGAATCTGAGAGAACACTTATGCTTTAAATATCCAAAGTGGTTGAACCACTTGTAAACATTAAAAATGGCTCTGCCCACTGGACAGCCAAAAATCCAGCTCATCCCATCTCCCTCTTTGCTACTTCCCCTTTTATTCACCAGCCAGCAGTGCAGGCAGTTCTCGGTGCAGCCTGTGGCTAGCAGGGCCAATTTTTAGGTTAATTCTTAGGTCCTAATGACACTTGGCAATATCCAAGCTGTCTGTGCTATCAGGATCACTAACAGTCTGCAGCTCTGTATGTCTCCTTTTTCAGTGTTTTCATGCAGGTTCTTCTAGTAGTTGGAGTTCAGTCCACTTTTGTATCCTTCCTTTCAAAGCTCAGGGCTCCAGGATTATCTTCTGTATCTGTGTTAATTGGTTCCTGTTTTCTTTGTGGAAGAGGGTCTGTGTAGTTTGTCTGCCTATTTTGCCATCTTACTGGAACTATCCAAATTTTGTTTTATTTTTGTTGAGATGTAATCCATATTGAAGTCTTTGATCTTCATCAGTGAGTATGTGGTAGTTAAGGTTGTGTGTCAACTTGGCTGGGCCTGATTGAGTGGCTGGGCAACTGGTGGTAGTTATTCCCCATGATGAGACTGGCCTTCAATTCCATGGTGGGATCTACCACAAGCAGCTGAGTAGCTGCCTTAGGGATGTGGTCTGCTTCCCATATATAACAAGCAGCTTTGGGAATGGTCTCTAGCTTATGGCACGCTTGAACCCTACATGTAGCTGAGTCATTTTTCAGCAACCTGCCATGCTCTGCTGATCTTGGGACTTTCAATGGACTTGAATCAATGGCCTGTGTGTGATTTGGTAACATCCAGACTGTGCCTTTTTTACTTGTCAACCTTGGGCTTGTCATTCTTAATAGCCAGCAGCTGAGTGAAGAAAAGCCTCTAGCTTCACTGGGCCAGGAGCAGGAGGCAGAGCTGAAGCCCAAGGTTGCGGGGCTTTTACCCATCCCCTAGAGCTTGGCACTTTGAACTCAGACTTAAAGCTGCCAAACTGCAAGAGAATAAACTCCTGTTTGTTTGAGCCATTCCATTTATTTGTGGTATTTTTTGTTAGACTGGCACAGCAGTAACCAAAACAAAGTGCTTCAAGTCATCTTCACTTTCAGTAAACAAGGTTGTGTCATCTGCATATCTCAGCTTGTTAATGAGTCTTCCTCCAATGCTGTGTTCTTTTTCCTATAGTCCAGTTCCTTGAATTACCTGCTTGGCATACAGATTGAATAAGTATGGTGAAAGGATACAGCCCTGACACACACCCTTCCTGATTTTTAGACCATGCAGTATCTCCTTGTTCTGTTTGAACGACAGCCCCTGTACAGTCTATGTACAGGTTCCTCATGAGCACAATTAAGTGTTCTGGAATTCCAATTCTTCTCAGTGTTATCTATAATTTGTTATGATCCACACAGTGGAACGCCACTGCATAGTCAGTAAAACAAAGGTAAACGTTTCCCACCACTGGGCCACCGCTGCCCTCTATGGAACACATAGAAAATGATAATATTTATGTCTTGTCCAAGTGCCCCTGGAGCTGAGAGGTGCCGTATCTCAGCCTACCCTTGTTCACATTGCACCCTGTCTTGGAAGGACTGACAGACGCTGTCACCCGGTAACATCCAGTTTGTCCCTATGGCCCACCACTTAGAGGGGCTGAGCCCAAGGGAACTCAGAGTATAGTATGTTCTATTGTTGATAACCTTTTGTCACATATGTTGCAGGTATTTCTTAGCTATACATTTGCCTTTTAACCTTATGCTTTTCCTTTTTACTCTATTTGTCCTTGACCATAAGTGTTCTCCCTACAGAAGTTCCTACAAGAGTAGTGTGGCCCCATCTTCAGAACCTCTCTGGACACGCCCTTCTAGCATTCTCTGGGAAAGATGCGGCAGCTCAAAGGGAAGCCCAAGAAGGAGACGTCCAAGGACAAGAAGGAGCGGAAGCAGGCCATGCAGGAAGCCCGGCAGCAGATCACCACGGTGGTGCTGCCCACGCTGGCCGTGGTCGTGCTGCTGATTGTGGTGTTTGTATATGTGGCCACGCGCCCCACCACCACTGAGTGAGCGCCGGCCCAGACTTGACCTCTGGGAGACAGACGAGGCGGCTCGGGAGGGGGGAAGCAACAGGAAACAAATGGCTTTCGTATTCAGGGGTTTTCAAGATGCTGAGCTCTAAGCAAGAGCTCCCTGTCTTCTCTGATCTTTGACTTGATTAAAGTTTCTCCACTTTTCTTGGGAGGGAATAGGGAACGTTTTATCGGTGAACGTGCCATACACCTTAGGGTCCACTCCATGTGCCTTTCAGACTTCAGAGCAGTGTGTGTGTTTCTTTTTCTCTCCTGAAATCCATATGTAACTCTACCTGGTGAGAGGAGGGATCTCTGGGTCATGAATCATTTGGAATCAGTGCTCACTATCCCTGTTATTTTGAACATGATCCTTTCCTACACATGTTCACAATTTCCAAAGGGACTGTATTTCTTCTCTGTGCTTAATGTGATTTGAAATATATCGACTCAAAAGTGAAATATTTATTTTTGGAATAAAGGAGATAATAGCCTTATACTGGATGTTTTTCTTGTTTTGCCAGGGGGCAGCAGGGGCAGATGACCCAGTAAGCAAGGAAAGCATGTGCTTACTTGTGCTTATTTACTAATCTGTAGTGAAAAGTTTCACATGGGTTTCACTACAGATTAGTAAGTAAGCATAAGTAAGCCTGTGCTTACTTTGCTCACAAGGTACTCTGTCCCTGTGAGGGATTGTAAATTTGAAAAGAGACTTTAATTCTACAGGAAGGTGCTGTGGGTTTGGGAGAGACAGATGCCAGCCACACCTAGTAGCAGAATCTTGGATGTGGTGAAAATATGTGGAACTGTTCACTGCAGATTAGTAGTGGCTAAGGCACTTGACTGCTAACCAGACGGCTGGTGGTTCAAACTCACCAGCCACTCCTCAGAAGGAAGGTTGGGCAATCTACTTCCGTAGTGATACTGCCTCAGAAACCTAATGAGGGGTCACTATGAGTCGGGTCTGACTCGAAGGCACATAACAACAACAATACCAGTAAGCCTTTGGTTACCTTGCTTCTTGGGTAATCTGACACTGGGAGGCGGCCTTGCTCCATGGGGTGACCCTGAAGCACTGGGAGCTGATGTGGACTCCCTTTCTGGGCATTTCCCCTCTTCTTTCCACTTCCTTCTCCCGTGAGCTCTCTCCCCTCTGTCTTTGCCCTTGCTATTAATCACTTCCAGTACAATTATACTTTTTAACTGGGTCAATTTAAGATTGAAAGAATCTTGAGAAGGGCAGAAAGGATGTTTTAATTGTTTGGTGTTAGCAAAAAATAAAAGGAGTTGTAACTGGAATATGACCCCAGTGCTTTTTAACCAGTGAGCCTTTCCTATTTAAATACTGTGTTTGCAAACAGCTATACAGAAGTGGCCCTGGAGGAAAGACCAGGCTTCCTTCTGTTCTTAGCTGAGAGGTTGCAAATTGCCAGCGGTCCTGCTGAACTTTAAAGGCTAAGTGGCCATTCTAAAGGCTTGGTTAGAGGAGTCCTGGCGCCTGCTCTGACACTTTTGTGACTTCTGCTGGCTGTTGTGGATTTCTGCCCTTTTTAGAAATCAGATTCTCTTTAAGGGTTCCGAATGTGTTCCCGTCATGGCTGATTACTGAGAGATTTGTAAGGAGAGAAGCGCTTTTCTAATCTCGGTGGCTGCATGATGTGTTCACTGATGGCACAGACTGTTTCTGGGGATTTGAGGCCCCTTGGAGTGAATCTCTGAGGAGGAGAAGCAGCTGTTGAGAGGAAGGACTCCAGCTGATGCTCAGAGATCCTGAGAACACGAGGCTGACCGAGCCCTGCTGGCTGTTCTGTGAGATCTCGTCTTGGAGACACATAGTGCTTCTTAGCTTACTCAGGTGCCAGTGGCTCTGGAAAGAGATTTACTGAAATATTTATCGAATATAAAGGCTGCTAGAATAAAGTTCCTTTTGGGTTTCTGTCTGTCTTCCTCTTCTTTGACCCTGTTAGGAGTTAAGTGCTTGTGGGTCTGGGAATGATTGAAGGCCACTGAGCCAAGGAGCTGCTGCTTGATCAGGGTGGATGGTTGGGAGGCCTCTGCGGTCATCCCCACACTTTACAGTGGCCACTGGACTGCTGAAATGCAGAGTTTTTCCCACTTTTGCCTCACAAGTGGAGGCTGTGAGGATGGAGTGAGTACAACTTGTCCATCCCCACTCTTTATACTGGCCACAGGACTGCTGGAGAGTTCCTGTCCTCCTGGGGTAGAGGCCATGAGGACAGTGGGACTACAGCCCATCCAGTGTTATAGAAAGAGCCAGTTTGCATGTTTTGTAATTGCTGGATTTGCATTTAGTTCTCAGCCTACTAGACAGAATTGTGGATTACTTGACCCCTTTCAGCCTCAGTTTCTCCATCTATAAATAAACCCCAAAGTCACTTTTTAGAGAAGTGGACCATCTAGTGGAAAACAAGGCTTTTAGAGCAAACCTGACTTACAATGCAGGTTTGCCTCCAGAACCCCTGAGAGCCCATTTCTTCATGTAAAAAATAGAAGTTTTGTTGCCTCATAGGATTGTTGAAAGGATTGAATTAAAATGATATATTTATAAGGACAAGTCCAGTGCCTGGGACATAATAGTTGTGCTCTAAGTAATAATAGTAATTTGATAATTTACACATATTACCTCATTTATTTCTCACACAACCCCATTATGAGGTAGGTACTATTAGTACCCAGTTTTATAGATGATGAAACAGGCAGGCCAAGAAACTTGTCCAAAGTCACACAACCAGTAAGTAGAAGGACCCAGATTTATTTATGTTTAATCATTTGTTATGGCACATTCAAACATACACAAAAATAGAATAATAACAATATTCTTCATGTACCCATTGATCAACTTCAGCAAACCCCAATACATGGCTACTCTTGCTCATTCGTCCACACTGCCCCCCACACCCAAATATCCTCATGTGCACATGTTCATTGGATCATTTTAAAGCAAAACAGGAGATGGGATTTAAACCTTGGCATTGTGAGTTCAAAGTCCATACTCTTAATCATTACAATCTAATGCCTTTCAGTAAGTACTTTGCTTCACTTTCCTGGTCTAAAGAAGCCTTTACTGCCAGGTGTGGTCGAGTAAAGTCCTTACATGGTAGCAGTTATGGTGAACAGACTTGGACTATCTTTAGCGCACAAACTGTGAATTCTGTCTTCCCTGCTGGATATCTACCATACTGCTCAATCTCTGATCTTTTGCTTGGGGGAAGAGGACCCTCAAGTAGCAATCAAGGAGAAATAACTGTTCCAGGGGTTCCTTGTTTAAAACATTTTGGTATTCTTGCTGAGGAGATTTGGGTATTGTGAGAAGAGCATGAGCTTTGGGGAACCAGAGTTATGTGTATCTTCACTTGGCTACTTGCTAACAACTGACCTTAGTCAAGTTGCATGAACCCTGGGCTGCAGTTGTCCTACATCTATCCAGTGAGGTCAGTTTTACTACCTAGAGGATGTTGTCTGGAGTATAAATTGAAATATGAAAAGGGCATAATGTTGTGCCTAGTACCACGAAGATGCTCAGTGGATAGCCATTCCCCACCTTCACGTTGATGTATTCAAAACCTCACAGAACCTAGATCCAGGGCTTGGAACCAGGGATCTTGTTAAAATAAGATCCTGATTGACCATATCTGGGGTGGAAATGCAAATTATCAGCGGGGGGGTCAAACTGGAATGAACTGGTTCTAAGCCCTATGTAAATGAAGGCCTGGCCCCAAGGTTTCAGTTGTGAGACTGATACAGCATCACTCTATATAATAGATCCTGTAGTTACTTCTGGCTTTTATTTTCTCCCACTGTCTCCCTCTCTTTTGTCTGTGAGGAGGCCTAGTGGATTTGAACTGTATTTTCAGGAGGAGGCAATTAGTAGACAGGCTTGGTGAAGGCAGGCCGACAGTGGACTTTTAAAAGTTAGCACAACTTTGATGTGAACCATCTCCTGGCAGGGATGAGATGCCAATTTACTGTGGACTTGCTGGGTGGAATTATAGCAATTCTCCGGGTAAAATAGTACTCTCGTGTGGGTGTGCTGGGTAATGATTTGAGACACCAGCTTCCAAATCATTCCCAGTTACTCAGTGGCTTTAAGGCAGCTCTGAATGATTTATTAGGAGCCTCAGCATAAAGTCATCCCGGGGTTTCTGCAGTAGGATCTGGGACTCTCGGCTTTCAGAGTCCTCATTGCTCACCTACTGTTTCTTGAATAGCTAAATCCAAAAGAGGAATCAGATTAGAAACAGCAATAGAAACCATTGTCATTGGTTTAAAAGGTGTCACTTGATGTGTTTTAACAAGTGTTACCAAGATGTGTTTGTACCAGAGTTTTCTCTAGCTAACCAAAATATTGGTGATCCATGATTGCAATCTGGGACTGTGAGAATGTGAACATTCTAGACCCAGTTCTGCAACTCAGAATGACATTGGTCAGTCCCCTCGGGGATGTCAGGCCATAGAGTCTCATGAGAGCTCTTCTATCCCAGAGATTGTGTGATTATTGTAGAGTTAACGAAGCACCTACATGAATGAACATATTTCCTTAAGTTCCTGGGCACATGTGGTCTGAAATCAAAGCAACACAGGGAGCCTACAACTCCCCTTGTGATCTGCCCAGGACTTCACAAATTCTGTGGTTGCTAATCTCTGGCTGAGTCTAAACCTGTAAAGGTTAACTTCAGTGTGATTGGTTCGGAGGCCACCAGCTATAATTCCTTCCTGGTCCATTCACAGATGGAGCAACATACCCCCATCCTTCCTTCATGCATCCTTCCTGAGGTAATGGGAAGTAAAACTGCAGCCATACTCAGACTTAACATTTGAGTGTGGCCTGGAGTCAGTCGCTAACCTCCATGACACCATTTCCTCATCTGTAAATTGGAGAAGATGCTAACACCTGCTTCAAGGTTGTTAGGAAGAGATGATTGTCCTCCCTCTCTCCCCAAAAGATCTCACATAATTATTATTTATTTGCTAGAGGTAGAAATATAAGGAAATTCCATGAAATCATGGCTCTTAAGTTTCTGCGTGAAAGCCTTTATTGTTACTGCTAGCTGCTGTGGAGTAGGCCCTTTATTAATGGCAGCCCCATGCATGATGCAAGGAAATGGCTGCCCAGCCCTGCATCATCCTCATCCTCAGTTGCAAATGGAGCCATTGTGATCCATAAGATATTCATTGGCTGAATTTTGAAACTAGATTTTCGGACCTTTCTTCTTAGTCTGTCTTAGTCTGCAAGTTCCACTGAAATGTGTTGACCAACATGGTAACACACAGCCCTCCACCAACAGACAAGTGATGGTTGCTGGGAATCAAACCTGGATGTCTCACATGGAAGGCAAGAATTCTACCACTGAACCACCTTGCCCCTCCCTGTATGTGTGTGTGTAATCTTCTCCATAGCTCTGCCTTGAAAACATCGTATCTAGTGTATCTTTTGAAAATACCTGCCTTACTTTGAATGCAAGTTATTTTTGTTTAGGAGTCATCTCTAATTCTGTGTTCTTTACAATATTTGACACAGGCAGTTGCTTACACTTTTCCTAGAGTGAAGACTTAACACTCCATAAAAATAAAATTAAGAGATTTATTCAAAGTCCAGAGACAGTGTGGGCCAGGGAAACATCCAAATTCACAGAGTGAAGTTGGCTGCTCCACTGGACAAGAAAGAAGCTAGTAACTTCTTACACAATTGAACCAGAACTAAAACCACAAAATCATGATTGTCTGGAAGACAGGGGAGTTGAAGACAGGCTATCTGAGAGCGAGGACTTAGCTGGAACTGATGGATAATATTTAGGTGAGATCCCATGATTGGTTAAGGGTACATAATTATAAGTGCATGTATTCTGCAGTTAATCACAAGATGGTCACAGCACAGGTATTTCTGGGAACCTGTTACTGATTTCTCAAGCATGTCTGTTCCTAGGGATCCACTGTATAGAAGATTTATTGATAATCTTGTACATCAAGACCCTTCGGTCATAGGCTATCACATCTTGCATTTGTAGACCACAGAGGAAAGACCCCTGAGAGTAGATTGTAACATCCTGCACCTGCCGGACCACAGAGAGAAAAAAATGCTTCATTTAGGTTGTACAAAAGGTTAGAGAAACTGCTATCAGAAAAGGCAGGTTTAAAATCCAACATGGCTTCTAGATTCATGTCAAGACTTTAAGATGGAGCTCTGCTTTCAGGCTGCTCTATTTGCAACAAGTGCCTCTTGATTTTAGACTCATACAGTAAAAATGAGACACAGAATCTTTGGATCAAGAAAGTGTATGAGAGTAGCTTCCTCTAAATCCTCTTGGGATATCTATATAAGAATATAGAGAAGGGTTTGCTCAGCCTCTGAATCCTTGTCCCACTTTATACCATGTTTCAAAGATCAAGACAGAGCAATTGTGCACATCAGGTTTGCCTCTCCCAGTCTGTTAGGCCCTAATTTTTTCTTACAGGTTTTTGTGCAGTTGTGTAGGCAGGCTATCCTATTCTGGGTATTTTTCTTATTACAAGGCAAATGTCTTTGACTTCAGTGTATGTCAGTTGGATCATGTGTATTATCTACCCACCTGCTAGTCCTTTGGAAAGGAGCCAGTCTTTTCAAAAAGCTTTTAATCCCTTGAGCTGTTGGATAATAAGGAATGTAGACTAGAGGAAGCATTTGGATTCAGTCATGTCATAGTTAAAGGTCTCTCTCCTTCCCTTGTCATTCATTTCCCCATTGTTTCATGAGGATTGTCTGTCTTTGAACCCTTCTAGGAAGGAAACTTTGCCTGACCTTTGAGTTTTCCTTTTGTGATTAAAACAAGGCACAGCTGGCCGTATACTGATCACCTCTGCTCTTTCAGAGAGCATATGGAGCCTTTGAGGATCAGACCTAACTCCCAAGGCATCAACTCGTTTGATTGGAATAAATTAAGAAAACCCATTATGAACTACATTTGCAGGCATCTCCACGTTGGAATATCTCTGCCTCTAACTCCATTACTGGCTTCATAATGAGATTATGATCATAGATATGTTGCTAACAATATAGCTTTAAAATATATAAACTAACTGACTATGGAGAGAACTGTGTGAAGAAATAGAACGATTTCAATTGGAGATTCTAAGCTGTACTTTTCAGAAATGGATAGATCAAAAGGAGTAAAGATGTTGAAGATTTGAATAATAACATAAGCTTGATCTAATGGTTAAATGTAGATCTTTTCACTCAACGGAAGGCACATTTTTTTAAGAGCTCACATAGAACATTAACAAAAATCAACTGTACAATATCCTATAAGAGAGCTTCAGTAAATTTCCCCCTCAACCATAATGCAATAAATTATAAATAAAAAACAAAAGGATAGCTTTTTAAAATTTTATAAATCTGGATACTAAAAATCTTAGTCAATAACATTGGATTAAAGAAGGTATATAAGGGAGCTCTGGTAGTGTAGTGGCTAAGGCACTTGACTGCTAACCAGAAGCCTGGTGGATCAAACCCACCAGCCACTCCTTGGAAGGAAAGTTGGGCAGTCTACTTCTGTAGTGATATACTGCCTTGGAAACCCAAGGAGGGGTCGCTATGAGTCCGGTGTGACTCGATGGCAAATAACAACAGCTAACAACATAAGGGAAATTACCAAATGCTTAGAACTGAAAGACAATGAAAGGATGATAGGCCTAAATATGTGAGGCATAGCTAAAATAGAACCTACTTGCCATAAAACAAGAACATTGAAATCATGTGAACTAAATTCAATTTATGAAGCCAGAATATATTAACAGATTAAATTACAGATTATAAGAAGGAAGTAAACAAAAGAAATTTAGGTACAACACAAATAGAGAAGACTAATAAACACTTAACCTCATTCTTTGAAAGACTAATAATAAACAAATCTCTTACAAAACTGAAAAAGCAAAATAGATCCATATAAACAAATACAGAATGAAAACAGTCAAATGCCTTAGGCACTGCACCACCAGCGCACCCTGGTAAACATTATAGTTGAAAAACTAGGTGAAATGGAAACATTCCTAAAAAATATAAAAATGCCAAAATCGGCCCCAAAAGACAGAAACTTATAGACTGATCATCAAGGTAGACATTTAAAAAGAGCTCCCACTATTGAGTCCCAGGCACAGATGGTTTTACAGGTGAATTCAAAGAATTATTTCACAAATTTGAAGTCCCTATTTTAAACAATTTATTCCAGAAATGAGAAGAAAGGCTCCCAGGTCATTCTATTATGTTAGTATGATATCAATTCCATAGGCCATGGGTGATCACCACAAGTTGGAGTTGACTTGAAGTCTACTGGCTTGGAGTCCCTGGGTGGTGCAAACATTTAATGCACCTAACTGCTAAAGGAAAGGTGGTAGGTTTCAGCCCACCCAGAAGTGCCTTGGAAGAAAATCTTGAAATCTGAAGAATCAGCTATTGAAAACTCTAGGGTATGTGGTTCTACTCTGACACATGAGGTCGCCAAGAGTCAATGGCAGCTGTTCTGTTGGCTGGGGAGAAGTAAAATCTGACAGAAATCACACATACCTTATATAAGGCAGTCCACTGGGAACCAGAGACAAATCTGTTACTCAGGATTATGGCCCTGACCTGTTGTTGACAGGACTTCGTTTGAAATAGATGGTCAAAGAAGGTCTTACTTTATTCAAAATAACTTGCACAGAATCTATATAGATACTACAAGGGAAAAAAAGTGGCAAAAACTAAAAACAAATGTCAAGGTATCTCTATTCTGTCCATACCTAAGTAATAAGTGTTGGAATTACCCTCCTACTGTAAACAATTATAAAATTGGACAGACGATACAAAGCAACTGGTTTAAGACACTGGACAACTGCCATCCTTTCCCTGAACTGCCATCCAGGGAAGTCTGCCCAGAAAGTTGAAATAGAAATTAAAAATTATAGGGAGCTAATAGTGATATATAGATGGATGAATCATCCCAAAACCATATCTCGTATGAGTGGGAAACAACTCGAAACAGTCCCAATTAAATCAGAAACAAGTCAAGTGTTTACCACCACTGTTAGCCTTTTTCTGGATGGCCAATGCAATTAAGAAATGAGATAGAAAGACTGGAAAAAAAGTAGTAAAATTATTAACATTAAAATAATCTGGTAAGAGGTATATAAATAACAACCTTCTTATGTATAAACCACCAGTTACATACTAGGTATCAACCTTGATCTCTGCAGTAGGTCACGTGGGTTTTAGGGCAGTAGTAGAAACAGCAGAAGCTGTACTGGGTTAGGGACTTTGGCCAGAAAGCAAATCCAATGCTTTGTTGCTGAGGCAATACATAAACTGAATCTAGAACACGTGATTAATGGCTGCAGGGCAATCCAATGGATATTGAATTCCTAACATTGATGAATGCATTAGAGCCAAAAAAAAAAAAAACATTTTTTAAAAAATTTAAAGGCAATCACTAACAAAAAAATCTACATCACTAGAGAAATTTTAAAAAAGCAAACTTTGATTAATATAGCTATGTGTGTGTGTATGTACATATATGTATGTGTGTATATACACATGTACATATTTAACACCAGTTAAAAAACATGCAAACAGTTGCTGTTGAGGCATTTCTGACTCATGGCAACCCCATGTCAGAGTAGGATTGTGCACCATACGTTCTCAATAACTGATTTTTTGGAAATAGATTGCCAGGCTTTTTTTTTTTTTTTTTTCTTGAGGTGATTCTGGGAGGACTTGAGCTTCCAACCTTTTAGTTAGCAGCTGAGCATATTAACCATTTATACCCTCCACAGACTCCATTTATAAACAAGAAGCATAATATAGCTCAGAAAGTATGGAATACAATGACACAAGGAAGAACATGGGGTCTATAATAAATACAAATGGGCTAAATTATCCCATTAAAGTAAAACAAACAAAAAATTTCTCAGCTCCCAGTAATACAAGGTTATTTATTACTACAAAATATCTTAATGCTATTCATCAAAACAGGAAAAAATAAAAATAATCATCTTCATATAAATTTGATAATGGATATGAAAATGCACTTGATAATGTTCTTTTTCCTTTCCTGATTTTAAAGGAACCTCTTTTTTAGTCAAGCAGGATCAGAAGAACTTCTTAAGGTGATTAATACATGATAGGAACAACTAACATCATACCAAATCAAAGCATTCATTCCCATCTTAAAAGGAATGAGGAAAAGAGGTGTATCATTGCTCCAGTTGAATTAGTCAAGGATCAGAGCAGGAAACACAAACATAAAGCGACTATGTGTTTTAAGAAGGAAAGTAGTTAATACAGCAACTTGAGTAATAGAGGAGCAAACACTAGACTCAGCCTTTTGGTATAGCTTCCAAAACAACACAAAATTTCCCCCATTAGGCTGAGGCTGCCATTGAAATTACTCTAAACTAGACCTGGAGATGCTGACAGTCATGGCAGCCTCTGGACCCTGAGAAGTCTGGGAATTGTTGTTAGGTGCTGTCAAGTCGTCTCTAACTCATAGCAATCCTATGTACAGCAGAATGAAACACTGCCTGGTCCTGTGCCAGCTCCACGATTTTTGCTTTCCCTGAGCCCATTGTTGCGGCCTCTGTGTCAATCCATCTTGTAAAGGGAATACCCCTTTTTCGTTGACCCTCCACTTTACCAAGCATGATATCTTTCTCCGGTGAATGGTCCCTTCTTAACAACGTGACCAAAGTAGGTGAGACAAAGTCTGGCCATTCTTGGTTCCAAAGAGCATTTGGCTGCACTTCTTCCAGAGCCCTGGGAATGGATACCTGAAAAGGTAACCCAAAGATTCAAAAGTCAAAGTTAGAACATATTTCCAGAATTTTTTGACACCAGGAAAGCTGGAGAGTGAACACTGGGACTGGCTGCAGATATACCATGATTCCATAACCAGTGGTGACAGTCACAAGTCCAGCAAGATCACCTTTTGCCTTCCAAATTTCACACAATAGATTTAAATGGCAAAACGCAGTTCACATCCAGATCACTAACTGCAAGGGAATCTGGAAAATATTGTCTAGTGTCCATGTATCTTCAAATAGAAAGGGTGACAGAGCTAATTCAAGTATCTAGCAAATATTAGGAGCTCTGGTAGCATAGTGGCTAAAGCACTTGACTGTTAACCAGAAGGCTGGCGGTTCAAACCCACTAGCCACTCCTCGGAAGGAAGGTTGGGCAATCCTACTTCCATAGTGATACTGCCTCGGAAACCCAAGGAGGGGTCGCTATGAGTCAGGGCCGACTCGACGGCACATAACAACAACAACAACAACAGCACAGTATTACTTGGTATTGTTTAGACAATTCTAACCAATATACTGAGACAAATTGGGAAACAAACCAATAAATAAATAACTGAAAAGTCCAAATATTGAAAGGTGGGACACAAAATCGTCGTAATTAAAGATGATATGATTGCTTTCCTGAAAACTACAAGAAAATAAAAAGAGATCAAAGGGAGGTAAGTGCAAAAACATAATGTGAAATGTGTGCCATGTAACATTATATAACATACAATATATAATAGGATTTAACCACTTACATCCAGGTAGAAAATGAGAAAAAAAATCTATAGTACCACAAAACTTTAAAATATTTTAGCAAATGTTGAATAAGAATTGTTCAGATTTTATATGAAAGATTCCAGAAGACTTTACTAGGGACATAACTTACCTGAGTTGGGAAACCATATTTCCAGATGGGAACATAATTTAAAATGGTCAGTTCTCCCCAAACTATATATTTAAAAAAATTTCAATTATGATACCAGCTTAATTTTTGGGTTTGTGGAAGTGGGAACTTGATAGAAAATTCTGATTCTATCTTGAAGAATAAATAAGATGAATGGATGGGTGAATGGAGAGATGGATGGGAAGGGAGAAAAGGAGGGAGAGAAAAAAAGGAAAGAAAAAGGGACTGGGGCTGGGAGTTTAATGTACCATATGTTAAAACACATTAAAAGGCCACAACAGTTTAAGGAATGAGAATAGTCATAGAAATCAGTGGGACAGAGCAGAATCCTTGGATACAGGCACAAGAATAATACACATTTAGTACATGATAAAGGTGATATTTCAAACAGGAGAGCAAAGAGATATTTCATTAAAAGATATTAGTAAAATTGGATAACTCTTTACAAAAGCATAAGGGTTTCATTATTTACACTATATAGCAAATTATGGTTGAATTAAAAATTTTAAGGTAAAATGTTGTTGTTGTTTGCCTTCTAGTCAGCCCTGACTCATAGCGACTCCTCCTTGGGTTGCAGAGCAGTATCACTACGGAAGTAGATTGTCCAACCTTCCTTCTGAGGAGTGGCTGGTGGGTTTGAACAGTCGGCCTTCTGGTTAGCAGCCAAATGCCTTAGGCACTATGCTACCAGAGCTCCTTAAGGTGAAATAGAAACCATTAATATATTTGATGAATACACAAAGGTATGTTTATATATTGTGAGTGTACTCAAGGAGAGAAACCATTAAGAAAATGATTGCCCAATTTGATGCACAAAAGCAACAAAAACATTTTTAAAAAAATCCATAAACAAAATCAAAAGTCAGAAAAGCTGGGGAAAATCTTTGCAACATATATGACAAAATGTTAAAATAGACTTACTATAACCTTGTAACATTAATAAAAATGCAAACCCTTTAAGGAGTATAGATAAAAGACAAGTCCCCTGTGTAAAATATTCCTTCAGTTTTCACATGGCTGGCTACTCCTTTTCCTTTCCCACTCAAATGTCAGTGCTCAAGAGAGAGTTAACACTTAAAAAAATGCTCTACATCCTTTGGTTTATAAATGCATACCTAGATAATTTGTCAACTCTGCAAAATGTCAAGAAGAATAGGTTAATACAAACAGTTCTTCCTATTTCCTCTCATTCCTTTGTGTAAACATCCAAGGTAAGCAAGCCATGACGTCTGAGGAAATGCACTATTCTGGGTTAGGTCAAATCCTAACATCCCCTGGATTCCCGTGGAGTGACATGGTATATAATCTTTGCAGTGCCACACCCCAGAGTAACCCACTCCTGAGCTGGGCTCTCAGGAATTCTGCTTCCCTGTCAAGGTCAGTCTATCCTACTCTGCTGCTATACCCTGTCCCCCAAGGGAGCACCTCCCCAGGCTGGCTCTTGGCCTATTTTTGATAATGTAAATTGGCTGCATGGAACTCAGAGAACATTTACACACAGCAATAAAGCTGTATATTTCATGGTTAGGTTTCTTGAGTATCCCTAAATCTTATTAGAATTATAGTTCCTTAGAGTTGAAGAAGTCCTTAGAAGTTATCTAGTTCAATCTCCCACCTCTTCTGGCAATACCCTGATAGAGTCTGAGTAATTATCTAGCATAAAGAGAGCCTACAGCTGGAGGAGACAGGCTCCAAATGCAGGTACTAAAAAACAGATGTGTACCAGTCAGAAAGGGGAAAAGAAGATTCCACATCCCAATAAAGCTACTCACTGTACTTCATCAAGTTGAACTCCAGATTAGATTCCTGATTTCTAGACTAACCACGTCCATTAATTATAAAAACTAATTTCAGCTACAATCCGAATGATTGAGTCTATATGCATAAAGCAACCATGGAGGGGCTTAGGGAATCTCCCCACATCCCAGCTCTCAATGGGTAAGAGTGATGGCAATCCCAGATGTCATTTTACACCATCACAGCCACATTTGTTCATAATGTGTTAGCTCACACTGATTACTTAGATAAAGACGGAAGATTAAGATGAAGACCTCTGTTTAATGATGGCGAGTTGAACATCGCCTCCTGATGATAAAATAACAGTAAAGTGACGGGAGAGGGCATTAATCCCTAGGACAAAGAGAAAGGGAGACGAGATGAGAGCAACATTTTGGAAGATCTAAAACAGATGGATGCTTGTCCTAAGAAGGCTGAACTATAAACTGACAGGAATGCAGCTGAGAATCAACCCAGCACTTAATACAGAGCCCAGTAATTCTCAAAAAATGGTGTAACCAGCTTTTTTCTGGAAGTAGTTGTAAAAGTGGAGCTAGAAAAAGAAAGATTGCCTGAAAGCCAGTTTAAGAACATGTTAGAACCTCATATTCCTTTCCCAACCCTGGTGTGGGGCAGATAGTTTATTCTCTGAAGAAAGTAAAACATAGGGGCTCTGGGCTGAGGGCACCTAGTTAAAGTAGGAGATTTTGTATTAAAAATATGGAGTTGAAATTAACATGTACATATCAAACGCTGAGAGTTTCAGAACTTATTCCACACCCTGCCCCCAGAATACCTGCAAGGAGAATTATACCCTACAGGCAGAAAACTAGAAACAAATTATCTGGGGGAATTTAATATGGTCAATAGGAAAGACCTAAAGACACTAACATGGAGGCTATCCTAAGAAATGATATAATCAGATTACTGTGTGGTAAAACCCACAAGTAAGTAAAACTTACTTCAGATCAGTAAGTCTCGCTCATAGTTCAGAGTTTTTAACACCCCACCTGTTGTGAAATGAGTTCCTTTATGTGGCCTTTTGCCTTGGTTCTTTAGAAAAATTGTTTGAGTAATTTTCCCCCTAAGGTCTGAGGAGTTCTCTTTTTCCCAGTTTTCTACCCTAGAAGTTCTGTTACTTTCCCAGGTTGATTGACTTTTCCTGGGTAAGCTGTAAACCACTTGGTTTGGTACTTTTTATCTGGTCTTGGGATGCAACCTATCATGTGATTGGTATGCAGCTTATAGGGATTGGTCAATAGACTATCAAATGAGGTGAGTTGTAACCCTGCCATGCCTAATATGCAAATGAAGTTTCTGTAGCCTACAGAGAGGGGATTGGTGAGTTTGTGGCCTTGGTGGGAGTGCCATGCCTTGGAAATGGCAAGAAGCTGTGTATTTAAGCAGCCATCTCCACAGAAAGTTAACCTGCTGCCATCGAGTTCTGACTCAGTGACACTGTAGGACATAGTAGAACTGCTCTGTACATAGGGTTTCCAAGGCTGTAAATCTTTATGGAGGCAGACGGTCTCATCTTTCTCCCATGGAGCTGCTTGTGAGTTTGAATTGCTGATCTTTTGGGTAGCAGCCAGATGCTTTAGACACTACACCAGAAGAGCTCCTTCACAGAGCTTAGTGAAACAGAAAGAAGCAGGAAAAGAAGCAGCAGAAGAAAGAAGAGAAGAAGCAGATTGAAAGAGGGGTTGGGGAGAGGAGGCGAGACACCTAAAAGAGCTGTGACAGTAGTCAAGGGCTATAGCATTGAAGAGAGTGAGAAGCTCACTGTGGCAGAGCCCATGCAGCAGACAGCAAGGCCAAGAGCTTTATCCTTGGAGCTGAGAAAAGGCTATCCTCAGGGGCTGAGAGGATACTTGCACAGTTGAGAGTTGCTTAGGGAACTATCCTGCACTAAGAAAGGAAACTTGTCCTTCGTGCTTCCTGATTCTGATCTTGAGTTGTATCCTGTTCCTTAATAAACCACTGAACTGTAAATATAGTCTGCAAGTTCTGTGTGGCCATTGCAATGGATTATCAAACTCACAAGAGAAGTAAAGAGTGCTGTGGGAGGGACAGCTGGTGTCAGAATTGGTAAAAAGGTTGGAGGGTGGAGATATATCTGACCTCCATAGTATAGAGATCAGCTCAAAGCTGATTGCATTATACTCCCTGAAGTTAGACAAGTTCTAAAGATGCTGTTACTACTACAGCACCCTTAAATGGGATCACAAGACATTTGAAAAATTATCCAATAGGGATAAACTCAGTGCCATCAAGTCAATTCTGACTCATAGTGAACCCCTCCCTGTATTAGGCTGGGTTCTCTAAAGAAACAAAACCAGTAAAGCTTATATATATATATATATATATATATATAAAGAGAGAGAGAGAAAGATTTATCTTAGGAAAATGGCTCACATACTTATAGAAGGTGGCAAGTCCCAAGTCTTGGATCAAACGTCAAGCTGGAGGCTCTTCCCAGTTCACACAGCTTCAGGGGCTGACAAGCTCAAGGTTGGCAGGCAGTATACTGGCTGTTGACTCCAATGAATGACAAATCCAAGATCTCCAGGCCAAATGGTGATCTGTTCACTCACGGACAGTCGTAGGCAGCACAACAGAATCCCAACCCACAGAAGAGTGTCTCTTTTTCCCAGGATGTGCCTAAATATATTGGAAACAGACCACACCCCTAAGGAGATTCCCTTTCAATGGATTGGCTGCTCAAAACATATACATCCTATCTCTTTATGGGAATAACCCACATCACAGCTGTTTAAACCACTTAGAATTGTGGTCCAGCCAAGTTGACACACAACTCCAACTATCATACCCCCACTGGTTTTGCAAAGGTGTAGATCTTTACAGAAGCAGACTGCCCCATCTTTCTTCCACAGAGTGGCTGGTGGATTCAAACCAATGGCCTTTGGTTAAGAGACAAGTACCCTAACCACTATACCACCAGAACTCCTTATCCAGTAGGGATGACAGAGGCCAAAATAAAGAAACACAAACAACACAAAGAAAATGGAGACCATGCTGAAGGACTGAGTAATAACTGCTGTATTGGGTTAAAGTAAAATTCCTAATATGAATATGATTACTGTTCCTGTATATTAAGTCTTTAAAATTCTTCCTACTTTATTCTTCTTTTTAAAATTGTTTTAACTATTCTTATTATTCCTTCACCTTTTCATATAGATTTTAGAATAATCTTGTCTATATCCACCAAAAAGTCTTACTGAGATTTTGATAGGAATTGCATTAAGTCAGTATATCAATTTGGAGAGAATTGACATCTTTGCTATGCTGAGACTTCCAATCCCTGAACATGGCATGTCTCTGCATTTATTTAATCTTCTTTGATTTGTTGCATTAATGTTTTGTCATTTTGTCAGCATAGAAGTCTTGGAAATGTTTTTATTAGATTTATAACTAGATATTTAATTTTTTTTGAGTAATTGTAAATAGGATTGTATTTTTAATTTCACTTTCCACATATTTATTACTAGTACTGGCAGTCTCTGAATTACAAATGAGTTCCATTCCTAAGTCTGTCTGTAAGTTGAATTTGTACCAAGTGGGAACAGTTAGGTACAGTTCATATCTGACATTAGTTAGTCAAATGTTTGTCTTAGTATATAGTATATAGAGGAGCTCTGGTAGCGTAGTGACTAAGGCACTTGACTGCTAACCAGAAGGCTGGTGGTTCAAACTCACCAGCCACTCCTCAGAAGGAAGATGGGGCAATCTACTTCCATAGTGATAC
>NW_006921634.1:5422706-5444531 GCF_000298275.1 Orycteropus afer afer | reverse complement strand
CACTTGACTGCTCACCAGAAGGCTGGCGGTTCAAACCCACCAGCCACTCCTCGGAAGGAAGGTTGGGCAATCCTACTTCCATAGTGATACTGCCTTGTAAACCCAAGGAGGGGTAGCTATGAGTCGGGGCCGACTCGACAGCAAACGACAACAACAATATATATTTTAAGGATTTTTATATCTATATTCATAAAGAATATTGGTCTATATTGGTCTTTTTTTTTCCCCCTTCACTGTCTTTGTCTTGTTTTAGTGTCATGGTAATATTAATTTCATGAAATGAATGGGAAAAGTGTTCTTTCCTATTTTTCTGGAAGAGATTGTGTAGAATTGTTGTTACTTCTCTAACCTTTTATGAGACTTCTCCATTGAAAGCATCTGGGCCTGGAAACTTCTTTTGGAGGAGGGTTAAAGTTCTGACATTAATTTTCTCAATAGTTTTAGCCTATTCAAATTATATATTTCATATTGGGTAAATTGTGGTGGTAGTTTGTTTTTCAAGGAATGGGTCCATTTCATCTAAGTTGTCAAATACATGTATGCAATACTGTTCATAGCATTCCCTCACTACCCTTTTGATTTCTGTAGGTCTGTAGTGATATCCCCTGTTTCATCCCTGATATTGCTAGCTGCCTTTTTCTGCTTCTTTGACTCTAAAGAGCAGACTTATTATGGATTTTTTTTTTTTTTTTGTCTATGTCCACTGCTGTTTCAGGGTTACTAGCTTCTTCAGTTCATGTCTGGGATATATGAGGCAAAAGGAAAACCCAGGGAACTCAACCATCATGTCATTCCTTGGGTCCTGAGGGCTCTAGCCTGTCTGGCTTCATCTCTCCATCTTTCAGTCTTCTTGTGTTTGTTTTATACATAAGTCCAGATTTTTTTGTTGTACTTATAGTGGGAAAGATAAATATGGAGGTATAACTTGAGAAAATAGGCCTAGGATAGAACAAAAAAGTGTAAAACAAAGGCACCCATTAACTGCAAAAATGCAAGATTTTTGCTCATATTTGTCCTATGGCCTGTACATGTGAGTTCATTAATCTGGAATGGCCTGGCCCCACCCAATCAGTCCCCTGCCCCCTGTTGTCACCCAGTCCTTAGTACTGGCTGCACAATTTGCAGAGCCCAGTACAAAATGAAAATGCAGGGTACTTTCTTGAAAAATTAAGATATTTAAAAGGGCAACAGCCAAGCCCTGAGCATAGGGCCCTGTGTGACTACACAGGTCACATGCCCATGAAATTGGCCCTGCCTGTTCTAACTCCACTGAAATCTCCACTAAGACTCAGCTTTGTCATAACTTCCTTTGGGAAGCCTGTCTTAGATGACTGTCATTTTCCACCCTCTCCCCAAATACACCAAGCCCAAGCTGGGTTAGTTTTCTTCCTTATGGGAATAATGCTGTATACACACCTCTATGATTGTATGTTGTTTTTAAATAATGTTTGTGTCTCTCACTGATGTGAGAGCTCCTTGAAAGCAGGAATGTTTTCTTACTCAATATCTCCAAAACCTAGCACTGCCTGCCTTGCAATTGGTTTTTGTTGTTGTTTTAGTTGCCATTGAGTGACTCTCGCTCATGGCGACCTTATATGCAACAGAGTGAAACATTGCCTGGTCCTATACCATCTGCAGGATCACTTGTATGTTGGAGTCTATTGTGGCTAGTGTGGGTTTCCCTAGTTTTTATGAACCATCTATTTCACCTGTCAATAAATGCCTTTTTGCCTGACTACTACACTGAACGAAAGAAATGACAAACTAGTGAGGTGACCCTGCTCTCATTTCCCCCCCCCACATGGAAATATTATTGCAAAGTATGCTAAGCCAGACAGCTCAGACAGTCTTTAAAACTGATTTCTGAATATCTAAGTAGAAAAAAAAACAACAAAAACAATGAACATAAAACTGAAAAACATTATCTATGTTTATGGGATTATGGAGTATCATCTAGCATCTGATCTGGACCAATGCTTGATCCTGAGTAGGCTTTTCATAAATGATTGTGAAATGAACGATGAGTCAGGTATCAAGCATGCATGGGCATCTGTTTACTCCTCTCCTCCTTCATTCACCTCTTGCTAACTTTTCTCTTACGGCCTATATTAAATACTACCTCATGGGTTGATCTCACTGTCTTCTAAGAATTTGTAAGTGTATTGCTCTCATAGCAGTTTTATCATTTTCTACTTGGTATTATTCTAATTGTGTCCTTCTTTTTGGCTACTAGACTAGACTAAGTACTTTGATATATTTTATAAATCATTATTTACTTAACGGGTTATTCTCCCAAAATTTTTGGGTGCCTTATACATTCAGGAAGGAGCTCTGGTGGCATAGTGCTTAAGGCATTTTGACTGCTAACCAGAAGGTTGGCAGTTCAAACCCACCAGCCACTCTGTGGAAGGAAGACTGGGCAATCTTATTCCATAAAGATTTACTGCCTTGGAAACCCAAAGAGGGTTGGCTATGAGTCGGAATCAAATTGATGGCAGTGAATTTATATTTTTCAGTTTATACATTTGGGAAAGAGCTCTGGTAGCATCGTTAAGACATTTGGCTGCTAATCAGAAGGTGAGGGGTTCAAACTACCAGCTGCTTCGTAGAAGGAAGATGGGGCGATCTACTTCTGTAAAGATTTACAGCTCCAGAAACCAAATGGGGGTCACTAGGAGTCAGAATCGAGTTGCTGGCAGTGGATTTTTCTCAAAATATAATGTGGATGAATCTGGCAGATATTATGCTGAATGAAATAAGTCAATTGCAAAAGGACAAATACTGTATGATCTCACTATTATAAAATAACAAGAATGGGGTATACATACAGAAGCAAAATTCTTTGGTATTTACCAGGGATGGGAGGGAGAGCAAGGAGGAATCACTTTCTAGATAGTACACACTAGTTGGTTTTGGTGATAGGAAAGACAATACGAAATAAGAGTAAAGTCAGCCCAATTTGACCAAGGTAAAAGATGACACCAAAATGTACACAAGAATAAAGAATGATTTTTGTAAAAGCCAGAGTATATACAATTATGCAACAATAATAACAACCAAAAATGCATGTGTGGTTACACAGGTATGTATGCTTATACATGTATAGGTATGCATATATGAATATATGAGTATGCATGTATAGGTGTTTCTGTAGGATAATATATATATGTGTGTGTGTCCTCTATATATATAGGGGTCATAGTTATGGATACATCTAGATATGATCAAGCACATTGTGGGATTGGTTTACTTGCTTTGAGGATTATGACCATAGTCTCATGGGGCAACTTGGCCAAATGGCATAATATAGCTCATAAAGATCATGTTCTACATCCTGGTTTGGTGATTAGCATCTGGAGTCTTAAAAGCTTGTGAGCAGCCATCTAAGATAAAACTATTGGTCTCTATATGTCTTCAGCAAAAGGGAAAGAAGGAAACCAAAGACTCAAAGAAGAAGCCAATCTACAAGACTGATAGTCTACATGAGCCATGGCCTCACTTACCCTGAGACCAGAACTAGATGGTGCCCAGCTACCAATACAAACCATTCCAACCAGAGACACAGCAAGTGGTCCTAGATAGAGTAGGAGAAAGGTGTAGAACAAAAGTCAAATTCCTGAGAAAGGCCAAACTTACTTGACTGGTAGAAACCCCTATTGTTACCCTGTGATACTCTTTAGAACTTGGAACTCAAACCACTCCTGGTGGTCACCTATCAGCCAAAGACAGAGTGCTCTTAAAATAAATATTATCACTGGTAGGTACTGTCCTCCTCTAAATAATCACCTAAATGAGACCTAATGGTCAGCATTTACCCTAGACCAAAGATGAGAAGGTAAGTGGGGGACAAGGCAGCTAGATTAATAGAAACAGAACAACCAAAATGAAAATAATGAGAATGCTGACATAATATGAAAAATGTAACCAATGTCACTGAATAATATATATAAAAACCAAAACCAAACTCCCTGCCATCAAGTTGATTCTGACTCATAGCAACCCCCATTGGTTATCCAAGGCTGTAAATCTTTACAGAAGGAGACTGCCTCATCTTTCTTCTGTGAAGCAGCTGGTAGGTTTGAACCACTGACTTTCTGGTTAGTAGCCAAATCCCTTAATCACTACACCACTAGACCTCCTTGAACAATATATAGATAAATTGTTATATGAGAACCTAATTTGTTATGTAAATTTTCACCAACTACACAATAATTTTTTTTTTAAAGAAGTAATACCAGTCCTTTTCAAGCTCTTCCAGAAAACAGAGGAATAGGGAAAACTTTCCAATTCGTTCAATGAGGCAAGTATTAGCCTTATACCAAAGCCAGACAGATACGTAAGAGAACTACAGACCAATATCCTTCATGAACATAAAAACAAAAGTCCTCAGGAAAATAATAGCAAACTGAATCAGCCAAATAGAAAAAGGATTATACACCATGACCAAGTGGAATTTAACCTACAAGGTAAGACTGGGTTATCATAAATAAATAAATGTAACATACCATATTAATAAAGGACAAAAAACATGATCATTTCAATAGATGCAGGAAAATCATTGGACTAAATCCAACACCCAGTCATGATAAAAACTCTAACTAGAAATACATGGGAACTTCTTCCATCTGATAAAGGCATCTCCAAAAACCTATGGCTAACATCATACCAAGGAGCTCTGGTGGCATAGTGGATAAGGCATTTGGCTCCTAACCAGAAGGTCAGTGGTTCAAACCCACCAGGTATTCTGTGGAAGGAAGATGGGGCAATCCATTTCCATGAAGATTTATAGAAGCTCTGGTGGCATAGTGCCTAAGGCATTTGACTGCTAACCAGAAGGCTGGTGGTTCAAACCCACCAGCCACTCCTGGGAAGGAAGATTGGGCAATCTACTTCCGTAGTGATACCGCCCGGGAAACCCAAGGAGGGGTTGCTATGAGTTGGATGCTACTCGATGGCAGTGAATTTACATCATACTGCATGGTAAAAGATTGAAAACTTTCCCTTAAGATTGGGAACAAGGCAAAAATATCTGCTCTCACCACTGTTACTCAACATTGTATTGGAGTTTCTAGCTAGTGCAAGGCGATAAGAAAAAGAAATGAGGCACCCAGTTTGGAAAATAAGTACAACTCTTTATTCACAGACAACACGATTCTGTATGTAGAAAATTCTAAGGAATGCAAACATACACATATCCCTACTACAATAAGCACAGTAAGGTCAAAGGATACAATACAAGATCAATATACAAAAATCTATTGTATTTCTGTATACTAGCAATGAACAATATGAAAATAAAATTAAAGCCATCCAATTCATAATAACATAAAATAAAAGTGAGATACTTAAGAATAAATATAACAAAAGAAATACAAGACTTGCACATTGAAAACTATAAAGTATTGCAAAGAGTAATTAAAGAAGATTGAAATAAATGAGCAATTCTTGTTCAGAGGTTGGAAGACTCATTAAGGTGGTAATTCTTTCCAAATTGATCAATATTGAATCTACAGATCAGTTTGGGAGAAGAGTTGCCATCTTAATCCCTATCAGAATATCAGGAAGCTTTTTTGTAAAAATTGATAAGCTGATGCTAAAACGTATACAGAAATGCAAAGAACCCTAAACAGCAAAACATTCTTAAAAAAAAGAAAAGAACCAAGTTGGAGGATTTACAGTTCTCAATATCAAACCTCATTACAAAACTACAATAATTAAGACTATGTGATGCTAGCATAAGAATAGATATATGGATCAATGCAACAGAATTAGGAATCTAGAAATAAACTCTTCAACTTATGGTCAATTGATTTTAGATATCCACACATAAAAATATGGATTTAAAATCTTATCTTAAACTATAAACAAATCTATTAACTCAAAATTGGTCACAGACCTAATATAAAAAATGTATAGAAGTTTTAGAATGAAATACAGGAAAAATCTTCATGACATGGGGTTGGGCAAATATTCCTTAGACCTGAGAAGGAAAGCACAATTCATTAAGGAAAGAAATTGATTAATTGTGCTTCACTAACATTAAAAATTTCTGTGCTTCAAAGCCCTGTTAACAAAAAGAAAAGACATGCCACAGACTGGGAGAAAATACTCGCAAATTATACATCTGATAACGGATTTGTATTAAAAATATATAGTCTCATAACTCAATACATTCAAAATATATATTCTTGTAACTCAGTAATAGGAAGAGAAATAACCCAATTACAAAATGGACAAAATATTTTAATACATGTTTTACCAAAGTAGATATATGGATAAGCCCATAAAACTATGCTCAACAGTATTAGTCATTGGAAAAATGAAAATTAAAACCAGAATGAAATACTATTTCACACTCAAAGAAATGGCTGTAATAAAAATGATAGACAATAACAAACATGGGAAAGGATGTGGAGAAACTGGAACTCTCATAAGTTGCTGATGAGAATGTAAATTTATGCAGCCACTTTGGAAAACAGTTTGACAGTTTCTATTTAAAGTTAAATAAAATTTACATGTGATTGAGAAGTTCCAATCCTAGGAATCTATTCAATAGAAATGAAAACTTACATCTACACAGAGACTTGTTGTACATGAATGTTTATAACAGTTGTATTCACTATAGCCCCAAATGGGAAACAACTCAAATGTCCATCATCTGATGAAATGGTAAACAAATTGTGGTTTATTCACACAAGGGAATGCTATTCAGCAATTAAAAGGAGCAAAATATTGAGCTATGCTACAACATGGATGGACTAAGTGAAAGAGGGTAGATGCAAGAGACCACATATTATATAAAATACTTATATAACTAAAGTTATTATGAACATTCATGTCCTAGTCTATGCATGGACATATGTTTTCATTTGACTTATGAAAACATATACAGAGAATCAGAGAGTAGTTTAGTGGCTGCTTGGTCTTGGGCATAAGAACAGGAAGTGGCTGCAGATGGGAGGTAGGAATCTTTCTGGAGTGATGGAAATGTTCTAAAATTGGATTATGCACAACTCTGTTAATAAAAATCATTGAATTGTACCCTTGAAATGGGTGAATTTTATGGGATGTAATTATTTCTTTTCTTTCTTTTTTTTTTTTTTGAGAGAAGCAGGCATATTTATTCATGCTAGTGGACCAGCCAGTGCTAGTGCACCAAAACAGCTGGCCTGTAATTATTTCTTAATAAAACTGTTAAAGGTTAAATGAGTTTAACTGGTGTATAGTGGCTGGCACATGGTTATCAAAAAATCATCACATCATTTTTTTGAGAATATTGGTTCATCTTCTGAGTTCAGACCTAATATCTCAGAGGGCAAAGATGACAACCAGCACTAACAGCTACCATTTACTGAGTACTTACTATGGTTCAGGCTATGTGCTAAACACTTCATGTACATTATCTCCTTTCATCTTCACAGCAGTGCTCTGACATAGGTACTGTTACTATCCCTAGCAATAATAAGGAAATAGAAGCTTAGTTATGATCACATGGCCAAGGCATGGAAAATTCCTTGCCACCAGCAGATCTAACCTGTCTTAACATGTGAAGAAACTTTAAGACCTAGAAGTTTCTAGTCTGGTCATGGGGCCAGGATCTCTGTAGTTCTATGTTTGACCCTGGTTTGAAATTTTGCTATAGTAGATTACCTGTCGATTCTGCTTCTATGATGAGATTGTTGGTCACCCTAACAGCAATTCCAGCACCCATCTGTCAGTATATTGTTCTGTGGTGGTTTGTGTGGCTATGATGCTGGAAGTTATGCCATTGGTATTGCAAATACCAGCAAGGTCACCCATGTGAATAGGTTCAGTGGAGCTTCCAGACTGAAACAGACTACGCAGGCCAGTTTTGGGACTTGGCACACAAGGCTTGCACTGAGTACTAGTTTGTTTGGCAATATTACCACACCAAAATCACAGTATCTAATATTCTGGAAAAGTACATCAAACTTATTACCCTTACTGCAAGCCGAAAATTAAGGTACCTTTATTTATGCTTTTGTGTATAACTGTTTTTTTTTTTTCCTTTTCTAATCTGCTTTTCTTGTTCTCCAGAAAAATAATTATATTGCTTATATAAAAAATAAATAAAACAGACTAGGAAGAAAGGCTTAGAGATAAACTTCTGAAATTTAGCTGATGAAAACCTTATGGATCACAACAGACTATTGTCTGATAATAACACTGGAAGATAAACCCCCTGGTTTGGAAGGCACAACATAATAGCTGCAACAGTGGTCTCAAACACCAACGATTGCAGGATGGTAGGACCTAGAGTGAAAATACATACTCTGTAAAAGTAAAAAATTCAGATTTGTTGAAAGTCTAGAGATGTCTGGACTGGGAAAATGTCCAAAGTGAGGGTGGCCCCTCTACTGGACAAGAAAGAAGCACACATTCTTGAAGCAGGAACTAAAGCCATAATTGTGGTTGGCTGAGAGACAGTCACAGGAGTTGAAGATAGGATATCTGAGAGCAAGGACTTAGAGGGGACTAGTGGTTAACATACAGGTGGGATTAGATGATTGGTTAAGGGTACATAATTTCAAGTGTACTTGTTCTTCAGTTACTTATAGGATGGTCACAGGACAATGGTAGGACAATTTTTCTGGGAACCTGCTATTAAAATTTTTTTCTCCATTCGTCTGTTGATAGGCACTTAGGTTGCTTCCATCTCTTTGCTATTGTGAATAGTGCTGCAATGGACATGGGTGTGCATATATCTAATTGTGTCCCATATCTCATCTCTTTAGGATAAATTCTGTTGTGGTTACCTAGTGCTGCTCTGACAAGAATATACCACAAATGGGATGGCCTTAACAAACAGGAGTTTATTCTTACAATTTGGAGGCTTTAAGTCCAAGTTCAAAGTGTCAGGTTCTAGGGACTGGGTGAAAACCCCTCAACCTTGGGGTCCAGCTCTGCCTCCTGCTCCCAGCCCACTGGAGCTAGAGGCATTTCTTCACTCAGACAGCTGCTGGCTGCTGTGGCTGAGAAGCCCCAAGGTTGACAAGTAAAAAGGCACAGTCCTGATGTTAGCAATCCACACAGCAGGCCATTAATTTAAGTCCATTTTAAGTCCAAGGTCGGCAGAGCATAGCAGGCTGCTGAGCAACAACATGGCTACATGTAAGGTCCAAGCGTGCCATAGTCTAGAGACCATTCCCAAGGCTTCTCCTTATATACAGGAAGCAGACCACATCTCAAAAGCAGCTACTCGGCTGCTTGTGGTAGATCCCACCATGGAGTTGATTGCCAGTCTCATCATGGAGATTAACTACCACCACCTGCCCAGCCACTCAACCAGGCCCAGCCAAGTTGACACACAAGCTGAACTACCATATATTCCTAGTAGTAGGATTGCTGGATCAAATGGTATTTCTATTTCCAACTTTTTAAGAAAATGCCATACTGTTTCCCACAGTGGTTGTACCATTTTATGGTCCCATCAGCAGTGTATGAGTATCCTTTAATGTTCCATTATGCAACATTAATGGAATACTATGCAACATTAAAGAATAATGAAGAATCTGCAAATCACCTAATAAGGATGAATTTGGAGGACATTATGCTAAGTAAAATAAGGCAGGGACTTATTGTATGGACAATATTGTATGAGTCCGTTATTATAAAAAGTCAAGGAAAGGTTTACACAGGGAAGGAAATTTACTTTGTTGGTTACCAAGAATGGGAGAAGAAGGGAGGGAAAATTACTGACTAGTAAGGAGACATGTATTGTTTTGGGTGAAGGGAAAGGCAAGATAGCAAAAGTATGTGACTAGCATAATAGCAATAAGGAAAATGAGGACAGAGATAGGTACACAAAAGGTATAGATAACAAAGGCAAATACTATTACATACATGATACTTCATTATCCATAACAAATGTTAGTTTATTAGTGGATGCTTAGACAGACTGGTGTGAAGAACAGGTGTGGGTAGGTGAACAGGAATATGCCCATGACTATATATAGGTTTAGCTGATGATATTCCTATATACATATTGGTAATATATATTATAGAGCTAACAGGGGACAAGATTGGGATAGCTTCTCAGCCACAACCAAGCACCTCATGGGAGTGAGTCACTGGGCCTGTGACTTGGGGCCATGGTCTTGGGGGGCATCAAGCTCAATTGGCACAACAGTACACAAAAACACTGTTCTACATCCTACATTGGTGAGTAGTGAGTTGTGTCTTAAAAGCTTATGAGTGGCCATTTAAGATACACCTATTGATCTCTCCTCATCTGGAGTGAAGAAAAGTGAAGAAAATCAAAGACATATGTAAACAATCAGTCCAAGGGGCTAATGGACCATGGGCACCTCAGCCTACCTGACCCTGAGACCAGAAGAATTAGATGATGCGTGGCTACCAATACCAACCATTTTGAAAGGGATCAAAATTGTAGATCCTGGATAGAATGGGAGGAAAATGTGGAACAAAATTCAAAAACATAAAAATGACCAGAATTACTGGTCAATTATAGACTGGTTAAAGCCCCTTTGGGCCTGGAACTGGACTCACTTTCATTGGTTAGCTCTCAGCCAAATAAAAGAAAGGCGTATGAGCTCAACACCTACCTAAGGGTGATGCACTCCTTAGAACAGTTAACCACGTTCGAAAGGAGAGCATTTGCATAGGCAGAAAGCTAGACAGACAAGAATTCATAGATAAGAAAGACACAGGGAAGGAGTGTCCACAGGAAGGAGGTGGAAGGAGAGCTGTTCATTGTGGGGATTGTAATTGGTGCCATGAACAAAATGTGTATGAACTGTTGAGTATAAAAATGAATTTGCTTGGTAAATTTGCACCCAAATCACAATTAAAAAATTAAAAATAAAGCAAACACAAAATTACTTTCTCAACATGTATGTTTCAAAGATTTATTGATAATGCTGTGTGTCAAGACCCTTCAAGCATAGTATATTGCATCCTGCATCTATTTGACCATAGAGGAAAGATCTCCCTGGGAAGAGGCTGTGGCATCCTCTATCTGCCAGAACATAGAGAAAAAAATGCTTTCTTTAGGGGGTATGGCTAGGTCTGCTCAAAGGTTAGAGAAACTGCTGTTAGAAAAGACAACTTTAAAATTCAACATGGATTCTAGACTCATGTCAAGCATTTAAGATGGACTTTAGGCTCTGCTTTCAGGCTGCTCTATTTACACACCAAGTGCTTCTGATTTTAGACTTTCATACAATTCATAAGGTCACGAGTTGGAGCCAACTCAACCACAACTAACAACAAAAAAATAACAGTAGTTGCTTGCCTGATTCTGACTCCTGTTCATCTTCATTGCAAGGTTGTGACTCTTGACCTAGTTGGAAGATGGTTAAAGAGTAGCTGCTCTGAACACTGCCTGGTTGACTTCTGTGAGTCTTGACAATCTTTGTGCTTTGCCTCTGTCCATGAGTTCCCTGGAGGTCATGAAAAGTTTTCCTCAGGCTTTTCCCTTAGCCACACTCAAGCCCATTGCCATCTAGTTGGATTCAGTTGGCCCATAATCTTACTCATTACCATCCTGAAGCACACTGCAGCCTCAGTGTAGGAGGAAAGATCCTTTAATCAGTTTTGAATGTTTTATCCCATAAGGGTTTAGTGCCTGGTGAAGTTCTGAGTTACAGACTTGGAAGAATTGGGCAGAGTTTCACTTACTAGTTGATGATACACACACACGTGGCTTTAACATACAATTCCCTTTGAACACTGAGTCCCAATGTTAAAAACAAACAAAAATTGAAAACCACTGCTTGAAGAAAGCTGCTATTAAGTACTGATGAACTAGTGATTTATAAGGTTGATATGGACTAAAATTAAGAAACCCTAGATACTTTTCTCACTTTGGCCATGTTGTAGAAGAGACCATTTCCTGGAGAAGGATATCATGCTTGGTAAAGCGGAACATCAGTGAAAAAGTCAAGCATAGCAAATATTGTGAGGATGGTGCAGGACTGGGCAGTGTTTTGTTGTGTTGTACATAGGGTCACTATGAATCAGAGCTGACTGACACCTAACAACAACGGAGGCAAAATCACTATTAGTCCTGACCTACTCCACATTCTTGCTGCTTGAATCTGCTAAATTCTGGGAACACTGTAACCTTGATCTTTATTTCAGCAAACCATTTTCAAGCAGGTCTTGATACTGAAGAGAATTAAGTGGCATTCAGGCTTAGGGAATACACAGGTGTATTTAAACATGTTCAATGTTTACATTTGCATCAGTGATATAAAAGTTTTAAAATTTGTTTATGGAATGCACATTTCCTAAACATGCTTTTTCTTCCCTCTTTTGTAAGATAACACTGAAAAATAGTGTACGTATTTTCTTCATGTCGAGAGCAGAAATTACTAAAGAATTATATAAAGTGCTCATAACCTATCATTGTAGAGTAGATTCTGACTCATAGTGATGCTATAAGACAGAGTATAACTGCCCCATAGGATTTCCAATGCTGTAATCTAGTATGTCCCATCTTCCTTCCGAGGGACAATCTACTTCCATAGTGATACTGCCTAGGAAACCCAAGGAGGGGTCACTATGAGTTGGGTCCGGCTCAACGGCACATAACAACAACAATCTTTAAGGAAGCAGACTGCCACATCTTTCTCCCATGGAGCAGCTAGTGGGTTTGAACAGCCAACTTTCTGGTTTGCAGCTGAGATCTTAACCACTGTGCCACGAGGGCTCCTTAGCACTTATTATTTTCCTCATGTGGGGCTTTTGTGGGGACAGTAAAGGCTTCATACATTTGTGATGTTTTGTCGTCAAACATGGGTTCAGTGGATTCAGCACTGTTCTCCATCTGCTTGCTGACAAGAGGTGATTCTGGGAGGTAGTAAGAGCTAGAGCCAGGAATTGGAAGGCCAGGGGTTCCTTTTCTGATGTTTTTGTTTATGATGATTGTGAGAAGTTGCTTCTCATATCCCAGGCACAAGGATACTAGCTCTGCTTACTTTGCAGACATGTTTTGGTCATAAATGAATAATGCTATGTGAAGGCTTGTTGAAATATGAAGGGCTACACATAACATTTGGTACCATCAGCTAAAGTGAACAGTGCTATGCATTTTTCACATGAAAATGATACTTGTTATCTAAAGACATCTTGATTTATCTTCAGTAGAGTGAGATTTAGTTTTTTTAAAAAGAGAAAAAGATAACTATAAAAGCTATATGATTTACATTAAATAAGCACATAGGAATTTTTCAAAGTTGTATATATTTTTTTCTTTGCTATTCATAAGGTTTTCCCTGGCCAATTCTTTGATAAGTGGACAGCCTCCTCCTTCTTCCTAGTTGTCTCAGTTTATAAGATGGGCTGATACCTGTGCACCATGTATATCCTGCTGGGTTTGAAACACCAGTGGCTCAGCCTCAAAACTCACATCAACACGTCACTACATTAGGACAAACCGACAGACAAGTTTGTCTCCCTGTTGGAAACCTCTCCTACCACCCTTACCTGGGTCCCTGTGGCTCACTCCTCCTCTTTCCAGATTCCTAAACATCCTTCTACAATTGTGGGAAGATATCAAGAACATTATCCATGAAGAAAGCAAGAGATCACTAAAATGATGAGAAAAGAAGACCAAAATGGATGACAGAAGAGTCTCTGAAACTTGCCCTTGGGTGGAGAGAAGCTAAAGCCAATGGAATAAATGATAAGATAAAGGAGCTGAACAGAAGATTTCAAAGAGCAGCTCGAGCAGACAAAACCAATTACTATAATGAAATGTGCAAAGATCTGGAGTTTGAAAACCAAAAGGGAAGAATGCGCTCAGCATTTCTCAAGCTGAAAGAATTGAAGAAAAAAATTAAGCCTCGAGTTGCAATATTGAGAGATTCTATGGGCAAAATATTGAATGATGCAGGAAACATCAAGAGAAGATGGCAGGAATACACAGAATCACTGTACCAAAAGGAACTGGTTGATCTTCATCCATTTCAGGAAGTGGCATATGATCCAGAATCAATGGTACTGAAGGAGGAAGTCAAAGCTGCAATGAAGGAATTGGCGAAAAACAAGGCTCCAAGAATTGACAGAATACTGATTGAGATATTTCAACAAACAGATGCCCCATTGGAGGCACTCACTTGGTTATGCCAAGAGATTTGGAAGACAGCTACCTGGCCAACTGATTGGAAGAGATCCATATTTGTACCCATTCCAAAGAAAGGTGATCCCACAGATTGTGGAAATTATAGAACAATATCATTAATATCACACGCAAGTAAGATCTTATTGAAGATAATTCAGAAATGTTTGCAGCAGTATATTGACAGAGAATTTCCAGAGGTGCAAGCTGGATTCAGAAGAGGACGTGGAACAAGGGATATCATAGCTGTTGTCAGATGGATGTTGGCTCAAGGCAAAGAATACCAGAAAGATGCTTACTTGTGTTTTATTGACTATGCAAAGGCATTTGATTGTGTGGATCATGACAAATTATGGTAACATTGAGAAGAATGGGAATTCCTGAACACTTGATTGTACTCATGAGGAACCTGTACCTTGACCAGGAGGCTGTCATTCAAACGGAACAAGGGGACACTGCAGGAAGGGAGTGCGCCAGGGTTGTATTCTGTCTCCACACTTATTCAATCTATATGCTGAGCAAATAATCCGAGAAGCTGGACTATGTGAAGACAAACGTGGCATCAGGATTGGAGGAAGAATCATTAACAACCTGAGATATGCAGATGATACAACTTTGCTTGCTGAAAGTGAGGATGACTTGAGGCACTTACTGATGAAGGTTGAAGAATACAGTCTGCAGTATGGATTACATCTCAATATAAAGAAAACAAAAGTCCTCACAACTGGACCAATGAGCAGCATCACAATAAATGGAGAGAAGATTGAGGTTGTCAAAGAATTCACGTTGCTTGTTTCTACAATCAATGCCAATGGAAGCAGCAGTCAGGACATTAGATGATGTGTAGCACTGGGAAAGTCAACCGCGAGGGAACTGTTTCAAGTGCTGAGGAGCAAGGATGTCTTCTTGAGGACTAAGGTGTGCCTGACACAAGCTGTGATATTTCCAATTGCCTCGTAAGCATGTGAGAGCTGGACATGCATGAATAAGGAAGACCGAAGAAGAGCTGATGCTTTTGAGTTGTGGTGCTGGCGAAGAATGCTGAAAGTACCATGGACTGGTAAAAGAACTAACAGATCTGTCCTGGAGGAAGTGCAGCCAGAATGCTCCTTGGAAGCAAGAATGGCCAGACTTCGTCTCACCTATTTTGGTCATGTTGTAAGAAGGGACCATTCCCTGGAGAAGGATGTCATGCTTGGTAGGGTGGAGGGTCGACGAAAGAGGGGGAGGCCTTCAACGAGATGGACTGACACAGTGGCTGCGATGATGGGCTCAAGTATAGCAGGGATCGTGGTGGACCTGGTGCGGGATCGGGCAGTATTTCATTCTGCTGTGCATGGGGTTGCTATGAGTCAGAAATGACTCAACAGCACCTAACAACAACATATTTTTTTCTTCAAAATGGAAACTCTTATCCAAAGATTATTTTTAAAGAAATAATATTGAAATCTCATGGTGTACATTTGTAAACTGAATTTTATTGTTCACTACTATTTTATACAGATTTGGCATTGATATTTTAAGTCCATACATTTTACATGCCCTTTATTGTAATAACAGAGATGATTATAAAGGAGAAGGTAGCAAAAATAATACTTTATATTGTCTTTATCTTGTTCATGTCCATGTATTAATTAGTACTAACAGCAAAGCATTAATCTTTGGTGCACATATTTCAAGGGTGTAAACAGCACATTCATGTCCATTATTAAGTTAAAAACAACGAGACATTAGAAACATAAATGTAGAAACAATAAAGCTGTAACCTTTTTTTTTTAAGTAATTTTCAAATTTTTTTTGCCCAAAATACTTAATGATATTTTTCATTTTTAAGAATCTTGAGTCTTCAAACCTTGTACAACTGAGCTGCACTTGATTCATTTATGTTTGAAGATAGCACTTTCACTCATTTGTGTTGTTACAGAGGAAATGGGCTTTTAGCACACATGATTCAGGGGGAAAAATGACATATTTAATTCCAAAATACTCCTTAAAAAAGCTGTTTTGCAGTTGTCATGTTTATTTCATTGTAACTTTATAGCAGAACAATTTAGTATGGTAATGCAAAAATGCAAACAGCTTTGTCGAACAAAATACTATTTTATAGTTGCCTTACATAAATGATTGACTCAAGAAAACAAGACAAAATTTCTGTTTCATTAACCAGTTTTGTAAATATTTTGTCAGAGCTTTTTTTCTTGGGATGGGAGAAGCAAATAAAAAAAGTTTAAAAGCTATATGTGTCTATTTTGTTTTAGCTTGGTGTATTTATTAAGAGTAAATTCTGTATGTCTTTGCAGCTCATCAATGTGTGCATTTAGAAGCTTTTCTAGTTCCTTTGCTCGCTTCTCTTCCTCTAGAAGGAAATGTTGAGCAGCCAAAGAAGCTGGAATGGACATATCTGGTGGAGACTAAAGAGAGAAAGAAGCAAATTTAGACAAGGGATACAGAACCTTTTATAATCTTCATATTTCCAGGCACGCTTCTTCCCTGACATATTGTCAAACACTACAACTCTTAATGAAACAATAAATCTTGAACTGACCCCCCTCTACCAATGTAATGCAGTCAATGCTAATGAAATCCCCAAGGAACTAAAACCTCACAGCATGGTTACATTAAAAAACTAGAGTAATCAATACAGTGTCCAACTGCAAATGCAAGGAAAATGTAATTACCATGGAACCTACCTAAAACATAGTCTACTAATTTGCAAAGCCCATGATTTTTATCTGAAAACAGATAGCTCCAAAAGGGTAAAGGAAAGATTATAATAGAATTGGGCAAAGCAGGTTTATATAGGGGGCAAAAAAGAAAAAATTAAGGCTTGGATTAACAAGGGTGCTGACGCTCAGAATTAGCATGATGTGTAGCAGGGGTAAAAGTGGTTCTTAGTAGGGAGGTCCTAATGGTGGGATGTGTCTTGTGTGTCTGGTTCCGAACACAGTGATGATGCCCCACATGAGATGGATTGACACATTGGCTGCAAGGTTGTGCCCAGGTATAGCAAAGATTGTGAGGCTGGCACAGGACTGGGCAGTGTTTTGTTCTGCTGCATACAGGGTTGCTATGAGTTGGAGCACCTAACGACATCATACTAATAGGATGTACTATTTATTAACTATTGTGACCTGTTTTGGGTTTATTTACAAAAACAAACAAACAAAAACACCTGTGGCTGAGGAATGACAGGCAAATATTAGTTAATTCTGCAGTGCTTCATTAAAAAAATAAAAGTTTTAAGTAACTTTTAAAAAATAACTAGGGGAATGAAAAATGTCATCAATGTCCCTGAGCTGTAAATGTGGAAGTTGTTATGTTGGTGAATGTCTTGGTGTGTATGTTTTCACCACAATAAAAGTAATAATAATAATAATAAGTTGAGGAAATTTTTTAACTTTCTAGTTCTGGGGTCTCTGATCTTATCTTCAATTTTGTTTTGATAGGTAGAATGGAACTCTGTAAAGAGTTTGAAGAGTCAACAGTCTAAACAGGAGAAACTTGTTGTAAGGGGATTTAGTTCACTAGTCTGGCCTCTGCCAAAAAATGGTATGGATCATGACAGATGGTAATAGGTTAATGTATACCCAGCCAAGTAGTAGCCCTAGCTATAGCTGCTGTGCCAGATAAAGTATCTTTAGTAGAGGAGACTATTACAACCTTGGGTACATGGTATGAGGTTACCAATCTAGCAAATACAGTCTTTTTAAATACCACAAAACAAGGAAGATCAGAAGCAGTTAGTACTCACATGGATGGACAAGAGTATACACCCACAGTCTTACCCCAATGTTATGTTCATTCTACTGTCACAGTAACTTCTGAAGGGACCTGAACTATCTGGACATCATGTATTAACACTAACATGGTTAAAAAGACCTGATAAGCAAGAATTGGCAAGTATATAGAAGCCTTGGAAAGACACACATTCTTCAGGGTGAGAGAATAAACCCTATAAATGTTCAAGCAGTTGACACATTGGTGAAATTTTTATGGGAGCAGTGGTATGAGGCATGTCAGGACATCCTCTCCTGAGTAAAGCACAAATTAGTGCATCTTACATCTTATATCACAATGAAAGAAGCACAATGCTTACTTAGTGTATTTCTTCAGGTTTTGATCAGTATACACTTGAACATATTGACCTGACCCATTTATCAAGTGATACAAAATCTGGTTTTTGAGAAGGACTCAGAGAAAGAAAAGACTCTGTAGCAGGGTCAGGATGGGGTTCAAACAGTACTGATACTTGGGCCAAATGGCCTGGAAATCTCATTCTAGAAGAGTCTCTGGTAGAGAAAAATACCTGTGGCGCTTCTGACAATGGGAAAATTGTATTACAGACCCTTATGATTCTGAAGCAAAAGCATGCCATCTGTAGCAGCAAACAACACTATATGCAAAACAACTCCTGTCATGCTACTGAGCTCAAGAGTCAAAACATCTAAGCAAGTAAATAGGATGACTTACTTGATCAGAGGGTGTCATCCAGCCTCTGTGTTTGACCACTCCAGTGAAAATGATGCATGGGCCCCTTTCACCAAGGGTAATCTAGCTACTGTTGCTGTTGAATGTTTGATCTGCTTACAATAAAGATGAAAGCTGAACTTCTAATATGGCACCATTCCTTAAGGAGAACAACCAGCCTCTTGTCAGCAATCTGATGATTTCATACCCCTTACACCAGCCACTCCTCAGAAGGAAGATGGGGCAATCTACTTCCGTAGTGATACTGCCTCGGAAACCCGAGGAGGGGTCGCTATGAGTCGGGTCCGACTCGACAGCACATGACAACAACAACACTACCTTGGAAAGGACCAATGCAGATTCTAAGTATGGATTTGCCTTTGCTGCCTGTGAGACCTTGGCTAACACTATTACTGAAGAGTTCACAGAGTGACTATTCTACTGACATGGGGCCCTGCTTTATAGTAAAGAATCTTACTGTGCAACAAAGTTTGTATGGGAATGGGTTCATGGTATCCATTGGTCCTACCACACACAGCACCATCCAGAGGATGCTAGCCTGACAGAGCTGTGGGATGGCCTCTTGAAGGCACAGCTGAGGCACCAGTTTGGAGATGATATCCTGTGAGGATGTGGTGGCATTCTTCAGGATGTAGCATGTACTTTAAACCAATGGCTGTTATGTGATGCTGTGTTTCCAACAGGTAGAATACATGGGTCAGGGGAAGGGAGGAAGGAAGTAGGAATGGATCCACTCTCCATCACCTTTGTTGACCCACTTGGAGGATTTGTGCTTCCTGTGGGTCTCAGTGAGTCTATAGGTCCTAGGTCCCAGAAGGGGAATGCTTCTACCAAGAGACCCAGGAAGAGTCCCCATTAAACTTAAAACTTCGGCTGCTATTTGGTCACTTTGGAGTTCCTGTGCTGGCACAAGTAACTGACCTTTATCATCATAAAGAGGTAACATTGCTATTGTGTAATGGAGGCAGTGAGGGGTATGTTTGTAACTCACGTGTCTCTTGATATGCTCATGACCAGTTTTAACAGTAAATGGGAAATACAGAAATCACTTCCTGCTAAGGGCATGGTAACCAGGGGCTCACTCCACCAGGTAAACCACCTGGACAGCAGAAGTGCTGGCTGAGGAGAATCTAAAATTGGTGGCCTTGGGACCAATTGTAGCATCAAGGGCTGTAGTTTATCTCACTATGCACAAATTATAACCAGCCAGAGTCACAGGAGGAGCTATATGCCTGAATAAAGTGAACTTAATGTGAGAATGATATGGATCTGGTGGTACAAGAGGTGGACTATAGTAGATGCTCTGATAATTCTACCCAATCCCCTTCCCCAGGCTTGTGTATCCCTCCTCCACCTGTCGTAGGCATGGGCTGCTAACAATTCCCTTGGCTGAACTGTAGCCTCCTGTCTCATCTGCGAAGTTGCTGTCACCCCTCCACCCAGTCCTTTCCCTTTCTCTCCTAAAAGGCAGCCAGCTGATGACTGATTCATACAGGGAGAACCTATACAGTGGTGCAGTTCCAGTTCTAAGCCCCCTGTGAGATCTGGCTGAAGCTCATCCCACGCTGAGGTTACCTTCTTGCTCAGCTTTCTGCCCCTCCCCCCGCCTGCTTCCCTGACTCCCCTTCTCCTGAGAATACTCTCTCAATAAATCACTTTCACAAGAGAGCTGGAAACTATAACAAAGAATCAGATGGAAATTCAAGAACTGAAAAATATAAAAACTTAAATTAAGAACACTTCTCAATTTGTTTTATGAGGTCAGCATACTCTTGATACCAAAATTTGTAAGCATAAGAAAGGAAAATTATAGACTAATTTCTATTATGAACATAAAGCAATCAGTCTAAATGAAATATTAACAAACCAAGTCTAATGACCAAGTGAGGTTTATTCCAAGAATGCAAGGTTGGTTTAACAATTTAAAATCAAGATATTAACAGAGAAAAAGAGAAAAATTACATGATCATTTCACTGAAGGCAGGAAAAACATTTGATAAATTTCAATATCTAGAAAAAAATTAGCCATCCAGGAATAGGAGGGAAATTCTTTCAACTTATAAAAGGAATTTTAAAAATATCTACAGCAAATATCACACATTGTGGAGAAATACAGGAAGATTTCCCTTTGCGATGGAGAATTAGACAAGGATGTTGGCAACACCACTTGTGCTCAACATTTATTGGAAGTCCAAATCAGTACAGTAAGGCAAGAAAGGAAAAAAAAAAAGTATAAAGATTTTAAAGTAAGAAATCAAACTGTCATTATTTTGATTGTGAATACAGAAAATCCAAAAGAATGTATAGGGCTGAAATAAATGGTGCAGAGTCAACTGGATATTTCTATAGAAAAAGGGATCTGAAGTCCCCTCTCGATACACACAAAAAAAATTAATTGCAGGTAGACTGTGGATCTACATATGAAAAATAAAGAATTAAAGTTTTTAGAAGATAACATAGGACAGCATTTTTATAGCCTTGAGACAGGAAAAAGTGTTTTAAACAGGATACCCAAAACCCTAAACATAAAATAAAAGATTCATTAATTAGACTATATTAAAATTAGGAACTTCTGTTCTTGAAAAAAATGCTATTAAGAAAGAAAAGAAGCAAGTAAGAGTGGGAGAAAATATTTTCAATCCATATAATCAACAAAAGGTTGATATTCAGAATATATAATGAACTTCTAAAAATTCATCAGAATGAAGACAGTCCAATAGGAAATTCATCAAGGAAATTGAACAAGCACTTTAAAAAGAGGGTATCAAAAAGGCCAATTAATATATGAAAAAATGCTGAACTTCAATAGTCACCAGAGCATTGTAAATTAAAATCACAATAAAGTATTATTACACACCAACCAGAATGGCTAATTTTAAAAAGACTGGGAACACCAAGTGTTGGAAAGAATACAGAGCAAGGAGAACTCTGATACACAATTTATTAGGGTATTACTTGGCTCAAACATTTTGGAAAGCAATTTAACAGTACTTCCCAAAGCTGAACATATGCATATCCTGTTGGTTTTGTTGTTATGTGACAATGAGTTGACTCTGACTCATAGTGACCCTATGTACAACAGAACGAAACACTGCCCGGTCCCGTGCCAGCCTCACAATGCTTGCCATACCTAAGCCCATCATTGCAGCCATTGTGTCAATCCATTTCGTTGAGGGCCTTCCCCTTTTTTGTTGACCCTCTGCTTTACCAAGCATGATATCCTTCTCCAGGGG
>NW_006921634.1:5417629-5421371 GCF_000298275.1 Orycteropus afer afer | reverse complement strand
TCACTGGTTCTTGATCATATGCCACTTTCTAAAATGAATGAACATCAACCAATTCTTTTTGGTATAATGACTCTGTGTATTCCTCCCATCTTCTTTTGATGCTTCCTGCATCACTCAATATTTTGCCCATAGAATCTTTCAATATTGCAACTTGAGGTTTGAATTTTTCCTCAGTTCTTTCAGCTTAAGAAATGCTAAGCATGTTCTTCCCTTTTGGTTTTCTAACCCCAGGTCTTTGCACATTCCATTACAGTATTTGGCTTGGTCTGCTTGAGCTGCTCTTTGAAATCTTCTGTTCAGCTCTTTTATCTTGTCATTTCTTCCATTTGCTTTAGCTACTCTCTGTTCAAGGGCAAGTCTTTTCTGTCATCCATTTTGGTCTTTTCTGCCTTTCTTGGGTTTTTAATGACCTTTTGTTTTTTTCATGGATGATGTTCTTGATGTCATTCCACAATTCCTCTGATTTTTAGTCAATAGTATTTAGTGCATCAAATCTATTCTTTAAATGGTCTCTAAATTCAGGAGGGATATAATCAAGGTCATATTTTGGCTCTCATGGACTTGCTTTAATTGTCTTCAGCTTCAACTTGAACTTGAGCAGTTGATGGTCTGTTCCACAGTCAGCTCCTAGCCTTGTTATGGCTGAAGATATTTAGCTTCTCCTTTGCCTCTTTTTACAGATGTAGTCGCTCTGATTCCCGTGTACTCCATCTGGTGAAGTCCATGTGTATAGCCACTGTTTATGTCGTTGAACAAAGGTATTTGCATGAGTAAGTTTTTGGTCTTGCAAAATTCTATCATGCTGTCTCCAGTGTTACTTCTATAACCAAGGCCATGTTTTCCAACTACTGGTGATCCTTGTTTGCTTCCAACTTTTGCATACCACTCACCAGTGATAATTAACACATCTTGACTGCATGTTCAGTGAATTTCAGACTGCAGAAGTTGGCAAAAATCTTCAATTTCCTCATCTTTGGCTTTGGTGGTTGGTGTGTATATTTGAATAATAGTAGTATTTACTGGTCTTTCTTGTAGGTACATGGATATTATCCTATCACTGACAACATTGTACTTCAGGATACATGTTGAAATATTCTTTGTGATGATGAATGCTATGCCATTCCTCTTCAGTTTGTCATTCCAGGCATAGTAGACCACATGGTTGTCCAATTCAAAATGGCCCAAACCAGTTCACTTCAGCTCACTAATGCCGAGGATATAGATCTTTATGTGTTCCATTTCATTTTTGACAACTTCTAATTTTCATAGATTCATACTTCATACATTCCATGTTCCAATTATTAATTTATATTATCAATTTATGTTATCTCCTAGCTCCTCCACTTATCAGCTGTATAGCATGAGCAGGTCACTAGATCTCCCTGTGACGTTAGTTTTCTGATTTATAAAAAAAATGGTTGCCATGAAGATTGAATTATTAATAAATGTAAAACATCTAGAACACAACTCCTGGCACCTAGTAACAGTTCAATAAAGATTAGGCATTACTTCTATTATTATTTTGAAATCATTTGATCTTGCAAATAGCCCCTATGTAGTAGCTGTTTCTTGTCATTTGAATTGTGCCAAATCAGCAAATGGAGGTCTTGAAAGCTTTACTCCATCCACATTGTTAAGGTCATCTCCACTCTGAGGAGGCAGCTCTTCCCCAATCATGTTTTGAGTTCCTTCCGACCTGAGGGGTCATCTTCTGGCACTATATCGGACAATGTTTCAGGGCTATTCATAAAGTTTCCCAGTAATATATCAGACAGTGTTTCAGTGCTATTTATAAGGTTTTCACTGGCCAATTCTTTGAGAAGTGGACAGCTCCTTCCTTCTTCTGAGTCTATCTTTGTCTGGGGGCTCTGCTTAAACCTGTCCAGCATGGGTTACCCTGGTAGTATTTGAAATACCGGTAGCATAGCCTCTAGCCTCACAGCAACACACAAGCCACCACAGTATGACAAACTGATAGATGAGTGATGGATGCATATCCTATGATCCAGCAATTCCACTCTTATGTATATACTCAGTGGAAATGTGTACATATGTGTACCAAAAGACAGGTACAAGAATATTTTAGTAGCATTGCTTGTAATAACTCCAAAATGGAAATAACACAAATGTCTATCAACAATTGTTGTTGTTAGGTGCCATCAAGTCATTTCTGACTCATAGCGACCCCATGCACAGCAGAATGAAACACTGCTCAATCCCGTGCCAGCTCCATGATCCCTGCTATACTTGAGCCCATCATCGCAGCCACTGTGTCAATCCATCTCGTTGAAGGCCTCCCCCTCTTTTGTCGACCCTCCACCCTACCAAGCATGACATACTTCTCCAGGGAATGGTCTCTTCTGACAACATGACCAAAATAGGTGAGACGAAGTCTGGCCATTCTCGCTTCCAAGGAGCATTTCGGGTGTATTTCCTCCAGGACAGATCTGTTAGTTCTTTTAGCAGTCCATGGTACTTTCAGCATTCTTTGCCAGCACCACAACTCAAAAGCATCAACTCTTCTTCAGTCTTTCTTATTCATTGTCCAGCTCTCACATGCATACGAGGTGATGGAAATATCATGGCTTGTGTCAGGCACATCTTAGTCCTCAAGGAGACATCCTTACTCCACAGCACTTGAAACAGATCCTTTGCGGTTGACCTTCCCAATGCTACACGTTGTCTAACGTCCTGACTGCTGCTTCCATTGGCATTGATTGCAGAACGAAGCAACGTGAATTCTTTGACAACCTCAATCTTTTCTCCATTTATTGTGATGTTGGTCATTGGTCCAGTTGTGAGGATTTTTGTTTTCTTTATGTTGAGACGTAACCCATACTGCAGACTGTATTCTTCAACCTTCATCAGTAAGTGCCTCAAGTCATCCTCACTTTCAGCAAGCAAAGTTGTATCGTCTGTGTATCTCAGGTTGTTAATGATTCTTCCTCCAATCCTGATGCCACGTTTTTCTTCATATAGTCCAGTTCCATCAACAATAGAATGTATGAATAAATTGAAGTATAACTGTATGTGGTATTTAATAATCATGCAAGACTATAGAGAAACAAAAATTAATAAACTGCAGCTATATGAATTAATATAGGTGATGAATCTGACAAAGATAACCACAAACCCACTGCCATCATGTTGATTCCAACTCATAGTGACCCTATAGGACAGAGTAGAACTGCCCTATAGGGTTTCCATGGCTATAAATCTTTATAGAAGCAGACTGCCTCATCTCTTTCCCATGGACCAGCTGCTGGGTTTGAAACACTGAACTTTTGGTTAGGAGCTGAATGCCTTAACCATTCCACCACCAGAGTGCCCCCCTCACAATCATAATGTTGAATAAAAGAAGCCAGACACACAGAAAAAACATATATAGCATGATTGTACTAACATAAAATTGACAAATGGACATTTATGATGTTAGAAGTCAGCACAGTGGCTACCTGGGAGCAGCATGGAGTAGCAACTGGGAGGAAACATGGGCTTCTGGGGTGCTAGTAATGTTATTTTTATTGACTTGGGTGGCAGTTATATTAATTCCCTTTCTGGTAATTGATCAAGTTACTCAGTTATGATTTGTGCACATTTCCATATCTATGTCTGAGTCAATAAAAAATATTTATTCAAAAAGGCAAAAAAGGTCACTTATAACTCCTGAGGATTCATAGAATGTCTGAGGGTAAGTCCCAAACATTTATATATATATATATATATATATATATATATATAT
>NW_006921634.1:5398398-5416889 GCF_000298275.1 Orycteropus afer afer | reverse complement strand
TAACCAGAAGGCTGGCGGTTCAAACCCACCAGCCACTCCTCGGAAGGAAGATGGGGCAATCTACTTCTGTAGTGATACTGCCTCGGAAACCCAAGAAGGGTTTGCTATGAGTCAGATCCGACTCAACGGCACATAACAACAACAGCAACAACAACAGAACAAGGCTTTGTATAATAATAATCCTAATTTCTATAGGATTTAATAATTTACAACATGTTTTCAATTTATATTATCTCCTAGCTCCTCTACTTATCAGCTGTATAGCATGAGCAGGTCACTATATCTCCCTGTGACTTTAATTTTCTCATTTATAAAAAAAATGGTTGCTATGAGGATTGAATTATTAATAAATGCAAAACATCTAGAACACAACTCTTGGCACATAGTAAGGGTTCAATAAAGATTAGGCATTACTACTATTATTATTTTGGAATCATTTGATCTTCTAAAAGCCCTATAGAGTGGTTATTATTCACAGATGAGGAAACAAAGACTTAAAAGTTAAATTATTTATCCAATCATTAGTTTCTTTAATCAAAATAAATTATTAGGGAGTGAGAACTTTGGATTTTGAACTCAAATCCAAGTTTTCTTAACTTCAAACCCCATAATTTGAATGAAAGACACAATATGGAAGTTGTTGCAAATGGTAGAAGGTGACGCTAAAGGCAACCTACTGAGATTTTAAGTTTTGGTAGCTGACCAAACAAACAAATAATAAAAGAATCCAATTCACCCTAAAATTTTACACAAAAAGATCCTAGCAGTGTGGGCTGTTTGGGATTAAGTAAATATTTTTCTGAACATTAATTCATGAAAATATGGAATAAATTTAATCAAAATCATCAAAGACAAAGAAAACATAAAAATATCTTCAATGTAATTGTTTATTTTTACTAATAATCAAATTTTCCATAGTATTAGCTATTTCAAAGCCTTCATATTTTAATTTGACACACAGTTAAAAAAAATCACATTATTTTTCTCTATTCTTATCCCAAAACTAGCTATATAAACTTGTTTCTTATTATGCAAATATTTTCAAAGGCTATGCATACAAATGGCAATAAAAGTTAAGTGAGGCATCTGTAAGTTAGTGCATAAAAACAAACACAACATGTTTCCATTTTTACTTATCTTGAAATATATGTTTTTTGTTTTTTTTTACCCATTCTCCCAAACCATAATTACCATGGAAACAGAACAGCAAACTAAACTGAAATAACAGTTTATGATGTGCACAATAAGAGGAAACATCCTATAATTCAAATAGAATTATAACAATTGCATAGTACATCTGCATATAATCTTTAGCTGAACCTTTTAATTGGAGTGAGGCTACCATCTACACTTCAAAGAAATATATATCTCTCTGTAATCTCAGTCATACAGAGATGTCAGGCAAACTATTATTTATCCTAAATTATCTAAATAATTATCTCAATTTTCCATTTAGCTTTGGATGTATAGATACAGTTTCATGGTGTTAATTGCTAAAATTTATATAGGAACATTCTTTTTATTGTAAGATCAATAAAATGTAGAGATGGAAAAGAAAGACTAGATGACTTTGTACTTTGCTTTAAATCAACTTTATATCTGACAAGTTCTTATTCTAGACTATAGCTATTCAAATACTTCATAAAACCACCTTGCATAAAGTGCTAAGTATATCAATTTAAAGGCTATCTTAAAGATTATTTTAGAAGGCTTTTAATGTCTCTTCACAAGCTGATGTTCAATGAAGTTTTCCACAGGCCTTTTTCCAAGGCCTCCACCTACTTTTCCCAAAATGGTAGAACCCATTTGCTTTGTTATGGAGCAGAACTCTGTGTGCTTGAGATTTGAGTGGACTATCCATGCAGTTTCCAGAGTTGTCTGACATGCACATCCAATCATGTACCTCCATTAACTTCCCCCTGGACTGGAGGAGAATGTTCTCGGCATGGAACAAGAGCCCTTCACAAACTATGCTAACTTACCTTTTTCCAGCCTCAACTTCTAATACTTCCTATGATGCTCCTTATTTTGTCAAACTGCTTATTGTCTCCCAGTCCAGAACTGTTCTGCCTGCTGTGTTTTCCTCCTTGTTGACCAATGCCATGGTACAAATTGTTTCAACTTATTTTTGCCTTCTAGAAGACCTTTCTTTCTTTTTCTTTTTTTACTAGATATCCTGTAAGTCGTTATGACAAACCTGCTGACATTATGGTTTATTTTATTTTATTTTATTGGTATTAGAAACTTAATTTATTGACTAGAGTTGAAGCCATTTTAATGATTAATGTTTGTGATTTCTAATACCTTTCCGGTAGGTGGTAAAACTTTTAAAACCATAAATTTAGTTTTTAGTATGTATCTTACATAGAGATAAAACACTATTTATTACAAAAGTGATTTGTCATTAAAATTAGTTATACATTAATAGCTCTGGATATCACCTGTCCAAATTAGCTTGTAAATGCCCTTAAATGTCAAAATCCTAACTTTTAAATACAATATGCAATACATCCTCATCAAATACAATTGCATCTCACTCATTTTTTTAAAAGTGCTGAGTAACAGTCTTATTGGAAAGCAAATCTTTTAGAATATCCCAAAATACATATGGGGTGGACGTTAAAAGCTTAACTTCATTTCTAATAGGACTGAAATGATAACAAAATCTGAACTGCTTCAAAGTAGAGAGAAGATTATTTTAGTAATGCATAGTACAAATCCTAAATTAAAAGAAGTGCTTAATAAAACGTTAACTGTGGACTTTACAAGTTTGGAGAACACTATCTTCATATGTGTTGACCATAAAGCTATTTTCTTTCCCCACAGAGTTTAAAAAGAAGCTTATTGCATTATTCACTGACATGTACAGATAGCTCATATATTCATTTATATTTTTGGATTAACTTATGCTTAACAAATATATACAACTTTTACTATTTGACTATGCTGTGAGGGAAAGAAAGGGTATTTCATTTCTCGCTTGCTAAAATTAATAGAGAAATATCTGCCTTATAGATATCCCCACTGGGGAGTTCACAGTGTCCTTGTATCTCAACAATTCTTCCCCGTAGTGGGTTTTATGTGCTAATAATTTATTCAGAACATTTGAAATGCTGTTTCTTTTAAAATCAGGTCACTGGAGAACACTGAAATCAGACAAGGCATTAAAACAAATTTAGTGAAACTTTCAACAAATGAAACTGGCAGGACACAAGGCTTTGCAACAGGAATAGTAGTTCAAATTGCTTATTAAGATAATCTCCTGCCGAGCATTTTACCTCTTATGTTGGTGTCTGTGTCCCCTACTGTCTTGTTTGTGTTAGGCACTTTTAGCACATTCTGTACTGTTTCACAAAGAGAAAAAAGGGGGCAATCCAAACAACAAAAATACTTTTAGAAAATAATAAAATGCAGGTAGCTGTCTTTTTGTTTAAATAACAACATGTTATACCTTCATCTACGGCTTTCAAAGTTACTCCAAACAAGCAAGAGGAGGAAGCAGTGTTCTGCACACACAGTGGGTTTTCAGTGCAGATCAGCACCTAATATACACAAGAAGACTCTTTACAGTTTCTCTGGGGACAAGATTTCCCTTACAATGAGATAACTATAAATGTGGGGGTCATATTCAACCCATGGAGAACTGAACCCACAGGGTTGGGAAACATTTTATAAAGAATATACATAAGGAACCATATTCTTACATCAACATCAAGATTACACCCCTTCGATCTGTTTTCAGTTTCACTGGCCAGTCAACATGGGCACATTCACCAGAGACCTAGTCCATGGCTGTGGTACAAGGACCTGATTCATCCTCCTTACACTGTTTCTGTACAACTGCTGCCCCACTGCCCCACCATCAAGACCTTTTCTGGGAGTAGCATGAGTCTTCCCTCATTCCTTTCTTAACTGCCAAAAGAGGTTAAGAGGTTATGGATTTAGCACTTTTTGAATGGTTGCTGACTCTTTGTTGGACTTCAATACATCCATCTACTACATAGAAAGCTGAGGTGGTGAAAGCAGGAGAGAGCTATACTATGTTCATAAGAATGTTGAACAACATGTTTTTTAATATGTCCCATGGATTTATGGATTTCTATACCTGTAGAACTGGCATGCTCAGTTACAAAGTTGACCTTGGCATCAACCCCAACTCACAAGACTATCTTTGAGGAAATGCCATATTCATGCATTTACATATCTAAAATATCCTTTTCAGGTACTGTGAATTGATGGAGAAGTATTGCTATTATTATAAATAATAATAATTTGTTATTAATAATAACAACAGTAATAGTGGCTAACACTTTTGGAGCTATGTGTTTTTCATGAATTTTCCCCTAATCCTCAGGAAAACTCAATGATTATTATCTCCATTTGTCAGTTGGGAAATTGAGGCTTAAGAAGGTTGCTTATGAAGGATAGTTTCCTGAGGTTGTAAATATTAATTACAGGATATGAAAACCATGTCTAAGGTTTTCCTATCCTAATATTAGGAGGTTTCTGAGCAAAAGTTGAATTGAAGTTGGGTCTGGACCTATTGGTCCATCATTTCTCAATATCTTAGATTGTAAATAAATCTGATATCAAGTAAGTTACGGGTACACTACAAACCATGCCCCTTCTTGGAGACTCTTAATAACATTAGCATATTAATGACTCTGAGAAGTCTTGTGAAAAAGAAACTTGTTTAACTTTGTATGCTGAGCATTTTCCAAGGTTGGGAAATAGTAAAAGGCTTCCAGAGATGTTTCATCCAGAGACCCAATGAATCTTTTATTAAAACTGAATGTTGCTGTTATTAGGTGCCTTCATGTCAGTTCTGATTTATAGGGATCCCATGTAGAACAGGAGGAAACACTGCTCGGTCACGCCACCCTCACCATCTTGCCATGCTTCTTGATTCCATCAATGCAACCAATTGATCTCATTGAGGGTCTTCCCCCTTTTCACTGACTCTCTACTTTACCAAGCATGATATCCTTCTCCAGAGATTGGTTTGTTCTGACAACATGATTAAAGAATGAGAGACGAAGTCTGGCCATTCTTGCTTCTAAGGAGCATTCTGGCTGTACTTTCTCCAAAACCGATTTTTTTCAGTCTCCTAGCAGTCCATGGTGCAGACAATATTCTTCACCAACTGCACAACTGATGTACAAGTTCATCAATCTTCTGTGGTCTTCCTTATTCATTGTCCAGCACTCACATGTATATGAGACTATTGTAATTACCATTGCTTGAGTCAGGTGCACCTTAGTCTTCAAAGTGACACCTTTGCTCTTAAAAACTTTAAAGAGGTCTTTTGCAGTAGATTTGCCCAGTGCAATACAACATCTAATTTCTGGACTGCTGCTTCCATGGGTGTTGACTGTGTATCCAAGTAAAATGAAATCTTTGACAACTTCAATCTTTTCTCTGTTTATCATGATGTTGCTTATTGGTCCAGTTGTGAGGACTTTTGTTTTAGATGTAATCCATTGTTGAGATGTAATCCATACTGAATGTTGTAGTCTTTAATCTCCATCAGTTAGTGCTTTAAGTCTTCTGCACTTTGAGCAAGCAAGTTTGTGTCCCTGCATATTATAGGTTGTTAATCCTCCAATTCTGATGCTGTGTTCTTCATATAACCCAGCTTCTCAGATTATTTGCTCAGTATACAGAATTCACCACTAGTCTGTCAGCAAGTGTACTGTGGTGGTTTGCATGTTTCTTTGAGGCTGGAGGCTATACCACTGGTATTTCAAACACCAGCAGGGTCACCACCCATGGTGGACAGGTTTCAGCAAAGCTTCCAGATTAAGACAGACTTGGAAGAAGGATGGGGCTATTCACTTCTGAAAAAATTGGCTAGGGAAAACCTTGTGAATACCAGTGAAACACTGTCTGATATGTTACTGGAAAATTTTACGACTAGTCCTGAAACACTGTCTGATATAGTGCCAGAAGATGTGCCCCTCAGGTTGGAAGGCACTCAAAATACAACTAGGGTAGAGCTGCCTCATCAAGGCAGAGTTGACTTTAATGACATAGATGGTGTAAAGCTTTGGGGACCTTCATTTGATGCTGGAGTACAACTCAAATAGGGAAGAAACAGCTGCAAACATCTATTAGTAAGTGGAATGTACAAAATATGAATCTAAAAAAACTGGAACCTGTCAAAAATGAAATGGAATGCATAGAAATTGATATCCTAGGCATTAGTGAGCTGAAATGGACTAGTATTGGCCATTTTGAGTCAGACAATCATATGGTCTACTATACCAGGAATGACAAATTGAAGAGGAACAGCATCCCAGTCATCATCAAAAAGAATGTTTCAAGATCTAACCTGAAGTATAGTGCTGTTAGTGATAGGATAATATCTACACATGTAAAAGGAAGACCAATTAACACTACTATTGTTCAAATTTCCACAACAACCGCTAAAGTCAAAGATGAAGAAATTGAAGATTTTTACCAGCTTCCACAGTCTGAAATTGACCAAACATGTAATTCAGATATTTGATTATTATTGGTAATTGGAATGTAAAAGTTGGAAACAAAGGAGAATCATCCACAGTTGGAAAATATGGCCTTGTTGATAGAAATGACACTGGAAATTGCATGAGGGAATTTTGCAAGACCAGTGACTTATTCATTGTAAATGCCCTTTTTCAACAACATAAACAGTCCAACATATACATGTGGACCTCATCAAATGGAATACACAAGAATCAGATTTACTACATTTGTGGAAAGAGGCAATGGAGAAGCTTTATATCACCAGTCAAAATAAGACCAGGAGCTGACTGTGGAACAGACTGTCAACTGCTCATATGCAAGTTCAAGTTGAAGCTGAAGAAAATTAAAACAAGCCCATGAGAACCAAAATACAACCTTGACTATATCCCATCTGAATTTAGAGACCATCTGAAGAACAGATTTGATGCACTGAACACTAATGACTGAAAACCAGATGAGTTGTGGGATGACATCAAGACTATCATACATTAAAAAGGCAGAAAAGGAAAAAAAAAAAAAAGACCAAAATGGATGTCAGAAGAGACTCTCAAACTTTCTCTTGAATGAAGAGTAAAGTGAATGGAAGAAATGATAAGATAAAGAGCTGAACAGACAATTTCAAAGGGCAGCTTGCGAAGACAAAGTATTATAATGAAATGTGCAAAGACCTGGAGTTAGAAAGCCAAAAGGGAAGAATACACTTGGGATTTCTCAAGCTTAAAGAACCAAAGAAAAAAATCAATTCTTGAGTTGCAACATCAAAGGATTCTATGGGGAAAATACTGAATGATGTAGGAAGCATCAAAGGAAGATGGAGGAAATACACAGAGTCATTGTGCCAAAAAGAACTGGTCGATGATGTTCAACTATTTCAGGAGGTAGCATATAGTCAAGAACCAATGGTATTGAAGGAAGAAGTCCAAGCTGCACTGAAGGAACTGGTGAAAAACAAGGCTCCAGGAATTGTCTCAACAAATGGATGCAGTGCTGGAGGCATTTACTCATTTATGCCAAGAAATATGGAAGACAGCTACCTGGCCAACCAATTGAAAGGCAGCCATATTTGTGACCATACCAAAGAAAGGTGATCGAGCAGAATGTGGAAGTTATCAAACAATATCATTAATATCACATGCAAGTAAAATCTTGCTGAAGATAATTCAAAATCAGTTGCAGCAGTATATTGACAGAGAACTTCAAGAAACTCAAGCTGGATTCAGAAGACGTGGAACCAGGGATATCATTGCTGATGTCAGATGGATCTTGGCTGAAAGTAAAGGATACCAGAAAGATATTCACCTGAGTTTTATTGACTATGCAAAGCCATTCAGCTGTGTGGATCATAACAAATTATAAGTAGCATTTTGAAGAATGGGACTTCTAAAACACTTAATTATTCTCATAAGGAAACTGTACATAGACCAACAGGTTGTCATTTGAACAGAACAAGGGGACACTGCATGGTTTAAAATCAGGAAGGGTATGTGTCAGGGTTGTATGATTTCACCATACTTATTCAATCTGTCATTGTTGTTAAACAACTTTTGTCTCTTAAATTAGTTACAAATGTCTTCCATTTTCTATGTTTAAGTTTAATTGTATATTTTGAAAGCTCTTGACAACACAGATTTTCTTAAAAACAATGTATCTAGACTCCTGCATTATGACTATAAATTAATTTTTAAGGAACTGAAGAGAATAAAATTATAATTTGAATGCTTTAAAATACATTTCAATTAAATTGCTATTCTTATATAATGGAATCAGCATACCTATCTTCATTTTCTTTCATTTTCATTTGGCTTTGATAGGCGTGCCTTACTGTTTCTGCATATATATTTTGATTAGTCCATGCTGATTTGCCATTGGCATGAAGTTTTGCGAGATCGTTTCGGAGCCTTTGATTCTCACATTCCAGTTTGTTTATAGATGTATACCTTGACTGTTCCTTGTTAGTGAGGTCCATACCCTAGAGCAGAAAATAAATTGTCATTGAATATATTGTTAGTTATGACTGATGAATATTTTCTATGCATTTGGACAGGTGTGTCAGAAAAGTAGAGGAGCTCTGGTGGCATAGTGGCTAAGGCACTTGACTGCTAACCAGAAGGCTGGTGGTTCAAACCCACCAGCCACTCCTCAGAAGGAAGATGGGGCTATCTACTTTCATAGTGATACTGCCTTGAAAACCCAAGGAGCGGTCGCTATGAGTTGGGTCCGACTCGACGGCACACAACAACAACAAACAACAACAACAGATTCATATAGACTACAGTCTAATTCTGGACTATTGACATTACAGTTGAAATTGTGCTAGAATGACACAAATTTGACCAATGTAGCTTCATACTTACATTTTAGTATTGGGTAGGGGCCACCCAATTTTAATGTGTTCTCAGATTAGAATATGAAACATGTTTAAATCACAAAATGAGAAGTTTAGAGCAAGAATAAAGATTTCCAATGTTTTAATTAAATGCTGCAAGAAGTTACTTAGGGAGAGTCTAACTTTTCTTCTTACAAAATTTTAAAATATAGGATATATTCTCAAATGAAAATGCTTTAAATGACTCTATATAGTCCTTTCTATAATGGTGTCATGGATTAAATTGTGTCCACCCAAAATATGTGTCAGCATGGCTAGGCCATGATTCTCAGTGGTTGGCAGTTATGTAATGATGTAATTTGGCAATTATTCCCCATGATGTGATCTGATGTGATTAGTCAATCAGTTGTAAGGGGATTAGGGTGGGATGTAATACCCTTACTTAGATCACAGCACTGATCTGACCTAAGGGGTTTCCCTGGGGTGTGGCCTGCATCACCTTTTATCTTACAAGATATAAAAGGAGGGAGAAGCCAGCAGGGAGGTAGGAACCTCAGCACCACCAAAAAAAAAAAAAGAGCCTGTAGTGGAGCATGTCTTTTGGACCCACGGTCCCTGTGCTGAGAACTCCTAGATCCAAGGAAAGATTAATGCCCAGACACATGGAGATTTCCAAGGAATATTGGGCCCAGAGATGTTGAAAGGAGACAAAGACCTTCCCCCAGAGCACACAGAGGGAGAAAGCCTTCCCCCAGAGCTGGCACCCTAATTTCAGACTTCTAGTCTCCTAAACCATGAGAGAATACATTTGTGTTTGTTAAAGCCATCTATTTGTGGCATTTCTGTTACAGCAGCACTAGGTAGCTAAGACACCAGGTGTTGTATAACTGCTGATTAAACAATAGTTTTCTGCTTTCAGAAAGATAATATTTTAGTACAAATAGCATAAAGAATAAAATATTTCTTTTGAAGCTCCAAACTTGTATGGTGCAACTATAAGACTATAAAATGATTGTAGCTTAGAACAGTCTTTTTGAAGTTCCTAAATATAAGGCTTTGAGTGTCATTTGATAAGCTATGACTGTTGTTGTTGTTATGTGCTGTTAAGTCAGACCAACTCATAGCGACCCCTCCTTGGGTTTCCAAGGCAGTATCACTACAGAAATAGATTACCCAACCTTCCTTCCAAGGAGTGGCTGGTGGGTTTGAACCACCAGCCTTCTGGTTAGCAGTCAAGTGCCTTAGGCACTACGCTACCAGAGCTCCCAAGCTATGACTAGCATCCATAAAATCATGTGAACCCTTTTTACTAATTGCACATATATAATTATTCATACACTATCATATTAGCAATAGTGATAAATAAGTGTAGAACTATATATATATTGTAGGTATTAAAAATGCTTACTTGTTTCATTTTTTGCTTCAAAAGCCAAACCTGCTTACTACATTTTCTGTTTACTGCCTACACATACTTGATTTCACTTTTGGATCAAAAAAATATGCTCCAGGAAGGCAATCTTTTCCAATATGCTTCACTGTCTATTAAAGAAGGTACCCTTTGGAAAAGAAGGGCCACTGAAGGCATTTCCTTGCTAGTTAGGCTACTGCCTTTAGGATTTTTCAACATGTACTCATTTGAGATGCACTGGTCAGATAAAAATGCAATCTGTAGTCTTCTGCTTTAAAAGAGAAAGGATTGTTTATTCTAAAATTAGAGTCGATTTGTAACAAATATAAAGGAGTCAGAGTCTTATAAAATTTTGTCCTTCATTAAAAAACAAAATCCACATGGGCATATCTATCTGAAAAAGGTCTTGGATAGGATAAAAAATGTTGACTAATAAGATATCTACTAATCAATATGTGTAATTCTTGACAGTCTCCTCAATTAAAATTTTACTCAAGTTTTCTCTATAAAATTAAATTTCATCTGTGACTCTTTCTCATCCATTGTTGGTTTAAAGTAATTATATAATGATTTAAGAAATTTTTGTAAATAGATCATAATTAAATAAGTGTTGTGAGCATGACCTGAAAGAATTACATAGGTAATGTACTTACATGATTCATATTTAAGAGCATATTCAATTTGCCTTGACAATAACATTTTTGGGGTCTCTTTAATTTCACATTTTTTTGGATACTTTTCTAGTTATTTCAGGAATACATCCCCCTACTAGTTGTTTATCATGTGAAAATACACACTGATTAAATTCTATTGCTAGATATCTCAGTTCCTTTTCTTTTTTCCTGAAAATGGCAAAACTCCTCTTAGTGCATATTTACTTGGACACATTACGATGAGGCCAGTTGGATTACTGAAGTGTATGAATAATAATATCATTTGGTATACACAGTATTTCTTTTTAAATTCATATATATTCAAAATAATTAGTCTAACAACGTATTTGTAATGAGGGACTGGCTTTTATGTTTTATAGTCAGTATGTTAAATTGTAGTATATAAATCAATGTCAAATTTTCTATTATTATTTTATTTAACAAACTTTATCTTTATAGATAATGAAAGGCAAATTAGTCTACCACAAATTCTGAGTTCTGATTAAACCTGATTTTATTACAACTTCCTTAAATGAAGGAATAATAAGCATATTATGTTAAAAAACCCCATCACCTACTTCTACTCACAGCGACCCTTTGGGCAGAGTAGAACTGCACTACAGGGTTTCCTCAGTGGAAATCTTTACGGAAACAGACTGCCAAATCCTTCTTCCGGGAAGAGACTAGTGGGTTCAAACTATCAATTTTTAGTTAGTAGCTTACTGCTTTAACCACTGCACCACTAGGGTTCCTCCTATGCATATTATAACCCACTGCCTTAGAGTTGATTCTGACTCACAGCAACCCTTTTGGACAGAGTAGAACTGTCCCACAGGGTTTCCAAGGCTGTAAATCTTTATCAAAGCAAACTGCCTCATCCTTTTCCCACTGAGTGGATGGTGGGTTCTAACTGCTGACCTTTTGGTTAGCAGCTGAACGCATTAACCACTATGCCACCAGAGCTCCTTAAGTATACTATGAACCAAAAACCAAACCAAACTCACTGCCATCGAGTTGGATCCGACTCAAAGCGACCCCTCCTTGGGTTTCCAAGGTGGTATCACTACGGAAGTATTTTGCCCAACCTTCCCTTCCAAGGAATGGCTGAGGGGTTTGAACTGCCAGCCTTCTGGTTAGCAGTCAAATGTCTTAGGCACTATGCCACCAAAGCTCCTTAAGTATATTATAGGACTATGTAAATTTGGAATCACAGAAAACTATCATGATAACCTTGATTCTTCTTTAGCTACCCAGGAGCAGAATAAAAAAGAATTCCCCACTTCTCTCTCTAGTCAAGTTTCTGTACAAACCCCAAGAAAATATATCTTTTTCAGAGTCAGGAGCCTCTTGCTAGTTCTATTGCTATTCCAGGTATCTCACTGCAACCTGAGGAAAATTTTTACATTGCACAAATACATTCTCTAGAAGAAAATGGGAGTTGCCATAGCCCCAAGCATGCACTGGATGGTGACTGAAGGCAGGATTGCTATTCCTACCATAGGACAGACATGTTGTTGTTGTTGTTGTTATGTGCCGTCGAGTCGGCCCCGACTCATAGCGACCCCTCCTTGGGTTTCTGAGGCAGTTTCACTACAGAAGTAGGATTGCCCAACCTTCCTTCCGAGGAGTGGCTGGTGGGTTTGAACCACCAGCCTTCTGGTTAGCAGTCAAGTGCTTTAGCCACTATGCTACCAGAGCTCCTTAGGACAGACATAAGCATTAAAAATAATTATAAATAAAAAATTCCTTTCCCTAAGTGTAAATGAGAAGGGAGCTTCAGAATTAATCAAGTAGAAGAATTTTCAAAGCTAGTGTTAGTTAGTTATTTAGAAGTGACCCATGTTAAGGTCAGTAATTTCACTTGTCCAGAAAGAAAAAGTAGTTATTATTATAATATTATCTGAATGCCACATATTTTACAAGATTAAACAATAATGATGTAAATATTTTGTTTTTTATTGCCTGAGGGAAAATTCCAGCATATAAATTATTTAATTCTAAGGTTATTTATCCATTTCAATTATTTCAGAAAGAATTAACTATCTAATTATGAGATTTTAACATATAACAGGATATGAGCTTTCTTCATGAAAATTTTAAATAAATGAGAACTAAATAAGTGACATAATATATTGTATCCTAAAGAAAAAATAATTATATTTAATTCTTTTCTTCTTTTATTCAATAGATACTTGAGTTTTTCTTTTTTGGATGCAGCTTAACTGTTTCAATTATGAGTCAATACCAAATCTCTTATACACAAAAAAATAGAGCGCAATTATAAATATTTTCATATATGAATTATAATCCTGCATGAAATATATATCATTAAATACAATTCTAATAAGCATTACATAGAAGGCCATACACCAAAGCGTAGTGCCTAAGGCACTTGACTGCTAACCAGAAGGCTGGCAGTTCAAACCTACCAGCCACTCCTTGGAAGGAAGATGAGACAACCTACTCCTGTAGTAATACTGCCTTAGAAACTCAAGGTGGGGTTATTACGAGTCAGATCCAACTGGATGGTAGTGAGTGAGTGAATTATCCAATCTGTAAATAAATATATATTGGATATGTATGTGCTAAGGGCAGAGGTAATCTAAGTATGAAAATGTGACCTGACCATGTCTTCATGAAAAATACAAGAAAATTGTATAGACAAAATAACATGCATGAAGAACAATGAAAAATATACAGTATAATTAGATGTTAAATCATATTGAACCAAGTATGAACTAAAAGAGGAATCTCTAGATGGCGCAAATGGTTAAGTACTTGGCTGCTAACTGAAAGGTTGGAGGTTTGAGTCTACCCAGAGTCACCTTGAAAGAAAGGACCGGTGATCTACTCCAAAAAACCAGCCACTGAAAACCCTATGTAGCACATTCTGTCTGATACACATGAGGTTGCCAAGAGTCAGAACTGACAGCAAGTGGTATGAACTCTATTTTATTTTATTTTTTAAATAAATGAATGGCATCAGCTATTGGGACTGAGAATATGTCATGCAGGAAGTGAGATAAGAGAAAGCTTTGGCAATTTCTTTAATGGCCTTAATAACAGTTTCCATGGATAACTTAGTCATGGCTTGTAGACTGCAGGTGAAACAAATCAATTCACAAGAACTCATTGAGCTAGAACAATCAATTATACAGATAGGTGACAAGTGCCCAAAAGCAAAGATGAGAAGGCAAGGAGGCCCAAGGAAACTGGAGAGATGGAAACAGGGAAGTCAGGGTGGAAATGGTGAGAGTGCTGACAGTGCAGTGAGGGTGGTTAGCAACTGCACAGAGCAATTTGTGTAGGAATTGTTGACTGGGAAACTAATTTGGTGTGTAAACTTTCACCTAAAACACAATAACAAGTTTTTTTTTTTTTTTTTTTAATAATAATAATAAAACAACTCATTGAGCCCTACCAAACTCCATGGGAGAGCTCTGGTTATGTAGGTCCTAAGGCATTTGACTGCTAACCAGAAGGTTGGTGGTTCAAACCCACCAGCCACTCCAAGGAAGAAAGACTAGGTAATCTGCTTCTATAAAAATTTACTGCCTCAGAAACCCAAAGGGGGTTGTTATGAGTTGGAATTGACTTGATGGCAGTGAGTTTGGTTTTTCATTTTTTTATGAAAAATTTTCATATCTGCTCTCAAGAAGTCTATGACTTATGAGACAAAACATAAATACATTAAACAACTAAAAATAAGACAATTTAAAACTAAATTGTTATGGTTATCAGTGCTAAAGAAATTTTAAAAACGCACATACACACACACACAAGAAACAAAAAACACAACCCATTGCCAATGAGTCAATTCTGACTCATAGGGACTTTGCAGGACAGAGTAGAAGTGCCCCAACAGGGTTTCTAAGGCTGTAAATCTTTATGGAAGCAGATGGCCTCATCTGTCTCCTATGGAATGGTTGATGGGTTTGAACTGCCAACCTTTTAATTAGCAGTCAAATAAGAAAAAAAATTGTACCTAGAGAAGATGTTTACTTGTGTTTTATTGACTATGAAAAGCATTCAATTGTGTGGATCATAACAAATTATGGATAATATTGAGAAGAATGGGAATTCCAGAACACTTAATTATACTCATGAGGAACCTGTACATAGACCAGGAGACTGTCATTTGAACAGAACAAGGGGATACCGCATGGTTTAAAAGCAGGAAGGGGGTGTGTCAGGGTTGTATCCTTTCACCACACTTATTCTATCTATATGCTGAGCAAATAATCCAAGAGGCTGGACTATATGAAGAACATGGTATCAGGATTGGAGGAAGGCTCATTAACAACCTGAGATACACACACGACACAACTTTGCTTGCTGAAAGTAAGAATGACTTGAAGCACTTACTGATGAAGATTGAAGACTATAGTCTTCAGTATGGATTACACCTCAATATAAAGAAAATGAAAATCCTCATAACTGGACCAATAGGCAGCATCATGATAAATGGAGAAAAGATTGAAGTTGTCAAATATTCCATATTAGTTGGTTCTACAATCAACCCCAATGGAAGCAGCAGTCACGACATCAGACAACATATTGCATTGGGCAAATCAACTGCAAAAGACCTCTTTCAAGTGATGAAGAACAAAGATGTCTGCTTAAAGACTAAGGTGTGCCTAACCCAAGCCATGGGATTTTCAACTGCCTCATGTGCATGTCAGAACTGGACAATGAATAAGGAAGACCAAAGAAGAGTTGATGCTTTTAAGATGTGGTCTTGGGGAAGAATACTGAAAGTACCATGTGCTGCTAAAAGAACTAACAAATCTATCCTGGAAGAAGTGCAGCCAGAATACTCCTTGGAAGTGAGAATGGCTAGACTTTGACCTACTTTGGTCATGTTGTCAGAATGGACCATTCCCGGGAGAAGGATGTCATGCTTGGTAAACTGGAGCGTCAACAAAAAAGGGGAAGACCCTCAACAAGATGGACTGATTGACACAGTGGCTGTAACAGTGGGCACAGGTATAGCAAGGCTCGTGAGGCTGGAACAGGACCGAGCAGTGTTTTGTTCTGTTGTACATGGGGTTGCTATGAGTTGGAGACGACTCGATGGCACCTAACAACAGCAACAATAGAGTAATTGGAGATGAATTCATGGAGGAGATAACATTTAATCCAGATCTGAAGAGACTGGTAGAATTTGGTAAAATAAAGGATAGAGGGAAAGCATTCAGGTAGATGATATAAGGGATTCATTCATTCATTGTTTTATTTACTCATCTAATACTTTTTCATTGTCTCCTATACTCAGGCACTGTAGTAAAGGATGAGGTACAATGGTTCTCAATGAGCTGCTACCAAAGGGATGGGGAACTGACAAGTAAACAGATAATTTCAATGTTGTTGCTGTTGTGGTATGCCGTTGAGTGGATTCTGACCCACAGTGACACTATGGTACAAAGTAGACCCCATAGGGTTTCCTAGGTTGTAATCTTTAGAAGAGCAGATTTCTAGGTCTTTTCTCCTGTTGAGAGCCTGGTGTGTTCAAAGCACTTACCTTTCTGTTAGTAGCTGTGATAGTTGGAGCTGTGTGTCAACATGGCTGGACCACAATTCTGTATGGTTTAAGCAATTGTGATGTGGGTTGTTCCAATGATGGGATCAGATGTATATGTTTTGAGAAGCCAAGCCATTGAAAGGGAGTTTCCCAAGGGGTGCGGCCTGCTTCCAATATATTTATGGACATCCTGGGAAAAGAGACACTCTTTTGTGGATTGGGATTTTGTTGTGCTGCCTACAACTGTGTGAGCCAACAATCCACCATTTGGCCTGGAGATCTTGGATTCGTCATTCATTGGAGTCAACAGCCAGTATACTGCCTGTCAACCTTGAGCTCTTCAGCCCCTGCAGCTGCGTGAGCCGGGAAAAGCCTCCAGCTTGACTTTTGATCCAAAAACTTGGTACTTGCCACCTTCTCTAAGTGTGTGAGCCATTTTCCTAAGATAAATTTCTCTTTCTTTCTCTCTATGTATGCTTTGCTTCTCTAGAGAACCCAGTCTAACACAGCAGCCAAGCACTTAACCTTTGAGCCACCAGAAGTAGGATCATGGTAAGGATGCTATGATGAGTCTAAGAAGGGGAACTAACCAGAACAGAGAAAAATCAAGGAAGATTTTGCATAACATGTAAAGTTTATGCTGAGAGATTTGAAGCATTAACAGAACTATGCCATTTTTAAAGCATGTATGAAAGCTTGGAAGCAAGAAAGAGCATAAAATGAGTGTCACATATGCAGATGAGACTGAGACAGTTCTAGCTCAAGAAGAGGGTTTGTGTAGATGACTAATGGGAAACAGAGGGATAGGTAGGGTGGGACAGATTACAGATGATCTGGAATATGTAGAGTTCTAAATTATCATTTAAAAATACCATCTAAAATATTACATAGAATCTAGTAATGTGTCAAAATTGTAAGAGTGGGACAGAGAATGTTTATTCTGAGAATTCAAAGATGGATCAATATCAGGAAATCTGTCAAACATAGTCTATTTTATATCAACAAACTAAATGATGTCATAGATGCTGAAAAGGCATTTGATAAAACTCAGTAGTTATTCTTAATAAAAATTCTAAATAAAATAATAATAGGCAGAAACAGCATAAGTGCAATAAAAAACATAAATCAAGAACAAAATTATCCTGGACAGAAATTTATTTAAATCGAAATCAGAAACTAGACAGTTGTCAGCCATCACTTATTATTTAATATTTTCTTGGAGGTTTTAGCAAATGTAATGAAAAATGACTGATATAAACAGTAGGAAAGAAGAGACAAAACTATTTTTTGTTGATATGATTCTGTAACTCAAAAAAACAAAACAAAACAAAATTCTAAGGAACTCTAGTACTAAAGAAACTACTAGGATTAATAAGATTTTTTTTTTTTTTTTTACATTAGCCATAAGTTCTTAGATATGGAAAAAGGAAAATATTTAATTCTCAAATGTGAGAAGAATTATGAAGTACCTGGGAATAAACTTAAAAAGAAAGACACTGAACATATACAAATAAAATTATAAGATCTTACTGAAGAATGTAAGATATAAAGAAATGAAAAGCCATGTCATATTCTGGATAGGACAATTTACCATCATAAAAATGTCAATTCCTTCAAAGTTAATATAAAAATTTAATTCTATTCCATCTAGAATCCAACAGGAATTTATCAGCAGAAACTGTATAACTGGAGTGAAAGATTCATAAATTGGGTTCCTGTTTTGGCATAGTGCCTAAGGCACCTGACTACTAACAAGAAGTCTGGTGGTTCAAATCTGCCAGCCACTCCTTGGAAGGAAGATTGGCAATCTACTTTTATTTTCTTTCTTTCTTTTTATTGTGATTTGGGTGAACATTTACAGAGCAAATACACTTTCCATACAGCACTTCACATACACTTCGTCTCATGACATTAACCACAATTTACCACAATGCAACATCTCCCCTCCTACTTCCTCCCAATAGTTACCTCTTCCCTGTGCCATCCCTCCATGCACTCCTGCCCCCTGAACTGTCTCCCTGTGCATAAGCAGCCCTTCTTTCTCCCATGATTGCTCTCTCCAAGGAGTGTATCTAC
>NW_006921634.1:5396676-5397728 GCF_000298275.1 Orycteropus afer afer | reverse complement strand
TGGCACTTAACAACAACAACAACATTGTTTGGCTGGAAGCCACAGGCATGCATTCAATTCCAGACCTGAAGGGCAGCTAGGGGCCATAGTCTCAGTGGTTCTACAAGGCTCTATCGGGCCAGGAAACCTGGTCCCCTCTTCCCCCTTTTTTTTTCCAAGTGATTTTGAGTTTTGTTCCACATTGTTCTCCTTGTCTATCCAGGATCTCCTACATAGATCCGCTTCCAAGTAGTTGACAGTAGTATCCGGCTACCATCTAGTTCTTCTGGTCTCATAGTCATATAGGCTGAAGATCAGATGGTGTGCCAGTCGCTAGGACTAATTGTTCCCATGAATTTTTGGTTTTCTTCATTCTTCTTGGCTCTGGGTGAGGAGAGACCCATTGTTGCATCTAGATGGCAGCTTGCAAGCTTTTAAGATCCCAGTTGCTACTCGCCAAAGTCGGAGGTGGAACAATGTTTTGTGTAGTATGTTATGCCAATTGAGCTTGATGTCCTCTGCAACTATGGTCCTGAGCCCACCAGTTCAACTACTCAGTCCCAGTCTGGGTAGCTGGCTGTGACCAAGCAGTGACTACAACCTTGCCCCTTCTCAGCCCCATTATACACCTGGGAATTCAGATCATACACATAAAGTTACAGGACCACTGTCTGCCAACCCTATGCTTGTTCTTGGGTGCACTCGCTACTTCATAGACATACCTAATATTTCAGCCTGTCCACCCAACTATCTACCCATATACCCGTGTTTGCCTTCAATGACCACACCGTACTATATGCGCAAAAGGGTTCATCCTTGTTGTCTCTACTTCCCACGTACCTCTCTATGTCTTTCTCTTCCTCAATGCCACTATATTGATCACTCACATTTGGTACATTGCCCTTCTCTTTACCGAAATCAAAACTTATCTCTATCTATCTAGCAGTATTCCCTCCTCTCCCCTCCCCTCCCACCCCTGGTAACCAACAAAGAAAATGTCCTTCCATAGATAAGCATTTCCTTGACTTTTACAATAATGGACTAATACAGTATTTGTCCTTTTGTGATTGACT
>NW_006921634.1:5386850-5392071 GCF_000298275.1 Orycteropus afer afer | reverse complement strand
CTGTTCCCTTGTTTCTACCACTTTATCTTGCTTCTTTGTGTGTACTGACATGGTCTGTTGTCTTTGAGGCATTTTGGTATTGTATTAAGATCTCTGTTAATTGTCTGTAAAGAGCAGCCATGGGTGAATCAGGCTCTTCTTGGTGGTTTTTTATCATTGGCCTATTGGTGGAGAAGGAGGTGCTGGCTCTTGCTCAATAAGTGAAGTTGCAGGAGGTGTGGGTGTACTTGTATCTTATTGGGACTGTTGCTGTGTCCCACTCAGTTAGGCAAAAATTACAGTTGAAAAACCATCAAAAAGCTAAACGCACATGGACATAAAATACAACATGAAATCACATGGGAACAGTAACCCAAAAAAAGAAAAAGGTGAGAAAGAAGAAGAAAACAGGAAAACCTGCAATATCTGGGGATAGGGCACTAAGAGAAAAAAGGTAGAGAAAGAGAATAATGAAGAAAAAAATGGGAAAAATGCAAGAAACAAACAAACAAACAAACAAAAACCCAACAAGGAACAGGGTTAACCATGAGGAAAAAAAAGAAAAAGAAAGGAAAAAAAGAGAGAAAGAAAAAAAAAATCTTTATCAGGAACTGGGAAAAGGAAAAAAAAAAAAGGTGTAAACTAGGACCTTTTCAGTTGTGCAGGTCTGGAGAGTTCTTGGGGTTACTGGAATGCAGAACCTCTTCTTAAGCCCCTGGAATCTGGTAGAGCACTGTCTCTTTAGGTTGTCTCTAGCTGCTGGTTTTGTGTTGATTTGTTTTGTCTTGGTTTTAAGGTTGAATATTTTGAAAAAATGAAGCTGGTGTATTTCATTTTATTATTGATTCAGGTATGTTGGGTTGCTCTGCTGTTTTCTTTGTGATGGTGGAATCACTGTTTGGAACGTGGATATGTGTTTCTGTTTGTTGTAAAGTGGGTTTAGAGTTTGAAGCAGGAGGTTTCGTGGTAATTGGCTAAATATGGTTTCTTCTATTGAATGAGTGAAGTTATTGGCGTAGAAGGTCGGAGCAGAAGAAAGAAAGCTTGTTGTTGCTAGGGTCGGTTTCTGGGGCTTTGTGCAGGCTATTATCGATGACATAATTATTTACAAGACCACAGCTTAATCTCAGGAAAGTTTCCTGTTGTTAGAGAGTCACAACTTTCCTCTAGGCTCAGGCACACTCAAAGACCCCTCAATGCCAAAGAGCCGATCCAAGGCAAATTCCTGGGACCGCACTCAGCTGCGGCTTCCTCTCTCTTCCCACCCCGTCTGCCTGCGGCACTGGGGCAATCCTGCCAGACTGCTAATGGCTGGCTCTGGACTTTGTCTGTGATACCGTCCACCTGTGGCGCCAAAGATGCGTGCAATTTCAGCTGTGTTGGAGTTGGGGGGGTACCTGCTAGTAAACCATGGTCCCGATAGCTGTGACAAAGATAAGCACAATGTCTCCCAGGCTGACCCAAGCCTACTCAGTGACCCGCTGAGAGAGGAGGGAGCTCGCCTCCCTGGCGCAACAATGAGCTCTCCGCTTGAGTCTCAGCGGTGGTGCACACACCTGCCTGCACCCAGATGACCCAAATTACAGACAAAATCAGGTGTTGGAGGCAGATCCCTGGGGCTGCCTGCTGGGATATGGGAGTGGTTGCTGGTATGCTGATATAAGTTGTCTTCTTTCTTGGCTCGCGGGGATCTCAGGTGGCTGCCCTCGCTCCCTAGTCAGTGACTGGCCCAGGGAAATTTCTCGGGCCTCTCTTGGCTGCCTGTCTGTCCTCTGCCAGGTAGCTCTTTCTTAAATAATCTCCCTGTGACTTTCCTCTAATTCTGCTCTTCTGTGTTTGGTGCACTCTGATTCAGTGAGCTGTTCAGTGCACCAAAATTCCTAATTCAAACTGTTGTACCTAGTTTTTCAAGCACTTACATGCTAGAGGGAAATAGCGTGGTGCTTACTGACGAGACTCCATTTTGAATCTCCGGCAATTTACTTTTGTAGTGATATTGCCTTGGAAACCTAAGGAGGGGTCGCTATGAGTCGGGTTTGACTAGATGACAGTGAGTTTGGTTTGGTTTGGTATCACATGATAGAGGAGCTCTAGTGGGATAGTGCCTAAGGCATTTGACTGCTAACCAGAAGGTTGGTGGTTCAAACCCACCAACCACTCCACAGAAGAAAGACTGGGCAATCGCTTCCATTAAGATTTACTGACTTGGAAACCTAAAGGGGGTTGCTATGAGTCCGAATCGACTCAATGACAGTGAGTTTGGTTTTAGTTTGGTATCATATATGCAAAACTACAAGTCAAATAGAGTAAAAACTTAAATGAAAAAACAAATTAAAAAAAAATCCTTAGATGGAAAATAGAAAAATCTTGGAAGAAAATCTAAGAGACTATATATACCATCTGGAAGTGGAGGAAACTTTGTTACTCAAGGAAACTAAGAAGCCATAAACAAGAGAAACATGGTTGATAAATAAAAGTCAAAACTTTTGTATGCCTTTGAATTGTGGTGCTGGTGAACGATGCTGAAAATACCATGGACTACCAGTAGAACAAACACATCTGTCCTGGAAGAAGTCTAGCCATAATGCTCCTTAGAAGTAAGAATGGCCAGACTTCATCTCACCTAACTTCAGTCATGTTGTCAGAAGGGACCAGTCTCTGGGGAAGGATATCATGCTTGGTAAAATAGAGGGTCAGTGAAAGAGGGGAATACCCTCAAAATGGATTGACACAATGGCTGCAATCATGGGCTCAAGCATAGCAAGGATTGTGTGTATGGTGCAGGAATGAGCAGTGTTTTGCTCTGTTGTACACAGGACCACTATGAGCTGGAGCTGACTGGATGGCAGCTAGCAACAACAAACTATTGAATATTATTAAGCCATTAGAAAGAATGGAATAGACCTAAAACAGTTTGGAAGATTTTCGAGGGATGTTGTTGAGTGAAAAAAAGGAAGCCCAAGAAGTGTGTACAATATAATCCAATTTAAAAAATATACCTAAATAGGTATGTGTGTGTGTGAATGTGTGTGTATGTGTTGAAAGTATAAAATAACACACACTATGGAGTTAATATGTGGTATCTAGTTCAATGGCACATAACAACAACAAGAAGTGGATAGAGTATGATGTGGGAAGAAGAACGAAAGAAAGGGGGATATGGGAAGCAAGCAAAATTTTTTTAAAAGACTGCATTAAAATTTACAGTATGTAAAAAGTATATATTTGTCATGAACATATATTTTTATTTATTTATCATGGCCTAAGAAGGGACTGGCCTATTCCAACTCCTTCATTTTACAAGTGAGGAAACAGAGGCTAGGTAAGGTGATTACCATGCTCATCACTTATTCGCTCCATTCCTCAAATGGTTAAAAGTTATTTTATTTCAGAGAAATAAAAGCTAAAAGCAAACGATGATATTTCATTAGTTCAATAAGTAAAAACTCTATTTATATATGAAAATCAGCCCTGAACTGTTGTATTCAACAATTGAAGAGAAAGGCATAGATCCTATGTAAGTTCTCCTATATAAGCTAGTAGAACCATTGGTTAAAACCGTAAGTTCTTACCCTCAATCATTAATTTATTTATCCTTTTTATTCAGTCAACATGCTTTGAACACTCACTGTATCCCTATCCTGTGAGATGCTGGAGTAATAGAACATAATGCCCATCCTTAAGGGATAGAACATAATGCCCTGCAGTGGGAAAGTGACAAGCCATAAAACATGTCAGCCTGAATACAAACCATGTATGGATGGAACAATTCATTTTGATTGGGATTTCAAGGATGGCTGCATGGAAGGAAAGGGTGACACTTGAATGGAGCCATGTAGGCTGTAGGATGTCAGATGAAACACAAGAGCAAAAGCTAAGAAATAGCATATATAGCATGTTTTGGGAGATGATCAGAATTTAGCTCAATCCAAGAAAAGAACACATGGGGGAAGAACTAGAAAGTCACATGTTCCAGCCTGAGGCTAAAAGTAAATTCAACTGAAGCGCAACACAATTTGCCATCCCAATTCCTGCAACACATAGGAAGTAAATGATGTCTGGGGAAATCTTGACCAACTAAGTAATCTCTTTGTTCAATTTATTGAATGATTTTGGGATATTACCATGTACTGTCCAGGGTCTAAATCTCCCATCATTCCTTTCAGATGCGTGTTTTCAGTTCTGACAGCTTTATATTTCATGTCTGAGACCTGAAAGAAGATTAGAAGGTAAAAGGTGAATGTAAAATTCATTTTCAAAAACTCATAGTTCTATTCAAATTATTTATTTTTTTAAAGTACAAATTATTATTTTTTGAAGTGTTGGTGAAGAGAAATACTTTTCTGCTTAGGCATGATCATCATGAATCAAGCATTCTTATTCAATTCTTTTATCCTCTCTTAAAACTTTGGCAGGCCCCACTTTCCTTTTCTGTGTCAATGCTAACTTAAAAACAAATACTTACAATAATGACTCATTTACTTTTTTGCCGCCCAATTCCAAAAGTCCATTTCTCACTTATATTTTCTATTCTATGCAAATTATCACAAATCACAATTTTTAAAGCAATCCCGTCTGCCACTCCTCAGAAGGAAGGTTGAGCAATCTACTACCCTAGAGATACTGCCTTGGAACCCAAGGAGGGGTCACTATGAATCGAATCGACTTAACAACAATGAGTTTGGTTTTTTTTTTGTCCATTAAATTTCTTCACTACCTAATTTTTACAATACACAATATGACTTTCATCCTTAATTTCTCCTTTCTAGTATTTCTGCCCAATTTCTTACATTTTTTATGTGACTACTTCATTTTGTCTCATAACTCATTTTTTCCTTTCTTGATTTCTAGTTGGTACATAAACCTACTGTTGTCAAGTCGGATTTGACTCACAGAGAACCCTCCTTGGGTTTCCAAGGCAGGAGCACTACGGAAGTAGATTGCCCAACCTTCCTTCCGTGGAGTGGCTGGTGGGTTTGAACCTCCAGTTTTCTGGTTAGCAGTGAAATGTCTTAGGCACTATGCCACTTGGTACACAGACATAGTATTATCTGCCTTTTATTTATCTAGGCAAGTCAGCCCCAGGGATACAGGTGAGGAGAGACAACTCAGGGACGCCCAAAGCAGCAGGCCAGAAGAGCAGGAGAAAGGGGATTAAAAGTCAGGAAGCCAGAGAGAAGAGCAATCAGCCAAAGGGATTAGGTGAGGAGAGGAAACTCAGGCCCGCCCAAAGCAGCAGGAC
>NW_006921634.1:5331688-5383205 GCF_000298275.1 Orycteropus afer afer | reverse complement strand
CACACACACACACACACACACACTCACACACACATATATATATATAACTTCCCTCAAGAAGATTTACTTTCCTAAATTGTATAATATATGCTCACTGACAAAAGCCTATAAAATAGTGTAAAGATGCAAATAAAAATCATTCATATTCCAACCACCCAGATCATTGTTAACACCTGATGTAAACCAGTCTTCCTTATGTAGATACATCCAATGCTACCATCCTGTCTGTTACAGATTGGACTATACATGTTGTGAAATCCAAACTCTGTACCTGTGGTTATAATCCCATTTGAGAATAAATTTTCTTTGTTATGTTAATGAGGAAGTATTAATGGAGGAAGCATCTTAAATTAATCTCTTTTGATTCATAAAAAAAGCAGAGAAAGCAAGCTGCAAAAATGCAGAGATGGGGGAAGACAGATATCATGCCACATGAAGGTCACCAAGGAGCCAAGGAAAAGAAGCTGAGAAGAGACAAGGACCTTCCCCCAGAGCCCACAAAAACAGAAGGCATTCCCCTAGAGCTAGTGCCCTGATTTCAGACTTGTAGCTTCCCAAAATGTGAGAACATAAATTTTTTTGTTAAAGCCATGTACTTGTGGCATATCTATTATAGCAGCACTAGATAACTAAACACTGTCTGTGATGTTTTCCTGCATATTGTAGGAATTAATGCAAAAGCTGAATCTTTTCCATTTTTCTAATGATTAGGATTTAAATAGCTGTGCTATTTATGATGTGACCCTTATATGTCTAGAAAGTTATTGAATAAGCCAAACCCAACCCATGCCATTGAGTAGATTCCAACTCACAGTGACCCAACAGGACAGAGTAGAACTGCCCTATGGAGTTTCCAAGACTGTAAATCTTGACGGAAGCAAACTGCCTCATTTTTCTCCTATGGAGCAGCTGATGGATTTGAACCACTGACCTTCTGGTTAGCAGTGCCACCAGAGCTCCAAGTTATTGAACTAAGCTCTGAAAACCTCCACATTTTAGGGACAAAAGTAGATACACCGTATGCTTTCAATTTGATGATGAGTAAGGAACTGAGGGAATTTAAAGATAGAATGATGGAAGGGAGGGAGGAAGTAGAAAAGGAAGGGAAGGGAAGGAAGAATGATGAAGAGGAGAGCAGCAAGGGAGGGAAGAGGAAAAGAGCAAGGGAAGGAGGAAAGAAGGCAGGAAGGACGGTTGAATGATGGATTTGGAAGTTGCACTATTTTAGCAGCAGAGTGTTACAATTATTGGTTTTCCTCATGTACCATGCTGTGTACTGAGTGAATGCTGAGTAAATATGAACTGATTTTTATGTGTCAACATTCATTTTTAAAAATCCTAAAATAAGTATGTGAGATGGGGCAGTGGGAAGTGTCTAAGAAAAGGTGGAATACAGATTTTAAAGATAAAAAATGTTAATGGAAAAAAGCTACAGAAAACAAATCAGGAAGAAATCTGTGAGTAGTCATACTATGTGAAGTGATAAGAATGTTGACTATAGGAAAATGTTAGAAAGAGATTTAATTAAATTATCTTATGCTATCAGCACTCTTTTTTTTTTTTATGTCACAAAAATTATATGTGATGCACAAAGCATTTCTGTGATGCTAGTCTTAGAAAGAATGCCAAGAAAAGCAATACCTTTATTAATCAATAATCAAGACTACTATTGGCACTGAGCAAGAGACTTGTCCAGACAGGGGCTATCCTGCCTGCTTGCATACCTGTTGTTTTGCTAGCATTTTTTCTTTTATTTCTAACTCCATTTTTAACTGTTTTTCCAGAAGGGCAGCTTTCTTCATGATAGTTGCTATAGTGATTTCCTTCTGATGAAGCGCTGCTGTTAGGTCAGAGATTTCATTCCTCATTCTTTCCTGCTCAGAGCTTTGGTACTCTTCCTCCTGATAGAACTGGCTTCTTATCTGCAGCAGATACATTCCAGGAAATATTAGTAAACCTTTTACTTATAGAGCAGCTTAAAGCTTTGACTGGCCATTTTGACTTTTTTTTTTTTTTTTTTTTTAAATACTTACCTTAACTAGAATGTGGAGAAAGTATTATCAAACACTTTTTATGAGGAAATATTTGGCTTAGAGAAGTTAAGTGACTTGCTTAAGTTATAAAGCTAATAATCAACAGAGCTGGGACTAGAATCTAGGACTCTTAGCCTTGAATTCAGTGCTTTTTGATTAAATTATGCTGTAGTGTATGATTAAATACTAAGTATGCTTTTCAGAATCATGTTATAATAAGCTTCAGACTTAATGTAACCACAAAAATGCATTACCTCCTCTCCTGCTTAAGCCTGTGTAGTCTCTTATACTTTTTTTTTTTTTTTTTTTTTAAATCTCTTATACTCTTAATCCTGGCTAAGTCTTGCATTTAGAAACTTCTGGATCATCTTGGACTCCTCCCCACCCTCATCCTCACAAATCCAACCAGGCAGCAAATTCTGACTGTTCTATTTCAATCTCTCTTAAATCTGGCCTTTGCTCTTTATTCCTATAATCACTGTTTTAGTTCAGCCTCTCATCATCTTTCTTGAACTACAACAACCACCTCCAAGTGCTCTCTCCAACATTCACTGCTCCTAATTCTTGAGATTCAGATATAAAGTACACAATCACTGACCTAAGGGTATATAGTGAAGGGGATGTCAGGATAGATTTCCCTAAGGGTCATCAGAACTGACTATCGAAGGACAAATGAAGTCAGTGAGGAGATGATGATGGAGAAGGGCTCAGGCAAGGATGCAGTGAGAAAGAGCAGGGCACACTCAGGGAACTAGGAGTTTGATGTGGCTGGGACTTGAAAGCGTTATGAGAAATAAGGCCAGAGAGCTATGTAGAGGCCATCCACAAGGAGAATTCTATGAATTTGCCTCAGAGCACTTATTTATTAAATTGATTTTTTCCCCATTTCATCTCTACACCTTTCAGTGTATATCTTTTTAAGAAAATGACTCTTAAAAAATGCGAACCCAACATAGTCTGAATATCTCACCATATCTTAAAATATTTAACAATAACTCCATAATATCATATTCAGTCCATATTCACATTTAAAATTAGCCCCAAACCAAAAAATCAACTGCCATAGAGTTGATTCTGACTCATAGTGACCCCCATTGGGTTTCCCAGGCATAAATCTTTGTGGAAGGAGACTGCCCATCTTCCTTCTGCAGAGCGGCTGGTGGGTTTCAACTGCCAACTTTCTGGTTAACAGTCAGATGCCTTAGACACTGTACCACCAAAGCTCCTTTTAAAATTAGCTCCAAAATGTAATAAATGTTTTTTGAGTTTGTTTATTTGAAACAGGATCTGAATATGGTCCACACATTGAGACTGACTCATATCTTTAACGTCGATGCATGTGTGTTTATGTCCTTTCCAAGCATCATTTCATTTAATTCCCACAACAGCTCTATGAGATCAGGACCATTATTGCTCTATTTTGCAGATTAGACATTTAAGGCAAATATGTTTTACAGACATGTTGTAGGTGAAAGGCAGTTTGATTCCAAAACCTATGACCTTACCTACTGTGCTATGCTACTTCTTATGGGCCAAGCCCTAGAAGATTGTTCACTCTTGAAAAAAAAGCTGGGTTCTGGGGTGATGCCTAGTGTGGGATGACATAACGTGAATGTGCACATGTCTGGAAGGCAAACGTGTTCCATCGTAAGGCTTTAGGCCACCATCCTTTCATCTAAATCTATTCCTATTGCTAAACGTTTTAGAATTTCAGAGTTAGACTTGACCTTAAAGATCACATGGTCAAATCCCAGAATTTTACAGATGAAGAAAAGAAAATATTCCCAGGTAAGGAAAGTGACTGGCCTAAATTATTCATATCCTGAGAGCAAAGGAGGAGACTAGTAGACGGGAGCCAAATAATCTAACCCTGAGGACAATATTATAAATCTCCTTTAATCTATCCATTCCATCTCCAGTTTTTTTTTCTTTATAATTTATTTGATGAAGCAATGGGGTTATTTGCTGGGTAAAGTTTGTCTCAGTCTGAATTCATGGGATTATATGATATGAAAGTATTCAAAATATGTGGAGAGTATAACCAAGGTTATTTAATTGTACACAGAGAAACTGTTGAATGTGTGTGTGTGTTCTGCAGTGCACATTTTCATCAAAATGAGAAAAAAAAAAAAAGAAAGTCAGACAAGGAGAAAAAAGAACAGTGTTCAAAATGTAAGGAAAATAATCATTAATTCCTAACACCTTTTCTACACTTAACCTCTAGTAGGTCCCTGACAGTGGTGTAGTTTAACATGTTCCTCTTAAAATGGAACTTTTAAAGTCTGAAAAAATAAACATATTGTTATGAAGGAGTAAATTTTTATTATTTTTTTTACAACATTTCAATATTAAAGCAACATATTATATTGCAAAGCTTCTTTCTAAATGAGATTAATTTACCAGAGCTCCAAATCACTTTTGGCTTCATTAAAAATGCCTATTTTATCACAAAATGAATTACTGAAAATAGCTTTATACTGGAAAAAAGAGAATGGAAATAAAACACTTGCAAGACCCATAATACATGGCTCTTTTTGGTTTTATTACAAGAGAATGAAAATGCTCTCCCACAAACACTTCTTGGAAGCTACAGCTATTTATATACAATTCATATGCTACCTTTTCTGCACAATATTGTACAATCTAGTGGTCTTAAAGAGCCAATAAAGAGATTTGTGCCTCACAGATCTCCTTCCATAGCAAAACTGTTCAAAATAGTAGATTCTTTATATTACTCAAGGCTATATTACCCTATATCTATTTCTATGAGATTTAGAACCATGTTAACTATACTTAGGTCATTTAAATAAATACTCTATCATAATGCATTTATTTGGGACACCAGGAGAGAACAGTTTTTTAAAATTATATTTTTAAATATCAGTAAAATCCATTTCATGTTTTTTTTGACATAAAGTATTCAAACTATAAAGAAAATAATCATTAACTCATAACACCTTTCTATACATAACCTCTAATAGTTCCTTGGCACTTACTCTTGGAGAGACAGGATCTGTATTTCACATCACTGTATCTCCTACAGAAATCAGCAGAATAGCTATAGTCCTACTATTGATGCACAGTATAAATGCTTGTTGAATTTATATAAACAAAAATTCAATTTATGAGCCTATACAATTATGACAAGATCTAGCCTTAATATTTTCACTTCCTGTGAACCAGACACTCTGCTAGGTACCAGATCATAAGTCAAAGCCATGCCCAGTTTTTTTTTTAATTTTAGCAATTGTTTAGATTTTATAGCATTGAATATTCTGATCTTCAAATCCAAAGGCCAGAGAAGTCACTACAATCTAGGATAAACTCATAGAAAAAAAGCCATTACTGGATTTTACTGGAGAAGAGAATATATATGTATTTTTATTATTATTTTTTGATATGAGAATAAAGAACCATAGACTGTTCAAGGACACTGATCAGGTCTTACTCCTTGTAGCCTAAACTTCTGGCAGAGTGCTTACACATGTTAGATGGTTAATGAAAAATGTGGGTATAACTAACAAACATAGCAGTCAGCACTGATTAGGTGCTTGCTCTGAGCTAGGCCCTGTTTTAAGCTGTTCATATGCATTACCTCACTGATTTTAACTTAGGACAAGAGTGTGGACTCTGGAGCCAGACTTTCTGGATTCAAATCTGGCCTTATTCACTTAGCGGTATAATGCTGGGGCAAGTTACTTAATATCTTTGTGCCTTAGTTATCTTAAATGTAAAAGGGGCTAATACTAATCTCTTACTCATAAGATGGTTGTGAGGAATAAATTAATTAGGATTGCTTAAACCCTTTGAACAGTACCTAGCATGCAGTAAAAGTACTATTTACGCGTTGTTGTTACGTGCTGTCGAATCGGACCTGACTCATAGCGACCCCTCCTTGGGTTTCCGAGGCAGTATCACTATGGAAGTAGATTGCCCAACCTTCCTTCCAAGGAGTGACTGGTGGGTTTGAACTGCCAGCCTTCTGGTTAGCAGTCAAGAGCCTTAGGCACTATGCTACCAGAGCTCCTTTAATCCTCATCACAACCATGTGAGGTAGGTACTAATTATCTCCATCCTGGAAATGAGGATCCTAAGCAGTTTGCATAGACAACGTCCACAAGCTTATGCACCAAATATGTGGCTGAGCACCGAAGTCTCTGCTTTCAACCTCCTTTCTATAAGCCACTTCTTATGGAGCCATGGGCCCTCCAAATCTGAGGGGTTAATATCTAGTGGCAGTGTGATGCCATACGGTTTGTGTTTTTTATAGTATCACACAGAAGAATGTTGGGATTAATAGCCTGATAGGTTATTATCTTAAGAGAAAATATAGGAGGAAAAGAAGGGAGTGAGAGAAGAAATTTTTTTGCCCCTTGTTATTCACAGACTTCAGTTCTACCTGGAAGAATGGAGCTCATTATTTTCTGTACCTTGTTCAATTCCTTTTCATGATTTGTTTGATCTGGATTCACAGAAAACACTTCTTTCTTTTTCCTTTCTGGTTCTTTAGTACAAGGTGAATAAGATGATTCAAGTCTACAGATTGAAATAAAATAAGGAATAAAAATTAAGCTTAATTTTATAAATGTTATGATTCTATTGTAAATTTAATTCCTTATTGGTTGCAGAGTTTTGTCATTAGTTTGTTGGAAACATTTCTAGTTACAGAAATTGTAAGTTCTAATATACTCAGATCCCATTAGTATTTACATTTTTAAGTGTGTGAAAATGGTTTTACGAAAAAAGATTTTAAAATGTGGCAATTAATATGGAATTTCAGTTGTACATTAAAAGCGAGCAGAGATTTTACTTCACAGAGATTGCATATGTAGATAAGATTTTTGGATAAGCAGAAAAGACTGTTTTGTCTAATAAATTAGCTAGGGGACCCATTAAAAAAAGGAAACACATCAACCTTGCTTCTGCATAGTGAAAAGAAACTGCAATGGAAGAAGTCCGAGGGGAACAAGTACTCCATAAAAGTGATCAAAAAATGACTAAATCTGATGTCTAACCATCGAGGGCTCAAGTATATCCTTTGGCTGCTCAATTTATAAGATGGAACTGAGGGTACAGTCATGAAAGAACCTGGCTACTAACCAACAGGTCAGAGGTTTAAACCCATAAAGATGCATTAGTCTGCTTCCTTAAAGATTTACAGCCTAAGAAGGTATAGAGGCAGTTCTACTCCATCCTATAGAGTCACTATGAAATTAACTCACTGGCAATGGGTTTGGTTTTTGGTTTATGGCTACTAGAGGGGAAAAGCAGAAATTAGTATAAAATTTCCATAGGAAGTTTGGAGAACTATAACCAAGTAATGTTTACCTCCAAATTAGATGAGCTGGTAAAATAAAAATCATTAAAACACAAAATTAAAGATAAACAGGCAGAAAAAGCAGCATGTTTTCTAGTGATATCAGGCTTAATTCATCTAGTTGAGTCCAGTGTTTTGAGGAATGGTTAATCCATTAGTTTGCAGTAAGCACAATTTTAGACTCCAAAGAACTTTTGAAAAAGTTTCACACATCAAAAGCTTAAACCCCACACAAAAACAAAACAAAAGCTAAGCAATGAGGAGGCAGCTCTTCTTCAGTCATATTTTGAGTGCCTTCCGACCTGAGGCGCTCATCTTCCAGCACTATATCAGACAATATTTCAGGACTGTTCATAAAGTTTTCCAGTAAAACAATGTTTTCACCAGCCAATTCTTTGAGAAGTGTATGGCCCCCTCCTTCAGCCAAGTCTTTGTCTGGAAGCTCCACTGAAACCTGTCCACCAGGGGTGACCCTGCTGGTATTTGAATTACTGGTGGCATAGCCTCCAGCCTCACAGCAACATGTGAGCCACCACAGTACAACAAACTGACAGAAGAAACAGCTGCAAGCTCAAAAGGGGAAGAAATAACTGCAAACATCCATTAACAATTGGAACATGGAGTACAAATCAAGGAAAATTGAAAGTTTTCAAAATTGAAACTGAACACATAAAAATCAATATCCTAGGCATTAGTAAGCTGAAATAGACTGGTTTTGGCCATTTTGAATCAGACAACCATATGATCTACTATGCCAGGAATGACAATTTGAAGAGGAATGGCCTGGTATTCATCATCACAAAAAATGTTTCAAGACCTATCCTGAAATACAATGCATCAGTGATAGGATAACATCCATATGCCTACAAGGAAGACCAGTTAATACTACTATTACGCATCAACCACCAAAGCTAAAGATGAAGAAATTGAAGATTTTTACTAACTTCTGCAGTCTGAAATTGACCAAACATGTAAGTAATTGCCTGTTTGCAATTATTGTAATAATCACCAGTCATTGATTATTACTAGTGATTGGAATGCGAAAGTTGGAGACAAAGATGAATGACTGGTGGTTGGAAAATATGGCCTTGATGATAGAAATGATGTTGGAGATCACATGACAGAATTTTGCAAGACCAATGACTTATTCATTATTGTTGAAAAAGTACCTTTTTTCAACACATAAATGGTAGCTATACATATGGACCTTACCAGATGGAATACACAGGAATCAGATCGACTACATTTGTGGAAAGAGGTGATGGAGAAGCTCAGTATCTTCAGCCAAAATGAGGCCAGGAGCTGACTGTGCAACAGACCATCAATTGCTCATATGCAAGTTCAAGTTGAAGCTGAAGACAATTAAAACAAGTCCATGAAAGCCAAAATATGACCTTGGTTATATTCCATTTGAATTTAGAGACCATCTGAAGAACAAATTTGGCATAATGAACACCAATGACCGAAAACCAGATGAACTGTGGGATGACATCAAGAACATCATCATACATGAAGAAAGCAAAATGTCATTAAAAAGACAGGAAAGGAAAAAAGACCAAAATGGACATCAGAAGAGACTCTGAAACTTACCCTTGAATGGAGAGTAGCTAGAGAAAATGGAAGAAATGACAAGATAAAAGAGCTGAACAGAAGATTCAAAGAGCAGCTTGAGAAGTCAAAGCCAATTATTGTAAAGAAATGTGCAAAGACCTGGGGTTAGAAAATCAAAAGGGAAGAACATGCTTGGCATTTCTCATGCTGAAAGAACTGAAGAAAAAATTCAAGCCTCAAGTTGTAGTATTGAAAGATTCTATAGGCCAAATATTGAATGATGCAGGAAACATCAAAAGAAAATAGAAGGAATACACAGAGTCACTGTACCAAAAGGAATTGGTCAATGTTCATGTATTTCAGTAGATGGCATATGACCAAGAACCAATGGTATTGAAGGAAGAAGTCAAAGCTGCACTGCAGGAATTGGTGAAACGCAAGGCTCCAGGAATTGGAAGAATTCCCACTGAGATGTTTCAACAACGATGCTGCACTAGCAGCACTTAATCATCTATGCCAAGAAATTTGAAAGACAGCCACCTGGCCAACTGACTGGAAAGCATCCATATTTGTACCTATTCCAAAGAAAGGAGATCCAACAGAATGTGGAAATTACTGAACACTATCATTAATATCACACTCAAGTAAAATTCTGTTGAAGATAATTAAAAAATGGTTGCAGCAGTATATTGACTGGGAACTTCCAGAAATGCAAGCTGTATTCAGAAGAGGATGTCGAACAAGGGATATCATTGCTGATGTCAGATGGATCTTGGCTGAAAGCAAAGAATACCAGAAAGATGTTTAATTGTGTTTTATTCACTATGTAAAAGCTTAGACTGTGTGGATCATAACAAAATATGGATAACATTGAGAAGAATGCAAATTCCAGAACACTTAATTGTGCTCATGAGGAACCTGTACATAAACCAGGAGGCTGTTGTTTCAACAGAATAAGTATTATTCTCTTTCAACAGAATAATACAGCATAGTTTAAAATCAGGAAGGGTTGTATCCTTTCACCATACTTATTCAATCTGTATGCTGAGCAAATAATCCAAGAAGCTGGACCACATGAAGAAGAGCATAGCATCAGGATTGGAGGAAGACTCATTAACAACCTGTGACATGCAGATGACACAACCTTTCTTGCTGAAAGTGAAGATGACTTGAAGCACTTACTGATGAAGATTAAAGACTACAGTCTGCAGAATGGATTACACCTCAACATAAAGAAAACAAAAACCTTCACAACTGGACCAATAAGCAGCCTCACAATAAATGGAGAAAAGATTGACATTATAAAACATTTCATATTACTTGGTTCTACAATCAACACCAGTGGAAACAGCACTCAAGAAATCAGATGACATATCACACTGGGCAAATCTGTTGCAAAGACGTCTACAAACTGCTGAAGAGCAAAGATGTCTCTTTGAAGACCTAGCTGTGCCTAACCCAATCCATGGTGTCTCCAATTGCCTCACATGTGTGTGAAAACTGGACAATGAATAAGGAAGACTGAAGAAGAGTTGATGCCTTTGAGTTGTGGTGTTGGTGAAGAACACTGAATGTACCATGGACTGCTAGAAGAATGAACAAATATGTCCTGGAAGAAGAGTAGCCAGAATGCTCCTTGGAAGCGAGAATGGTCAGACTTCATCTCACCTACTTTGATAATATTGTCAGAAGGGACCATTCCTTGGAGAAGGATATCATGCTTGGTAAAGGGGAGGGTCAGTGAAAAAGGGGAAAGCCCTCAATGAGATGGATTGACACAGTGGCTGCAATGATGGGCTCAAGTATTGCAAGCATTGTGAGGCTAGCACAGGACTGAGCAGTATTTTGTTCTGTTGTACATAGGGTCTCTGTGAGTCGGGGCCTACTTGACAGCACCTAACAACATCAACAAAGCAGTGATGGAGAAATAACAAATTTAAAGATTGAAGATAAAAGATCTTTGAAAAGTAGTGGTATGTCTGAGTTACATGGATCTAGACTAGATAGCTTTTTTCCATTTATCAGATATATATGTTAACTGTAGAAAACAAAGAAAAATATAAAATACTGCTATAATCTTATAATCTAGAAAAACCATCATTGACATTTTTGTCTATATTAGTTGTCTTTTCCTCTATGTATTTTTGTGAACAAATAAATGCACGTTTCCCATACAATCAGGATACACTGTACATATTATTTTGAAAAGTTTTTGTTTTTCACTTAGGTAGCATAGCGCCTAAGGCACTTGACTGCTAACCAGAAGGCTGGCGGTTCAAACCCACCAGCCACTCCTTGGAAGGAAGGTGGGGCCATCTACTTCCATAGTGACACTGCCTCGGAAACCCAAGGAGAGGTTGCTATGAGTCAGGTCTGACTCGAAGGCACATAATAAATATATTGCGAGCAATTCTATTTTATCCTGTATTGTTCTATAACAACATTTCAAGATCAGTCATATTTTTATTAGCTGAGCTCTGGTGGTGTAGTGGTTAAGGGATTTGGCTGCTAACCAGGTCAGCAGTTTGAAACTACCATCTGCTCTGCGGAGGAAAGATGAGGTGGTCTGCTTCAGTAAAGATTTACAGCTTTAGAAACTCAATGGGGGTCACTATGAGTCAGAGTCGCCTTGATGGCAGTAAGTTTTGTTTTTCTGGTTTTACTTTGGAAGAAGTGGAAAAAATTAAATTTCCTATTTTTAAATTCTTCCTAAGCAACTGAAGACAGTGGAATGCTGAACTGAATGGTAAAAATCTAATAGTAGTCTTACAAAGTGTGATGAATGAATGGAAAAATTTCAAGCTTCTGTGTGGATGAGTACAAAGAAGAAACCCACTCAATCATGACAATATAAAATGCTAACATAAATATAAAAAGGAATGATCAATTGTCATGTAGGAAAGGGGAGTTAGAATTATTTTTAATAATTCTCTTATTAGCCCAGGATACTTCTACAACAAAAAAGAAAAATCTTAGCATTATAGAGAAAGATTCTGAAAACTAATAAAAAATTATTACTATTTCTATAAAACTATGGAGCATCTAGACTTAGTAGTCTGGGCTGCTTCATCTTAACTGTAAAGAAGAAATGGCTCATGGAAAAGAAACCAAAACAATAAAGCAGGTAGATCATTCACATGAGAATAAACTAGTAGGATTAGAAACTTTGAGTGGGAAAGACAAATCCTGAGAATACTATGCCCCAAATCTAAAGTATAATGGAAGCTTTGAAAAGTAAATACCTAAGTTTTCATCAAATTTCAGAATATTAGAACCAAAGGATGCCCTTCAAATGAGAATGATGTACTTTGGAGGCTAAAATAAATACAAAATTAAGTGAAAAATGGCAATCAGGTATAACAAAAATATATATTTTAAAATGCATTTTATTGAAATATAATTTATGTACAGTGAAATACACAAAACTAAAGTGACATGGCTCAATGCATTTCTTTTTCAGTGTTCCCTCCCCTCCCCTTCCACCCCTGGCAACCAATAGAGAAAGTTTCTCTCCATATATAAACCTTTCCTTGACACTCCACAACAACGAACTAATACTATATTTGTCCTTCTGTGATTGACTTATGTCTCAGCATAATGTCCAAGTTCATCTATATTATGTGGTGTTTTGCAGTCTCTACATTATTCTTTAGTGCTGCATAGCATTCCATTATGTGTATGTACCATAGTTTGGTCATCCACTCTTCTGCTATAAATCTTGAGGTAAGTCCCTTGCCAGATATGCAATTATCGGCAAATATGAATTTGTTGCTGTCATTTTTGTTATGTGCTTTCTTGTGGTGTCGATTTCTTTGTTCAATATAACTTTCTATGCTGAGCTCATTTTGTTTATGAATCGTGCTATCACTTCCTTCATTGCTATTGTTTTAGTATTTGCTGAATATTTATGCTGGTCCTCTTTTTTGATGTGAAGGTTTATCATTTTTCTTTGAGTTTACCCTGTGATTTATAGTTTTTCTCCCAAGTTTAGAACAGTCCATTCTATCTTGTAGTTGTCTTGACTTCCCTACCATCTAGAAGTTCTGTAACAACACAGTTTTTTCCCACTTTTTGGTTTGTAGTTGTTCTCATTTGTCAATTGATGTCTCTGGTTCCCTGTTTACAATCTTGTAGGCTTATTTACTTTGGATACTTTCATAGCTGGGTTGGTTTCTGGGTTATATCATCATGTATGTTAATGGTCAGCTGTTGTTGGCTGTTGTTGCTTCTCTGTCCAAATGGCTCCCTTTAGCATTTCTTGTAAGGTTGGTCTGGTTTTAACCAATTTTCTTAATTTCTGCTTATCTGGAAATGTCCTAGTTTCACCATCATATTTGAGGGACAGTTTTGCTGGGTACATAATTCTTGGTTAGAAATTTTTCTCTTTCAGGGTTTTATATATACCATCCCATCGTCTCCTCGTCTGCATGGTTTCTGCTGAGAAATCCGAGCTTAGTCTTATTGGTTGCCCCTTGTAGGTAACTTCTCGTTTTTCCCATGCTGCTCTCATGATTCTTTCTTTGTCTTTGGTTTTGGTAAGTTTGATGATGATATGTCTGGGTGATTTTCTTTTGTGGTCTACCCTGTTTGGGGTTCATTTGATTTCCTGAATAGATATATTCTCATCTTTCATCATACCAGTAAAATTCTCTTCCAATAAACCTTCGGCAATTTTCTCTATGGTTTTATTTTTCTCTTCCTATTCTGGAATTCAAATTACATGTAGATTATTCCTTTTGATGGTATCCCACATGAACCGTAGGCTTTCTTCATTTTGTTTTGATCTTTTTTCTGATTTATCCCTTTCCAAAGAAGTGTTCAGGTATTTACCTTCAATCTACCTAATTCTGTCTTCCATTGACTCAATTCTGCTCCTTTCCCATTCAATGTCTTATCTATTTCTGAAACTTTAGTATTAATCTTCTGGATTTCTGTGTGTAGATTTTGTATCATTTCTAATTTTTCATTTATTTTGTCATTTTGTTCTTGTATTGTCTTTCAAAATTGTTCTAGGGTTTTCTCTGTGTTTTCCTTGTCTGTCTCTCAATTTGTTGAAGACACCTAAATATAATTCTTTTGAATTCCTTATCAGGGAGTTCCAATGCTGCATCTTCCTCAGGGATGTGTTTTGGGTCTGTATCCTGGTCCCTTGTTTCTCCTTCTGTATCTTGCTTCATTGTGTGGACTGTGATGCTCTGTACTCTCCGAGGCATTTTGATGTTTTTGTGTTTACATTTAATTGGTGATTGCATTTTGGAGTGACTTGTCCACGATTTTCATTTTCTTTGTTTTGTTTGTATGTTATCTACATAAGTAGGGTACTGTGCTGTGCTCCTCTATTCGCTAGTTGACAGCACTTATACACTCACCACTTGCCTCCTTTCCTGTTGTTAGCCTCTCATATGTCCCTGCTGACCTTGGCAAACAGAGCCTATTCTTAGGTTCCTGGAATCTGAATGAGAATGCTATTACTTTAAAATCCAACATGGTTGCCACTTGTAAAGATTCAAAATGGCTGTGCCCTCAGTCACTTTAAATATCCAAAATGACCACCGCTTGTAAACATTGAAAATGGCTACGCCCATGGTAACTTTGAATATCCAAAATGGCTGCCACATGTAAACAATCAAAATGGCCCCGCCCTCCGGACAGCGGAACGTCAACAGCTCAGGTTGTCTCCCACCTTGCTGTTTCCCTTCCTAGTCATAGGCCACCAGCGCAGTTGTCCCTGCAGCCCTTGGTGACCAGGGTTGATCTTTAGGTCAATTCTGAGGTCCCAGTACCACTTGGAAATATTTAGCCTGTTGGTCCCATTAGAGTAGCTGGCAGTCTGCAGCTCCGACTGTCTCTGTACTCACTGTTTTCATTCAGGTTTTTCCACTAGTTGGAAAAACACTTCTGCATAGTTCTTTTCAAAGCTCAGGGCTCCTTTGTATCTCTGTTTTTTCTTTTCTTTGTTGAAGAGGGTCTGTGTTGCTTGTCTGCCTATTCTTCCATCTTACTGAAAGTCCCATAACAAAAATATTTTATTGATAAAAAAAATGTGAATAAATCTAAGATTTTAGAAGAATCATGTATTGAGGGAAATCTGGCCAGTTTTGAATTCAGCATTAGCCTTGTGAGATAGTGGTACAGAAAGTACTTACAATGCTCTTGACAACACCAGAGCAAGACACAGTTGAATGGGTTTTTTCTTTGTATAAAGACATTTCACACCAACTTACCACACTGAAACAGTGTCTTACACATAATAAATATCCAATAGATTTACTAATGATTGATGCTGATGACCTACAGCTTGTATACAAAACATTCAGTGATGCTGACTGGTTCATAGACACTCAACCATCTTTGATGAGGCACACAATAGGTTATTTTTGGGGATCTTAATTTGCCATTTTTTGTTAAGTGTAGAACTCAAAGAAATGCTTAGCAGTTTCACAACTTTGAAGGAATAAGTATTGCCTTTAAGACATTATGATCATCTTCCAGTAAAATAATCCTCACCATTTGACTGTTCAATTTTTAAAATCCTATCATTGGTTTGGCATTAGCCTTCTGATTCTGAGAAAAATTCCACTTCTAATGACAATTAGATCATCAATGAACTGTTAAAGCAGCCAAGCTGTCTGTTCACAAGCATAAACATTTAATTGTCCTCAGCAGTTCCATTTCCTTTGTGGTTATCGAATAAATAATATGTGTGTGATTTTAAAAAAGGAAAAAAAAATCTACCCTAATAATGAATCCTTAATAGAAGTGACAAGGTAGTGAGTTTGGAGGCCAAAATAAATGTAATGTTTATAGAGGAAAAAGTTAATGTCAGATTTTTAAGTAATCAAAGAAAAGCCTTTAAAAATACGGAATAAGCCTTATTTTCCAAACATAATAAATGCCGTTTAATAAAAAAATATTGTTTTTCTGATGGCCTGAAGAATAACAGGCTCCAGAGAATTTCTGACTTATTACAACACATAAATATCCATAAATCAGAACCTGATGTAATTTTCTAGGTTAATAAAAATATTAATTTTTAAGATAAAATAATTAACCGTTAATTTATTTTTAATATCTAAAATTACCCACTAAGAGCACATAAATATAAAATAGGATTTTTATGCTAGTTTCAGATATAAACTCTAAAAAACATTCAAACATCATTTTTAATCATTTCTTTCAGACTCTCCAATATAAAGAATATACCTTTTTTGGTTATCTTGAGCATTCTGAAACTCCCCCATTTTTAATAATTCTCTGTGCAACTGTAGTCGTTCCATTTCTATAATTCTCAAGAGATCATCACGTGATCGTAACTCACTTTTAACCTCTGAGAGTCCTGCTTCCATGGCCTAAATAAAAAATTAAAAATTTTCAATGCCCATTTTTTGATATCATGATATATAATACACTTAAAAATATTTAACATCTATAAACTAGCCTGATTTTAAATGAACTAATATTTAATCTTGTGCTGGATCTATTATTTTATAGAATTCCATTCCTTCATTCATTTGTTCAACAAATATTTATTAAGCTCTTATTATGTGTTCAGCTGGGGATATAGACTCAAAACCTGTCTTTAGTGAGCTTACAGCCTAGTGATAGAGACAAAGAGTATGCAAATCATCACACAAACATAGCCACAGTATATGTAAATTTGAAAGAGTACAATATAAAAGTATGAATAAAATACGAATGCATAAAATTTTAATTAATGTAAATCTTTCCAAAATTACAAAAGATATTAACCAAGAATCATCTCATTCCAAAGCTTGTCAATGAAGTGAATTATAAATTGTGGTTCCACTACTGCCAATCTGTGGCATACTAGAAATACCAAAAATGTCTATATATTGTAAATAGAAGACTAAAAGTTGTTGGGAAGGATCCAGTTAGGAGTGAGAAGGGATGATAATAATGGTGTCAGGTTCCTGAGAAAGGGTGTTGGATGGACCCCAAAGCAAAGGTGGAAGAATTGCCTATTGTAAAAGAGAGACTGGCTCCTTTCTCACAACAGGAAGGAAGATGGAATGTAGGCATAGTCATCCATTACAGTATGGAGACATAAGAATGGTTGTCTGTTGGCTTCTATTTTCTTTGTGAATATAAGACAAAATCATAGGCTGACAGCAGAAACAGGGGTGGAGGTGGGGTATGGGAGTGATTTTTGAGAGTGCGGAAGGTTTGAAATGGCAATTATAGACAATCGGACAGTTAGCTAATTGAAGAAACCCAGTATTGTTGGGTAGTGTTGAGTACCCATTAGAAATTTGTAATTATGACCTGTTGAGTGATTTTCTCCAGCAATACTTGCCTGCTCTCTACAAGAGAGGACTGGAGGAGTCCTTCCACATCATCAAGGCCCTTCCACTCAGTTTTACAGAGAAACTAATATTTATTAAGTGTGCCTGACCTAGGTCATCAAATCCATCCCCATTTTTATAGATGAGGAAATTGAGGGCCAGAATTGGTCCAAAATTATACAGCTCATAAAAATTATACAGCTCAGACTAGGAAAGAAAAATCCAGAACTTTGACTCTTAGTCCACTTAGAACATTTAAAGTACAAAACCATTTTTCACTCAAAGGAAATGAAGCAGACCTGTATTGATAAAGACAATGATGAAGAATTTAGTAAAAAGTTCCTCTGCTAAAAAAGCTATAGAAAACACTTTATAGATTTCTGCAAAAAATAATTTTTTCAAAAATTATATATATAGTTTAATAATAGATCTTTTGAAACATAATTCACATACCATAAATTTCACCCAACTAAAGTGTACAGTTCAGTGGTTTTCAGAGTATTCAGAGTTGTGGAACCATCATCACTATCTAATTCCAGTATATTTCCATCAAACCCCCAAAGAACTTCATACCCATTAGTAATCACTCTTCATTTTCCCCTCAACCCCTCCAACACTAATCTATGTTTTGTCTATATGGATTTCCTTATTCTGTATATTTTATATAAATGGAATCATACAATATATGGCCTTTTGTGACTGGCTGCTTTCACTTAGCAGTACTTTCAAAGTTTACCCATGTTACAGCATGTATCAGTATGTAATTTCCTTTTCATGGCTGAATAATATTTCATTGCATAAATATACCACATTTTGTTTTTCTAGTCTTCAGTTGATAGACATTTGAGTTGTTTCCAGTTTTTGGGTATTATGAATAATGCTGCTATGAAAATTTACATACATGCTTTTTTGTGGACATTTGTTTTCTTACTCAATAATTCTTATCCAAGTATTTACAAAGCCTAGAAAAATAGTTGTGTAGGTGGTATGGGGCATAATTTCCAGGATGCATTAATTTTTTTTTTTTAACTAAGCCTTAAGTATATGCTATTTTGTAGGAGATCTAGAGACCAGGGTTCAGGAAAGAACCTAGCTGCATTACTTTAATCCAGAACTTCCTAGCTGACTTGGAAATAGGTATAAAAACAGATTCAAATCGCTAAGTTAATATGGGTTCCAAAGACTTGTTTGGATAAAATCCCTGATTTAAACAGTGAGTATTTTCAGGTGAGGTTAGAATTTCAAAATAAACACAAAAGAAATATAAAACACTAGATTGCTAAGTGGAAAGGCAAATTAACTTGAAGTGGCTGTCCCAGTACCTTGCAGTTGAAGGCGGCTTTGCAAATTTGCCACTGTTGTTGTTGTTATGTGCCGTGGAGTGGGACCCGACTCATAGCAACCCCTCCTTGGATTTCCGAGGAGGTATCACTACAGAAGTAGATTGCCCAACCTTCCTTCTGAAAAGTAGCTGGGGTTTGAACCGCCAGCCTTCTGGTTAGAAAGCCCATAAACACGAAGCTGCTTGTGGAAAAGTGGGCCTGCCTTCACTTGGAGGCCAGGATACACAAGTGCTATGTCTCTAGGCCAGGAAAAGTGGTGTTACTATGAATCAAGGTTAACTAAAATTCTACAAAATGTACATCATGTTTTTACTGTTAGTTATTAGAAAGTAAGAATGACATTTGGAGACTTCATTGAGGAAAAGAAAAGGCTTTGATTTTTCCTTTTCACAGGAGAATAACTGTTATTTAAATAATGATATGTACAGATGTGAGAGTACTTAACAAATAATCTGCTACTGGCTGCAGGCAGAGCCAAGTACCTTCAAGTGCCTGAGAGTAAGTTTGGGATGCTTAGAAGAGAAGCTAAACACTGGTACGTATTAGCAAAAACAATTGCTAGAACTGATTCTTAGTGATTTACCATAAGATCATTGCTTTTAAACAATAGCCTGAGGAGACAGCAGCACCAACTCTAGTCAGAAATTTAGAATTTAGGACTCAGCCTAGAGCTACTGAATCAGAATATGCATCGTAATAGTTCCCAAATGATTAAAGTTTAACAAATGCTGTTTGACAGCAGTGTTTCTTTCTTTTTCCTTCTTTGGTTATAAATTATCACACAGTTAGAAGAGTCTACTGAGGTTGACAGTAGGTTCGAGAACTTTTAAGAATCTGGGACAGAAAAATGGCTTTCCCCTGAACAGGCTGGGAAATATTCCATTTGGTACTTAGATAACTTGCACCAGAATCACCTGTTGTGCTTTTTAAAAATTGTTTCTCCCTGCCCCAAAAACAATACACTTTGATTCAATAGATCTTTATTTTTATAAAACTTTGGTAATGTTTAAAATTACTTAGGGATACTGTTTGTTGTCATTACGTGCTGTCTCATAGCGACGCTGTGTCCAATAGAACGAAACACTGCCCGCTCCTGCGCCACCCTCACAATCCTTGCTATGCTTGAGCCCATCACTGTAGCCACGGTGTCAATCCATCTCATTGAGGGTCTTCCCCTTTTTTGTTGGCCCTCTACTTTACCAAGCACCAAAGTATGAAAGATGAAATCTGGCCTTTCTCACTTCTAAAGAACATTCTGGCTGTATTTCCACCAAGACAGATTTGTTTGTCCATGTTACTTTCAATATTCTTTGCCAACACAACAATTCTAATGCATCAATTCCTCTGCTGTCTTCCTTATTCACTGTCCAGCTCTCACGTGCATATGAAGCTATTGAAATTACCATGGCACACCTTAATCTTTTAAGTGACATCTTTGCTCTTAAACACTTCAAAGAGGTCTTTTGCAGAAGATTTGCCCGATGCAATAAATTGTTTGATTTATGCAATAAATTGTTTGTTTGACTGCTGCTTCCATGGACATTGATTGTGGATCTAAGTAAAATGAAATCCATGACAACTTCAATCTTTTCTCCATTTATCAAGATTATTGATATTGGTCCAGTTGTGAGGATTTTTGTTTTCTTTATCTTTATCTTCTTTATGTTTCTTTAAGTTCTTTATGTTTACCCATTCTGTAGGCTGTAGTATTTGATCTTCATCAGTAAGTGCTTCAAATCTTCTTCACTTTCAGCAAGCAAAGTTGTGTCATATGCATATCACAGGTTGTTAATGGGTATTCCTCCAATCCTGATGCTACACTGTTCTTCATATAATCTGACTTCACTGATTATTTGATCAGCACACAGATTGAATAAGTATGGTGAAAATATACAACCCTGATGCACACCTTTCCTGATTTTAAACCCTGCAGTATCCCCTTGTTCTGTTCAAACTACTGCTTCTTGATCTATGTAAAGGTTCCTTATAAGCACAATTAAATGTTCTGGAATTCGCATTCTTTGCAATGATATCCGTAATTTGTTATGATCCACACAGTCGAATGCCTTTGCATGGTAAACAAAATATAAGTAAACATCTTTCTGGTACTCTTTGCTTTCAGCCATCTGACATCAGCAATGATATCCCTTGTTCCATGTCCTATTCTCAAACTGGCTTGAATTTCTAGCAGTTCCCTGTCAATGTACTGCTGCAACTCTTTTTGCATTATCTTCAGCAAAATTTTGTGTGTGATTTTACTGGTATTGTTTTATAATTTTTGCATTTTTTTTGGATCAACTTTCTTTGGAATGACCATAAATATGTATCTTTTCCAGTCAGTTGAGCAGGTAGCTGTCTTCCAAATTTCTTGGCATAAACAAGTGAGTACCTCTAGCACTGCATCCATTTGTTGAAACATCTCAATGGATATTTTTGTCAATTCCTTCAGTGCAGGTTGGACTTCTTCCTTCAGTACCATTGGTTCTTGATGATATGCTTCCTCCTGAAATGGCAGAACATTAACCAGTTCTTTTTGGTACAGTGACTCTATATATTCCTTCCATCTTCTTTTGATGTTTCCTGTATCGTTCAATATTTTGCTCACAGAATCCTTCAATATTGCAATTTGAGGCCTGAATTTTTTTCCTCAGTTCTTTTGCCTTGAGAAATGCTAAGTGTGTTCTTCCCTTTTGATTTTCCATCTCCAGGTTTTTGCACATTTCAGTACAATACTTTACTTTGTCTCCTTGAGCTACCCTTTGAAATCTGTTCAGATCTTTTACTTCATCATTTCTTCCATTTGCTTTAGCTACTCTCCTTTCAAGAGCAAGTTTCAGAGTCTCTTCTGACATCTTTTTTGGTCTTTTCTTCCTTTCCTGTCTTTTTAATGACCTTTTGCTTTCTTCACATATGATGTTCTTGATGTCATCCCACAGCTTGTCTGGTCTTTGGTCACTGATGCTCAATGCATCAAATTTATTTTTCAGATGGTTTCTAAATTCAGGTGGGATATACTCTGGGTCATATATTTGCTTTTGTGGGCTTGTTTTCATTTTCTTCAGTTTCAACTTAAATTTGCATATGAGCAATTGATGGTCTGATCCATACTCAGCCTCCAGCCTTGTTCTCACTGATGATATTGAGCTTTTCCATTGTCTCTTTCCACAGATGTAGTCGATTTGATTCCTGTGTATTCCATCTGGTGAGTTCCAATTATATAGTCATCATCTATGTTGTTCAAAAAATATATTTGCCATGTGTGGTGGTTATGTTTGTGTGTCAACTTGGCTGGGCCTGGTTGAGTGTCTGGGCAGCCGGTTGTAGTTATTCCCATGATGAGACTGGCAATCAGCCCCATGGTGGGATCTACCACAAGCAGCTGAGTAGCTGCCTTAGGGAATGTGGTCTGCTTCCCATATATAAGAAGCAGCTTTGGGAATGGTCTCTAGCTTATGGCACACTTGGACCCTGCATGTAGCTGTGTCATTGTTCAGCAGCCTGCCATGTTCTGCTGACCTGGGGACTTACAATGGACTTGAATTAATGGCCTGTCATGTGGTTTGGTAACATCGGGACGGTGCCCTTTTACTTGTCAACCTTGAGTTTGTCAGCCTCAGCAGCCAGCAGCTGTCTGAGTGAAGAAAAGCCTCTAGCTTCAGTGGGCCGGGAGCTGGAGGCAGAGCTGAAGGCCAAGGTTGAGGGACTTTCACCCAGCCCTTAGAGCTTGGCACTTTGAACTTGGACTTAGAGCCTCCAAATTGTAAGAATAAACTCCTATTTGTTTAAGTCATCCCATTTGTGGTATATTCTTGTCAGAACAGCACTAGGTAAACAGAACATCACAAATAAGTAATTTATCTTGTAAAATGTTATCATGTGATTTCTGTCATCATCTCTATCACCAAATCCATATTTTCCAACTACCTATGCTTCTTCCTTGTTTCCAACTTTCACATTCCAATTATTCAATTAATTATCAATACATTTTCGTCGCATGTTTGGTCAATTTTGGACTGCAGAAGTTGTTAAAAAAAATTTCAGTCTTTTCATCTTTGGTGCATAAATTTGAGTAATAGTCAAATTAACTGGTCTTCCTTATAGACATACAGATATTATCCTACCACTGAAGCACTGTACTTAGGATAGATCTTAAAATATTCTTTTTGATGATACATGCAAGATCATTTCTCTTAATTTGTCCTTCCTAGCATAGTAGATTATATGATCGTCCAATTCAAAATGGCCAATACCTGTCTATTTCAGCTCACTAATGTCTAGGATGTTGGTCTTTATCCATTCTCTTTCATTTTTTGACAACTTCCAATTTTCTTAGATTCATACTCTATACATTCCATGTTCTAATTATTAATGGATATTTACAGCTGTTTCTGCCCATTTTGAGTCATGTGACATCAGCAAATGAAGATCCTGAAAGCTTTACTCCATCTGTTTTTTAAGGCAGATTCCACAGTAAGGAGGCAGCTCTTCCCCAGTTGTATTCTGAGTGCCTTAGAACCTGAGGGGTTCATTTTCTGGCACTGTATTAGACAATGTTTCCCTGCTATCTGTAAAGTTTTTAGTGACTTTCTTTTCCCCCCCAGAAGTGGATCTGGCCATGTTCTTCTTCCTAGTCTTAGTCTGGAGGCTCTGCTGGAACCTGTCCACCATGAGTGGCCCTGCTGGTATTTGAAATACTGGTGGCATAGCTTCCAGCATCACAGTAACATGCAAGCCACCACACTACAACAAACTGACAGACAAGTGGAATACTGTCTAGGATTGCTTTATCTAGGTCTTTATGTGCACCTAAAGCATTAAAAAGAGAATAGGTATTATTTGGCAGATGCCATAAGTCTTTTACACCTGCCCTCCAAGAAATGACTATAGGCAATCCCTGGGTTATGAACAGGATTCGTTCCTAAACGCGTCTTCATGTTGAGTTTGTTGGTTAAGTAGAAACAGGTGTGTATGGTTCTTATTTAGCTTTACTTTAGCTCAAGAAAAGGCTCAAAGGCTTTTCAATGATATGAAAGCTACACATATAGAAAGTGAAGGTGATGGTAATGAATAATTTGTTTTGAGGAAGGGTCGGTTCATTCATTTCAAAGTGAGGGCAAATTTACATAATATTAAAGGGCAAGTAGGAGTTGTCTGTAAGTCGGTGTTCATAACCCAGAGGACTGACTACGTAACTCTGCAGGGTACTAGTAGCTATCACATGGGGAGTAGACCTTGAGAGCTGACCCGTTGGAGTAGGAGCGATATTATTGGGTACGTTTCGATATAATCTAAAATATGAACCAATAAATGTCAAGTTTTGTTGTTGTTGTTTATCATCAAGTACTATATGCCACAGTCATCTTCCCTCTGTCTCTAACCTGTAGAGGTGAGACTCAGGGATAGGTAAGAATCAGAAATGTAGTGTATATTATTTTATATTAAAAATATTTTACTTTTGATGTCTTGTCCAAATAACTGTTAAACTGTTTGCTTTGATATCCTGCTTTGATTTGATTTACTTTTAACTTACCAGGGTGGGAAGTACATGCTATGCTTGATCTACAATCATAGTATTTAAAACTTTTGTTAATTTGCAATAATTTAGTTGCTCTTGGCACTTGTGAGGTAGGTAGTATTATACTTTCACTTTCTGATAATGGCAACTGGATTTTAAGTGGTTTCTCAAAAGTGAAGTACCACAAGTAGATGGCTTTAACAAACAGAAATTTATTTTTCACTGTTTAGGAGGCCAGATGTCCAAATTCAGGATGGTGGCTGTAGGGGAAGATTTTCTCTCTCTGTCGACTCTGGAGGAAGGTTCTTTTCTCTTCTGAGCTTCTGTCCTAGGTGATCTTGATGTGGCTTGACATCTCTCTCTTCCCACTTCTGCTTCTTTCCTTGCTTGCTTAATCTCTTTTATATCTCAAAAGACATAGACTCAAGATACACCCTACACTAATCCTCCCTCATTAACATAACAAAGACAAACCATTCCCAAATGAGATTATAACCACAGGCATAGAGGTTAGGATTTACAACACAAATTTTTGAGGGACACAATTCAACCCATAGCACCCAGATTTATTGTAATTTTAAACAAGAAATTGATGTTCCCTTATTGCTTTCTTCCCAGATTTCTGAAGTAGACTCTTTGAAAAGTGTCATGGATGTGGTTGTTGTTAGGTGCCATTGAGTCATCTCCAACTCATAGCAACCCTGTGTACAATAGAACGAAACACTGCCCGGTCCTGTGCCAGCCTCACAATCCTTGCTACACCTGAGCCCACTGTTGCAGCCACTGTGTCAATCCACCTTGTTGAGGACCTTCCCCTTTTTCATTGACCCTCCACTTTACCAAGCGTGATATCCTTCTCCAGGGAATAGTCCCTTCTGACAACATGACCAAAGTAGGTGGGACGAAGTCTGGCCATTCTACTTCCAAGGAGCATTCTGACTGAACTTACTCCAGGACAGGTTTGTTAGTTCTTTTAACTCATAGTACTTTCAGTATCTTTGCCAACACTACAACTCAAAGGCATCAACTCTTCTTTGGTCTTCCTTATTCATTGTCCAGCTCTCATATGCATATGAGGAGGTTGAAAATATGGCATGGGTTGGGCACACCTTAGTATTTAAGGAGACATCATTGCTCTTCAGCACTTTAAAGAGGTCTTTTGCAGCAGACTTGCTCAATGCAATACATCATCTGATGTCTTGACTGCTGCTTCCATTGGCATTTATTGTAGAACCAAGTAATATTAAGTCTTTGACAACTTCAGTCTTTTCTCCATTTCTCATGATGCTGCTTATTGGTCCAGTTGTGAGGATTTTTGTTTTCTTTATATTGAGGTGTAATCCATACTGAAGACTATAGTCTTTAATGCTCATCAGTAAGTGCCTCAAGTCATCCTCACTTTCAGCAAGCAAAGCTGTGTCATCTGGGTATGGCAGTTTGTTAATGAGTCTTCCTCAAATCCTGATGCCATGTTTTTCTTCATATGGTCCAGCTTCTCAGATTATTTGCTCAGCATACAGATTCAAATAGTGTGGTGAAAAGTTTAAACCCTGATGAACTCCCATTCTGAGTTTGAACCATGCAGTATCCCCTAGTTCTGTTTGAACAGCCTCCTGGTCTATGTACATGTTCCTCATGAGTACAGTTAAGTGTTCTGGGTTCCCATTCTTCTCAGTGTTATCCACAATTTGTTATGACTCACACACACAATCAAATGCTTTTGCATAGTCAATAAAACACAAGTAAACATCTTTCTGGTTTTCTTTGCTTTCATCCAACATCCTTCTGACATCAGCAATGACATCCCTTGTTTCTTAACCTCTTCCAAATTCAGCTTGAATTTCTGGAAGTTCCCTGTCAATATACTGCTGCAGCTGTTTTTGAATTATCTTCAGTAAAATTTTACTTTCATGTGATATTAATGATATTGTTTGATAATTTCCACATTCTCTGGGATCACCTTTCTTTGGAATGGGTACAAATATGGATCTCTTCCAGTCAGTTGGCCAGGTGGCTGTCTTCCAAATCTCTTGGCATAGCCAAGTGAGTGCCTCCAGCATGGCATCCACTTGTTGAAACATCTCAATGGGTATTCCTTCATTTCCTGGAGCCGTGTTTCTTGCCAATTCCTGTAGTGTAGCTTTGATTTTTCCTTCAATACCATTGGTTCTTGATCATATGCCACCTCCTGAAATGGGTGAGCATCGACCAATTCTTTTTGGTACAGTGACTCTGTATTCCTTCCATCTTCTTTTGATGCTTCCTGCATCATTCAATATATTTCCCACAGAATCTTTCAATATTACAACTCGAGGCTTAATTTTTTTCTTCAGTTCTTTCAGCTTGAGAAATGCTGAGTGTTCTCTTCTGATTTTCTAACTCTAGGTCTTGGACATTTCATTATAATAATTGATTTTGTTTTCTCAAGCTACTCTTTGAAATCTGTTCAGCTCTTTTATCTTCTTCCATTTGCTTTAGCTACTCTCTATTCAAGGGCAAGTTTCAGATTCTCTTTTGACATCCATTTTGGTCTTTTCTTCCTTTTCTGTCTTTTTAACAGTCTTTTTCTTTCTTCATGGATGATATTCTTGATGCCATCCCACAATTGCTCTGGTTTTCAGTCATTGGTGTTCAATGCTTCAGATCTACTCTTTAGATAGTCTCTAAATTCAGGAGGGATAAAATCAAGGTCCTATTTTGGTTCTTGTGGACTTGCTTTAATTGTCTTCAACTTCAACTTGCTTATGAGCAGTTGATGGTCTGTTCCAGTCAGCCCCTGGCCTTGTTTTGGCTGAAGATATTGAGCTTCTCCATCATGTCTTTGCACAGATGTAGTTGATCTGATTCTTGTGTCCATGTGTACAATGGCTGTTTGTGTTGTTGAAAAAAGGTATTGGCAATAAATAAGTCACTGGTCTTGCAAACTTATATCATATGATCTCCAGCATTATTTCTATCACCAAGGCCATATTTTCCAACTGCTGATTCTTGTTTGTTTCCAACTTTTGTATTCCAGTCACGAGTGATAATCAATACATTTTGATTGGCTGTTTGGTGAATTTCAGACTGTAGAATTTGGTAAAAATCTTCAACTTCCTCATCTTTGGCTTTGGTGGTTGATGCATAAATTTGAATAGTAGCAGTATTAACTGGTCTTCACTGTAGGTGTATGGATATCATCCTATCACTGACAGCATTGTACTTTAGGATACATGTTGAAAACATTCTTGTGATGATCAATGCCATACATTCCTCTTCAACTTGTCATTCCTCGCATATGGTTGTGTGATTCAAAATGGCTAAAACTAGTCCCTTTCAGGTCACTAATGCCTGGGATATTGATCTTTGTGTGTTCCATTTCATTTTTGACAACTTCCAATTTTCCTAGATTCACACTTCATATATTTCACGTTCCAATTATTAATGGATGTTTGCAGCTGTTTATTCTCATTTTGAGTCATACCATATCAGGAAATGGAGGTCCCAAAAGCTTTACTCTCTTCACATCATTAAGGTCGGCTCTAATCTGAGGAGGCAGCTCTTCCCCAGTCATATCTTGAGTGCCCTCTGACCTGTGGGGCTCATCTTCTGATACTATATTGGACAATGTCTTAGGGCTATTCATAGAGTTTTCCAGTAATATATCAGACAGTGTTTCCATGCTATTCATAAGGTTTTCACTGGCCAATTCTTTGAGAAGTGGATAGTCTCTTCCTTCTTCCGAGTCTGTCTTGTTCTGTAAGCTCCTGAAACCTGTCCACCATGGGCAACCCTGCTGGCATTGGGAACATTGGTGGCATAGCCTCCAGCCTCACAGCAACATACCAGCCACCACAGTACAACAAATTGACAGACCAGTTTGTCTTCTTTAGCTGTTCCAAAATGCTCCACTCACTTCCTCGTCTCTCTTAGCTGTTCCATACCACTGCTAGCTTGCTTCCTGGTCTCCCTTAGCTGTTCCAAACTGCCACCAACTCATTTCCTGGTCTTCCTTAGCTGTTCCAAACCATCTCCAGCTCACTTCCTGGTCTCCCTTAGCTGTCACGGATATAGTTAGTAAAAAACATTATGTATATATGTGCAAATGTTTTGAATCATCAGCAGTATATGGAACAGCTGAAATAATGAAAATAATTATCTTGTGTTCTTCGTCAAGGCTAATTGGAAGAGTCTTTAAACATTTACTGCACTGTAAACTCCAATATTTTACTGAAACAAAAGACATGCTAAGCAAATATTCAATAATCAATGACAAAAATAGCAGACATGTTTTTTCAACAGTATCATAATGCATATTAACAAGCTAAATTTGAAGCTCCGAGGAAAGGAAAAACTTATTTGTGATCAAGCTACATAAATCCATTGCTGTCAAATTGATTCAGACTCACGGAGACCCTATTGGGTTGAGTAAAACTATCCCATAGGGTTTCCAAGGCTGTAAATCTTTACAGAAGGAACTTTTCATAATATAAATCAAGAATAATGATTTTTCTAAAATGTATGAATATGCATAAGATTTTAATTGGAATTGATAGCATTATGTAAATTGGTTGCAGAAGTACAAGAAAAATTTGAAGGTTTTGTTGGTATTGATAAATTTAGAATTGTGTTTTGATTTATGCAATGCTCTATTGAATTTAATGTTGATGCAAGAATTAGTGAGTTTATTGAATTTAGATTGATGTAGTTTTGAAACTGGAAATGCTTTTGCTTCAAAGTGAAATCAATTATTTGTCAATGTGGATGTCAATATTCAGGAAAATGAGCTTTGGTAGTTGATTCAGTTACTGGAACATTTTTAAGTTTGTTTGGAGCAACTCAGGTATGCAAATTTCCTTTTTCAACTGGAAATTTTATGAAATCTAAATACATAAATAGATATTTCTGATGAATACTTAGCATCTAAACTGAGATGTGCTGTAAGCAGAAAATATACATCAGATTTTGAAGACTAAGTATAAAAAGAAAAGTAAAACATACCATTAATAATTTTATATTGATTACATATTTGAAATGAGAATATGTTGGATATGTATTAGATTAAATAAAATATATTATTAACATTTATTTCACCCATTTTTTATGTGGCTACTAGAAAAGTTTAATTTATTTGTGGCTTGAATTATATTTCCACTGGATGGTAGTGGCCTGGTATCTTAATGATATGATAACAAACAAAAATAATTTCAACACTTTTTGCAGAGATACTAGGAAAAAATGCAGAAATTTATTTTTTTATTATTAATCTCTAATGGGAAATATTGCACATTTTAAAAATATGAGCATAGCGTAGTATAGTAAATAAATAATCTGCAATGGAATTAATATGTATAATGACACATTTCAAGGTTGTAGAAAAACAAGTGAGAATACATGATTCATGTGAAAATTAAGATGCATCTAGCATAAAAGTGTGTTGTAAACTAGGGAAAATTTTTTATAAAATAAGTGACAGAAAGTCAAATTAAAATGGTTGTCTTCTTGCATTCATGTGCAAAATGTGAAATACTCTGTCATATGACAATTTTGGGAAGAGAAGAGAAATTGTGTTCTAAATGCATATACTGGTTACAGTATTTACCTGTAATTATTCTCATTTGGTCAAGTATAAATTTTTTAAAACAAGCTTAAGGTCCATCTGTTTAGAAATTTGCCTAATGATTCGAAGAAGCAGTGATTCCAAACCTTCAAATCAAATACCAGGTAGTAAACCATTGATACACTCTCATTTAATATTTGTCTTAAAGCAAAAAAGTAAAACATAAGTAAGAGTTGGAAATAAAGCAAAGACTAAATAAAAGCATTATTTTCAACATTTTTTCTAAATGGGCCAAAAATAATGTTTTTCTATGACTAGAAATTTTGTCCTTCTAGATATCTTGATTTTTTTTTTTAACCAAGTTTATTTAAAAAATCTTTTCATTAGGATTATTACAGGTGTGTGTGTGTGTGTGTGTGTGAGAGAGAGAGAGAGAGAGAGAGAGAGAAAGAGATGTTCCAGAATAATTTGCTTTGTTTTTTAATATATGTAATTCTTTTGTAAAATGTAAAATGCAGATTCTTAGTTTAAATTTAATAATGCTTCCAAGTGAGAGCAGAGGCTTTAATAGGAATGCAGGTGTTAAGAATAGCTATTTCTATTTTCCAAGTGAGCTGAAGACAAGAGCTGAGCTTTATCCTAAAAGAAAGAAGGTTCTTGGACACTATAAATGGGCCCCAAAAGAATTCTGTACAAGGAGATTAGAAGGAGCTGTTGTTAGTGAAGAAGCTGAACCTCACAGAAGGGTAGAGCCAGACGGGATATTTAGGCTAGCTAATGAAATACGTTTCAGGCAAACCAAAGAGAACAGAGAACAACAGGTATGAGCAGAGAATAGATTTCTAGGAACCAGAGCTAGAAAGATCTCAAGAAAGGACAAAGCAGAGAACTTCTCAGTCATTGCAGAGTGACCACAGCCCAGGGGAGAATGTCCAGGAAGTACCCAGAAAAATAATGTCCTTAATTATTGAATGTGATCCTGGCATCAGTATAAACACAGCTCCTCTTTGACGGAGGGCCAGAGTCATGACTGGGGGATAAAGGGGAAGTAGCTTCTGAGACACAGATCTTCATCAGAACCAGCAACCATGCAAACCCAGTTTAAACAGGAGTAGGAGGGCTGTCTGGCAAGATAAACAGGAGAAGTCCCTTGGACGACCTCTAGAGAAGAATAGGGGCTAATCTCATTTGTATTATAGCAAAGCCAGAAAAAACACCATTAATACCTTTTATATTTCTATGAATTGTATGGCTTCCTCAGTGTTTAGTTTTGTAGTTTGGCTTGTTTTTTTTGCTTACTCAGATCTATATTCTTACATGTATCAGAATCTCACCCCCTAAACACACACACACACACACACACACACACACAGAGCTGGAATTGAAATTGGGGGGTGAAAGAAGGAAGGAAGGTTGTACTTTTCCTTGACATACTAGAGAATGTGAAAGTTTGAAGTCTTGTGTCCTGTCCCCTTGGTTCTCAGAGGAAAAGGGACAGAGAAGAGTAGATGCTGGTCAAGAAAGAGGTCAAAGGACTAATCCCACACAGAATCAATATATAACAGGACAGGGTGGGGGATGAAGAGTAGGCCCAGGACTAAGCAACGACCCCGGAAGTTTATGTGTCACAAGCCCCGGGGTGAGGTGTCCCAGAGAAGTAAAAAGAATGCTTAGTGACCTCAAAAAGTGTATTTTTAGTATGGGGAGGGTCTAGAAGGAGCCAAGAGATGGGCCAATTGTCACAGAGGAACTTGTAGGAAGAGGTTAAATGCTTGGAGTTGGGAGACAGAATAGGAACATATGCCTCAAGTAACTGAGATATACCTCAATAAAAAATATGAGCTTAGTAAAGAAATCAGTGGTGACCAACTTTGACGAATGCTGTAAGAAATTGATAGATTCAAAAAAGAAAAATGACTGTTGGATTAAGAAAAAAATGCTGCTTGGGAAAACCATCAACCACACCTGCCAATGTGGAAGTTGCCTAAAATACTTTAGATTACTGTTAGGTGAGTGAGTATGATAAGGTTAGCAATGATAAATCACAGGGAATGACTCCCCATGCCTATCATTGGAGATTATTGGCTTGTTGAACCCTTAATGATTTCCTGGATCTCTAACTCAGGATTCCTCCTGTGAGTCAAAGAGGAACAAGTCAGAGAGAACAGTGGGGAAAGAAGGTGATTACATGGATATGGCTTTTAGACATATAGGTCTGAAAGTGAGTCCTGTTATGCTGCACTGTTAACACATGTATATGTCGCTACAACACAAAGTGCATTCTAGTGGACTAAAGTACTTATGGAATTCCTAAATTTATCAAGTGAGAATTGCATGCTAAGGAAATACAAACTGAATTTACACATATAATAGAAAATTATCTTTCAAGTCCAGACATTTGTTGAGTCACCATTATATAACTCAGGGGCAATTAATTGAAAAAAAAAAAAAAAAAAAAAATCATCACCTGGCATTGTCTTTGGTACATTTTCAGTTCTTGTAAGAGCTTCTGATTTTCATCTTGTAGCTTATTTCTGCTTAGTGCTATTTCACTCACAGCCGATTTTAATTTTTCAATAATGAACTCATCTCTTTCATTGGTTTCACAACTAGGGTCTGATTCACGTATCAGTCGAGGAATTTCAGAACTGTTGTCTTCTACGTACTGTTTTTTACCATTTAGTTGAGTTTGGTAACTCTGTGCCTGTTTCTGAGAAATGTGAAAACTATGTAAATTAAATGATGAATACCATATAGAAGTTTACACAAAGTTTAAGAATGATGGAAAAGAATTAGGAAAAACATCTTTAAATATGTTATTCAATAACAAAATTTGATCTTTTGTAATTCAGTGTTGTCTTTGTTCTAAAACTGAAGTCTTAGATAGCTTAAAGAGAAAATACATTTGTATAACCTTAGAGAAAAGATGCGGAAAATGAGTACGGGTTAGGAGTCTAGGGGTTGGGAAGTCTTATTAAGCAAGAAGGACAATCTTGGAAGCTATAAAAGACAGAAAGTGATAGACTCAAGAAAATGGTTGGAAATGACCAAAATATGACCAGAATAACTAAGTAATTAAAGTAAAAACCATTTGATTGTAGAAACAAAGTTTGCAACACATATAACAAGAGATAATTCCTAATGTACGAAGCATTTCTACAAATCAGCAAGAAAAAGCAACACAAATAAAAATGGGCAAAGGTTATGAAGAGGTAATTCACAGAAAAGGAAATGAAAAAGGCTAAATAGCACATGAACGCACTCTGGGGGTATAGTGGGTAACTCATTTGGCTGCTAACCAAAAGGTCAATGATTCAAACCTACCAGCTGCTCCATGAAAGAACGATGAGGTGCTCTGCTTCCGTAAAGGTTTACAGTCTTAGAAACCCATTTGGGTTATGAGTCAGAATCGACTCAATGGCAGTGAGTATGTTATTTGGTTTGGAAGTAGCATATGAAGAGATGCTTAGCTTAGAAGTAGTCATGGATATGTAAAGCAAATCAAGCTATTACCATTTGTCCATCAAGTTGGTAACAATCCAAAGACTGATAATATCTCATGCTGGTAAAAGTATGGGCACTCCCATAGCTTAATTATAAATTGTAAATAACTATAACTTTTTTAGACATAATCTGCTACTACTTATTAAAAATTTGAATGTACATACTCTTTAGCTCAGTAATCATTTCTAGGATTTTTATCTAACAATGTGAAAGTACTAGCATTTTAATATATATATATATATATATATATATATATATATATATATACATATATTACATTATTATAGTAGCAAAAAACTGGAACAAGCTGAATGTTCATCAAAAGGGAATTGATGGGAAGAATTAGTTATATACTGTGAAATCTTACACAGCACTAGATGGAATTTTATGTAGTGACTTGAAAGAAAGCCCATAGTTTACAGTGAGTAAAAAAAAAAAAAAAACTTAAAAAAGGAAAAATATATAACTTATACACACACACATTTTACATTTTTGTACAAACAAAAGAAAAAGTATAGAAAAATAAACACCAAATTGTTAAGTGTTTACACTGAGTAAGAATGGATTCAGAGAGGATGCTATTAATTTTACATTAGATTTTATATTGTTGAATTCAGAGAGTATGTATAACATATAATTCAAGTAACTTAAAAAAAGAAGAAAAAAATAAGTACATTAAAAACAAAACTTAATTAGTTTCTTAATGGCTTTAATAAAAATTCCAAATTCCTTAGCCAAGCCTTTCAGGCTTATTATTACTGGATCCAACTCACTTTTCCAAGCTTATTGCCTACTATCCCTTATTGCCTACCATAAGAACTCTCAGCCAATTGGTCCATTTTCTATTCCCAGAATTCATCTCTCTTTTTTTTTTTTTTTCCAATTTTTTACTGTGACTTGAGTGAAAGTTTACAGAGCAAATTCATCCCAGAATTCATCGTATGTTCGCTTGCCTCAGTGACCTTCCTCATTGTATTTCTAACATCTGGAATTCTTTCCCTCTTAAGTTAAAATATATCCATTGTTCAAGGTCCAGGCCAAGTCTTACCTCTGTTGGAAGCCATTTCCTGATTTAACTCATCCCCAATTTTTCTCTTATTCTTCTGAATTCCAAAAGGATTTGATCTTTTCCATTTACTTGTCATTATCTATAAATATGTACATAAATGAGGTCCCAGTGGTGTAGTTAATGTGCTTATAACCAAAAGTATGGAGGTTAGAGTCTACCCAGAGGCACCTCAAAAGAATCAGGCATTGAAAACCCTGTGGAGCACAGTTCTATTCTGATACACATGGTGGTGGCATGAATTCGAATCAACTTGATGGTACCTAGATTAGTTTGGTTTTATGTACATGTGTTATCTCTGTGTCTAAACTGGAAGGTTCTTGAGTCTAAGCAATTGTAGACTATCTAAGTGCTAGCCCATAGGTATGCAAAATATATGTTATTTAATGACATAACAATGAAAATTTTTAATAGTATCAACCTTTGAGACATGTAGTCTAAAGCGAATTCACCATAACAATTATTTCATGCACTGTGACTACCAAATTTTGGACTTACTCTGGTTAGGTATTTTCCCTTAGTCAGCATTTCTACTCATAACCAGATTACGTGCTGGATAGCAAAGATATTAATATTTAACCTTAAATTTCTTCTTATTTAGAGAATATTGTAAGATCATGTACCTGAAATTGATTACACCTCTCAGATAATAATTTTTGTTGAGCATCTAAAGAAACCAGATGAGTCTGATACAATATCTCTTGCTTGTCCCATTCTCTTGACTTTGCTCTAAATTCCTTTCAAAAGAGGGGAACAAACATAAATTGAAGAAAATTACTCATTTTAAATCACAGAGAACAGGTTTTTCTTTTCCCCTTGTACAGCCTCACTCTGAGGGAAAAAATGTTAAGTCTATTCTTTCCCCATTCAAAACTCACTGCTGTTGAGTCGATTCTGACTCATAGAGAGCCCTACTTGGGTTTCCGAGGCGGTATCTCTACGGAAGTAGATTGCCCAGTCTTCCTTCTGAGGAGTGGCTGGTGGATTTGAAAAATCACTAATTCACTCATCTTGGATTTATTACTAGATACACTCATTCCTCAGTATTAGTAGGGGTTGTTTTCAGGACCCCCAAGGTACCAAAATCTGCAGATGCACATGCCTTATATAAAATGACACTATATTTGCGTATAACCTATACACATATTACTGCGTGCTTTAAATATTTATAAATTTAAATGTTTTATAATTATTTATTATGTCTAATACAATGTAAATGATGTGCAAATAGTACTTTAGGCTCCATCTTACCCTTCCAGGTACTGTTTTAACCACTTAATTGCCCCCTCCTCCCACAGGTATTTTCAATCTGAGGTTGGTTGAATTCACCCATGTGGAACCTGCAGATTGGGAGGCCAACTGCATATCTTCTACGTTACGTAGGAAAATATAGAACTTATACTTAAACATTTTATTTGTTAAAAATAAAGTGTCTCTGATAACAAATGCTGATTACTAATAAGGGAGCTTCAAAGAAATTTTTGCATCCTCCAATTCTTCCTTCTATTTCCTGGAGCTTATACTATAACTTTTCCCTTCCTTTCCTTTCCTACACTCAGTCACTGAATCTGTTCCCTTGCCTTTTTAGGGAATAGAGTTTTGACTTATTTAGTGACCTTGTCCCCTTTAAAATCTACTATCCAAAATGATAAAAAGATCAACTCAGGCTAAGGAATGGAAAAAACATGTCAACCTTCTTTTAGGCAGGACCAACTGGACTGAGGCTCCGGTGGGAAGGAAGTGGTAGAACTGACTTGACATAGCATGCTAAGTTTTTCAAGTTTTTACTTAAGTAGTAAATTTTTGGAACATGATTATGATTCATACTTTACTAACAGGAGAAGACATGGCTTTGGGGATGCCTAAAATAAACTTCACTGCTTACCAATTTGTCTAGGGCTGGCCATTTATATCTTATCTTTCTTACCAGGGTGTAAGCAACTTAACGGTAAGGACTGTGTATTTTATTACTTTTCTATTATTCACAATGTCTGCCAAAGTGTTGGGCACCATTTATATTCCATGAAAGTACAAACAAAAGCATAGTATTAATATTTCCTAGAATTTAATCATTTCTCACTCAATTCTGCAAAGAAAACAAAATAGTTAAAATAAATTCCATAGCTACTAAGTCCTTGGCTATATACTATTGCATATAGATATACAGCATGAATGTATTACTGTATCCAATCATCAATTTAGTAATATTTATTGAGCACAATTGTCCATTAGGCACCAGAACCAAGTCTCCACCAAGCACTATGATAGAGCTAGGAGAGAAGAGAATTTGGAAATATTTCGTGATAAAAAGAACCTATTTTTAAAGAAAAAAATTGTTATATATAGTAACGTAGGGAAAATGTACATGTAAACAAATAATTTTACTGTGTAAAAAGTACAAACATAAAACCCAAAACCAAACCCACTGCCATCGAGTCAATTCTGTCTCTTAGTGACCCCCACTGGGTTTCCAAGGCTGTAAATCTTTATGGAAGGGATTGCCTTATCTTCCTCCTGTGGAGCAACTGGTGGGTTTGACCCTCTGATCCTCTGGTTAGCAGCCAAATATCTTACCCACTCTGCCACCAGAGCTTTATAGTATGACATAAAAAGTATACAAAGGATGTTGTAATTATTTCAGCCATTCTGAAAATATTAGAAGATAGTTCATTTGGCCTTAGTGATCCATATTATTTTGAAGATGATGGAAATGACTGGTTTGGCTGTGACTACAAAATAAACACACCCATTAAAGAATGAAAGCTACATCTTGCTTAAAATGGGAAGAACATGGCATTTTGGATTTTCCATACAGAAATTATTGTAAAGAACATTTGGGGAATTAGCGAAGGAAGGCTATAAATTAGGAGGCTTTTATAGTAATTAAAGGTGACTTGAAATTGAGTGATGTTAATAAAGCTGGAGAAAAATAAACAATATGTAATAATACCTTGTGATAATGGTATTTACTAGGCTAAATGGAGACAATCCTTTTAAAGTTATTGACCTGGATTCTGACATTCAATATAAAAATTAGGTATATGAAAACAGGAGCTAGTAAAAAAATTACAAAACTAGGCTCTAGTAGGTAATAGGTAACATTTTAAAATCAATACAATCTAGATTTAGAAATAATTTGTTTAATTTAATTTAGAAAGGAGTCTTTGGTTGACTTAAGGAGTTTATAACTTTCAGAAGATACTAATATTTAGCATCACTCACTCAACAAACTCAAATAATCGTGGGAATAAATGCTTCTCTTGTAAGAGGCAGGAGTACTAACCTCAACTTCTTACAAACTCTACAATAGGTAGAAATGAGGCCCAAGAATGAAACCAAGCAAGGCTAGAAATATGTGCATATACAGACATATCAGCAGGTGCTTATAACGGTCCTGGCTTCCTTGATCTTAATAGATGTATTGGTTCAGGACTAGGGGGCAACACAGTGCATCCAGTAGTTATGGGGCCATGTAAAAACCTAGAGCTTCACAAAGGTTTTTGTAGTGACTGGAGGTTCTAGCCCACATTTCTGAGGGTCAGCAGACTTGCCTGGAGCCCCAGGTAAGTTCCTCATGACTGGAAAACCTTTTCTAGGTCTTTAAGGTTGAAAGCGGGTCAGGGGTCATTCAAATGCGAGTCTCTAGTGGAAGCTGTGTTATTAGATTTTTCAAAACATCCCTCTACAAAATATTGAGAGATACAAGTAACATCTCTTGAGTAACTACTGTATGTCAGGAACTCTACAAACCTCTACCTATAGGAATGTTTTCACATTTTCTTATGAAAATTCTCACATGTAAAAGGAGAGTAAAACAAATGCACGTGTGTCCTTAAGTCAGTTTCAACTACCATAAACATTGTTAGTATTTATTTCACCTATCTTACATTCTTTTTTATTGCAGTATTTTAAGGCAACTTCCAAATCTTGTATATTTTTACCCTTAAATACTGCAAGTGTGCATCTAATTTATATACATACATGTGTATATATTGTTTTTTTTTCCTTACATAACCACAATGTCACCTATACAGTATTTTAAACCTCATTTACTGATTAAATGAGGATGATGAAATGACTATGAGGCCAACAAACTTGCCTATAGGTCACAGGGTCCATTTCAAATTATAAACTGTTACGGTCTTTCTACTATTCCATACTGCTTTCCATTGCTCTAATACTATGCCAATGCACAAATATCTGTCCCAAAGAAAAATGATGATTAGATGGGGACTGGCTCAGTCCATCACATTAATTTTTCCAATGGGTATAAATAAAAATAGGCACATGAAGTATTTCCATAATTATACACATTATACTGTATATATCATGTGTTTAAAATTTTATATAGAAAGTACCTACATATCAAACCATATTTTGCAATTAATTTCCACTAGAATTTCATGAGGTATATTTTATGGAAATATTAAATCCCTAAATGTAAAATGTATATACACAAACTAATATTAATTTCAATACTTTTTCTTTTTGTCTGAACAATTTGTATGAATGTGATTCTCTTACGAAACCCCTACCATGGTAAGTCAATCAAATGAATAATTAGTGACTGAATCTCTGTATTTTCAGTGAAAGTACATGTGTAGGATGATGCATATCTCTGGGCATCTTCTATGAGACCAGGACATTTCTGAAACATTTGGTTATACCACACTGCAAGAGCCAGGGGATTTTACATGGTGCCTTTTCCTAGAGGGTCAACTTCATGTAGTGGTGGATACAAAACTAGTATCTAACATTTGTATGTAATGGTGTAGAATGTAGATGTTGCAGGAATTTTAAAGATAAAACACAAGACTCTCTAGGATGTTCCTGCAACAGGCTGTTCTGGGGCTGTGATCCAAACTTTTTTCCTTTCCTCTGCTCTTAAAGATCTTTTGGAGGAAAAGTTAACAAAGATACGAACATATGAAACTTGGCAATGACAATTAGATAGGAGATAGAAAGAGATGACAGAAGGAAGGGGCAGCTCTGGACTGAATATGAGGGAGGAAAAGTAAGAGAAAGAAGGAATAAAATATTTCTAAGAGGTTACTAGCCGGGGTGATTGGGAGGTACAGAACCATTACATTTTAATAAACTAGAAAAAACTAAAATCATAGGCTGGGGAGAGGGGAGTGCTAGGCTTTAGGATTTAAGAAGAATGAGAGCAATTGAGTGACTAACATGGTAAGGGTCAACTAAAAGTTGAAGAACAGTGGGGACCTGGCTAAGTTAGATAATAGGAATTTATGATAGGATCTATCTGCTGTTATGTGACTTGTTGCAGGAATACTCAAGAACATAAACCAAAAAAAAAAAAAAAAAACAAACTCACTGCCATCGAGTCAAATTTGACTCATAACAACCCCCTTTGGGTTCCCTAGGCAGTAAATCTTTATAGAAGTAGATTGCCCAGTGTTCCTTACACAGAGTTGGCTGGTGGGTTTGAACTGCCAACCTTCTGTTTAGCAGTCAAATGCCTGAGGCACTACGCCATCACAGCTCCTTACTCAAGAACATAGGGAAGGAAAAATAGCTGGATTGTTTTTCCCAAAGCTGGAAACAGTGGAAAGTTAAGGAGATAGGGAGAAGGACATTCAAGACATAGCAAACCTTTTTAGAGACTGAGATTTTAGAAGTTCTGGATGATACAGGGTGACTAAACTGGAGTGACACCACCTCTTTAAATAAAAAACCCTGAAACTCCATGCTCTGTTCCAAAACTGTTATGAAGCTTCATTGGAATTTAAGTACCTAATAGTTAAAGAGCCATTAAAAGATTTATTAAATATTCACTTTAACTGACCCCAGGGGTGTCTTTCAATTTCATTCAACATCTGCAATTTCTTTGAACTGTTTTTTTGGCTCTCTTAAAATGCTGATATATATAAGATGTATAAATCAAAGTGATGTTTTAATTCACTAAGTGCCTGAAGAGAAAGTGCACTAAGAAAATATATTCAATAAAAGTTGATTTGTAATGGTTTTCATTACCATAGATGTACAAACCATTGTGTACACTAAAGACAAATAATCCAAAACAACAACAATAAAAATCAATCTTTAATACACATGAAGAAACTAAGGAAGTATATCTCACCTCCAGTTTCTCATTCAAATTGCTTACTTCAAATGGAATTTCTTCTTTGGGGTTTGGTAATTCTTTTCGTCGAACTTTGTTTTGTTTCATCTGGTGTAATCTCAGTTTTTCAAAGCTATTTGTCAGTTTGGAAAACTGTAAATAACAGACAATGTTAACATTTTACTCTTACCAATTAGTTCTAACCTGATTTCACTATAGCTCTTTTCTGTGTGCACCTTTTTGAAAATTTAAGTCATGATTAGAAAATGCAGTAAAGCTTAAATGTTCCAATTAGTGAAGATAGAACCAGTTATTAAAACTAAATTATCGAAGCTGAGCACGATTCAGCTTTCATGTAAATTTGGGATTTCATTAACTGCACAGTTAAACAATGATTCACTTGATAAATGTTTTGTTCAGATTTGTTTTAACCATATGTAGCAAAGCTCACCATTAAAACACACACACACACACACACACACACACACTTTTTCTCTTACTTTTGTTTAGTGCCATCTTGTGTTGACAATTTTAATTTCAGTAACATGATCTATAAAATAACCAGCTTATACTTTAATCAAGAAAACGAAATATTAAATTTAAAAGATACAAATGATATAAGTAACATGAGATATAAGTTTAAATACATTTTAGTAACTATTTAATCCCTTTCTTTTTTCATTTAATCCAATTATTCTTTTTATAATTTATATTCTGTATTTCTTTCCCATTTTTTGTCTACCTTCAAATAGTAGATTAAATGTAGCATAATGAATGTATCAACATCTGTTAGGAAATTTTTATAAAATGGTTTCCAATATTTTTTAACATTCTATTTTGAAGTAGTTGCAGATTCAGAGGAAGTTGCAAAGATATTACAGAGAGGTTCTATGTCCCCTTCAACCAGTTTTCCCCAGTATGTACATCTTATGTAACTATGGTACAATATCAAAACCAGGCAATGACATAAACACAGTATCTGCATATAGTTCTATACCACTTTATCACGTGCAGATTTGTGAAGGAGCTCTCCAGGTACAATGGTGAAGTGTTCAGCTGCTAAACAAAAGGTCAGTGGTTTGAACCCAACAGTCCCTCTGCAGGAGAAAAGGCCAGGTGATCTGCTCTTAGGAAAAGACTAAAGATTGCAGCCTAGGAAACCGTATGCGGCAGTTCTACTGTCCTGTAGGGTCACTCTAAGTTGTAATCCTGCAACCACATTGTATGACCACACCCACGATCAACATAAAGAACTATTTCATCACCACGAAGATCTCTGTCATGTTACCTCTCTCTAGTCACATTCATCCACCTTAGCCCTACCATCCCTAACGTCGGGCAGCTGATCTGTTTCCTAACTCTCTAATTTTGTCATTTTGAGAATGTTATAGAAATAAAATCTTACAGTATGTGATTTTTTGAGATTGGATATGTCTCACTCAGTGTAATGATCTTAAGATCCATCTAGGTTGTTGTATGTATCCATAGTTTGTTCCTATTTATTGCTGAGTAGTATTCTATGATATGAATACCACAGTTTGTTTAAACATACAACTACTGAGGGACATTTGGGTTGTTTACAATTTTTGACTTAAAAATAAAGCCGTTTTGAATAATAGAGTCTATTTTATCTGCTACTAATGTAGCCCTCCTGCTTTCTTAATTTTTTTCTCATATGTATTTTTGAGATATAATTCCCCTACCACTCCTTGGATGACTCAACGGCACGTAACAACAACAACAACCATAAACTTTACTTTTTAAAAGTAAAATTCATTGGCTTATAGTATATCTACAAAATTGTGCAACCACCACCACAATCTAATTTCAGATTATTTTCATCACTCCAAAAAGTAACCCTGTACTTAGTAGAAATTCACTTTCTGTTCCCTCTTCCCCACAGTCCTCAACCACTAACCTATTTCTGTCTCTATAGATTTACCTAGCAGCTCTGGTAGCATAATGCCTAAGGCACTTGACTGCTCACCAGAAGGCTGGCGGCTCAAACCCACCAGCCACTCCTCGGAAGGAAGGTTGGGCAATCCTACTTCTGTAGTGATACTGCCTCGGAAATGCAAGGAGGGGTCACTATGAGTCAGGGCCGACTCAATGGCAAACAACAACAACCTGGGAGCTCTGGTAGCATAGTGCCTAAGGCACTTGACTGCTAACCAGAAGGCTGGCGGTTCAAACCCACCAGCCACTCCTCAGAAGGAAGATGGGGCAATCTACTTCCGTAGTGATACTGCCTTGGAAACCCAAGGAGGGGTCACTATGAGTCGGGTCCGACTCGACGGCGCATACCAACAATAGATTTACCTAGTCCAGACATTTAATTTAAATGAGAACATATAATATGTGGCCTTTTGTGTCAGACTTCCCTCACTTAGCCCACTGATTTCAAGGTTCATCCATGTTGTAGCACCTATTAGTACTTCATTCCTTCTCATGACTGAACAATATCCCACTATATGAACATACCACAGAGTGCTGCTCTATTCATCAGTTGGTGTATATTTAGATTGATTTTACTTTTTGGTTATTATGAACAATGCTATTATGAACATTTTTATAAGTTTTCGTGTGGACATATGTTTTCACTTCTCTTGGATATATTCCTATGAGTGAAATTGCTGGGTTATACAGTAACTCTATATTTAACTTTCAGAGGAAACTATTTTCCAAAGTGGCTGCACCATTTCATACTCACACTGAGATTTGCAATTTCGCCACATCCTCATCAAAACGTGTTATTATCCATCCTTTTTTAAAATTATAGATATCTTATTGGGTATGAAAGGTCTTTGGGTGGTTCAAATGATTAGCAGATGACTACTAACTAGAAAGTTGGCAATTTGAACCAACAACTCTGCAGAAGAAAGGCCTGGAGATCTGCTTCTGTAGAGATTATAGCCAAGGAAACCCTATGGAGTTCAATTTTACTCTGTAACATACAAGGTCGTTATAAGTTGGAATCAATTTGACACCAATGGAATTTTAAAATTTTTTAGTGGGTATGAAGGGGTATCTCATTGTGGCTTTACTTGGCATTTTCGTAATGCTTAGTAACTACATCTATGAAAAGAGAGGATGGAGAAGCTCAATATCACCTGTTAAAACAAGGCCAGGGCTGATTGTAGAGCAGACCATCAATTGCTCCCATGCAAGTTCAGTTGATGCTGAAGAAAATTAAATAAGTCCACAAGAGCCAAAGTATGACCTTCAATATATCCCACTTGAATTTAGAGACCATCTCAATAGATTTGCCACATTGAACACTAATGACCAAAGACCAGATGAGTTGTGGTATGACATCAAGGACATCATATATGAAGAAAGCAAGGGGTCATTAAAGAGATGGGAAAGAAGGAAAAGACCAAAATGGATGTCAGAAGAGATTCTGAAACCTGTTCTTGAATGTAGAGTAGCTAAAGCCAATGGAAAAAACGATAAAGTAAAAAGAGCTGAACAAAGATTTCAAGGGTGGCTTGAGAAGACAAAATATAGTATTATAGTGAAATGTATAAAGACTTAGAGTTAGATAATCAAAAAGGAAAAAAATATACTCAGCATGTCTCAAGCTAAAAGGACTGAAGAAAAAATTCAAGCCTTGAGTTGCAATATTAAAGGATTCTATGGGCAAAATATTGAATGATGCAGGAAACATTAAAAGAAGAGAGAAGGAATACACAGTGTCACTGTACCAAAAAGCATTGGTTGATGCTCAACCATTTCAGGAGGTAGCATATGATCAAGAACCAGTGGTACTGAAGGAAGAAGTCCAAGCAGCACTGAAGGCACTGGTGAAAAACAAGGCTCCAGGAATTGACAAAATGCCCATTGACATGTTTCAACAAATGGATGCAATGCCAGAAGCATCCACTAGTCTATGGAAGACTTTTAGAGGAAACTGTTTTCCAAAGTGGCTACACCATTTTATATTCACGCTGAAACAATGTATGAGATTTACAATTTCACCAGATCCTTTGCCACATCAAAACTTGTTATTTCCATCCTTTTTAAAAATTATGGATATCTTAGTGGGTATGAAAGGTCCTTGGGTGGTGGAAATGGTTAGCAGATGACTACTAACCAAAAAGTTGGCCAACTTGGCTGGAAAAGATCCATATTTATGCCTATTTCAAAGAAAGGTGATCCCAAAGAATGCAGACATTATTGAACAGTATCATTAATTTCACATGCAAGTAAAATTTTGCTGAAGATATTTTAAAAATGGTTGCAGCTGTACATAGATAGGGAACTGCCAGAAATTCAAGCCATATTCAGAAAAGGATATAAAACTCACTGCTGTTGAGTCAGATCTGACTCATAGAGACCCCTCCTTGGGTTTCCAAGGCAATATCACTAGGGAAGTGAGGGATATAATTGCTGATGTCAAATGGATCTTGGTTGAAAGCAGAGAATACCAGAAATGTGTTTACCTGTGTTTTATTGAAACATAACACCATTTGACTGTATAAACAAACAAAAAACCAAACTCATCGCAATAAGTCGATACCCACACTCATAGCAACCTCTACTGGGTTTCAGAGGTTAGTAAATCTTTATAGAAGTAGATGGCCTCATCTTCCTTCTGTGGAGCAGCTGGAGGGTTTGAATGACCAACTTTCTGGTTAGCAGTCACATGTCTTAGGGACTGTGCCACCAGAGCTCCTTATTTGACTATATGGATCATAAGAAATTATGGCTAACTTAACTGTGCTCTTGGTTGGGCAACTTGTACATAGAACAAGAGCAGTCATTCGAACAGAACAAGGGGATATTGCCTTGTTTAAAATCAGGAAAGGTATGTGCTGGGGTTGTATCCTTGTACCATACTTATTCAATCTGTATGCTGAGCAAACAATTCAAGAAACTTGACTATAGAAGAAGAACACAGCATCAGGATTGGAGGAAGACTCATTAACAATCTACAATATTCAGATGACACAACCTTGCTTATTGACAGTGAAAAAGCCTTGAAGCACTTACTGATGAAGATCAAAGACAATAGTCTTCAGTATGGTTTATACCTCAAACAAAGATCCTCACAAGTGGACCAATAAACAACATCAAGATAAATGGAGAAAAGATTGAAGTTGTCAAGGATCCATACTCAATGCTCATGGAAGTAGCAGTCAAGAGAACAAATGGCATATTGCATTGAGCAAATCTGCTGCAAAAGACCTCTTTGACGTTCTAAAAAGCAAAGATTTCACACTTCATACATATGTGAAAGCTGGACAACGAATAAGGAAGACCAAAGAAGAGTTGGTGACTTTGACATGTGGTGTTGTCAAAGAATATTAACTATATCAAGAACTGCCAGAAAAATGAACAAATCTGTCTTGGAAGAAGTATAGCCAGAATGCTTCTTACAAATGAGAATGGCAAGACTTCATCTCACATATTTTGGCCATGTTATCAGGAGGAACCAGTGTCTGGAGAAGGAAATCCTGCTTGGTAAAATAGAGGGTCAGAGGAAAAAGAGGAAAACCTTCGATGAGATGGATTGACACAGTGGCTGCAACAATGGCTCAAACACAGCCATGATTGTGAGGACGGCACAGGATCGGGCAGTGTTTCATTCTGCTGTACATAGGGGGTCACTGTGAGTAATGGCACCTAACAACAACAACATTCAATCCAGTACAATAATAAACCTTATTTTCCATCGATTCACTTACTAGGTTATATAAGGAGTTAAGCATCTGCTGAGTCTGAGATGCTTAGATGATTACTGCTCTATGTGCAGTGGTAAGGGAAAGACTTTTTGCTTGCCAGCTCAGTGGGGAGGTATAGGGATAAATAAAGAAATCAGTATTTCTCTCATCACATATTCAGAGACGCTTTATCATTGTCGAATAGCTCTATAAATATAAAGGTAATATAGACTAGTTTTATTCTTTCAATTATCTATTTCATAATAGCAAACTTCCATATTTTAAATTGCCATACACTAAAGGATATCCTTATTAGGAAGTGATGACACCAGAAGATAACTTTGTTTTCTGTATTTTGTTTATATAGATAATTATTATAATTTAATTAACCACAGGTCTCTTGAGAACATAGAGGATTAGTAATCTAACACTGTGCTGGCAGTTAAAGGGATACAGAGTTGACAATCTAGTAAAAGAGACAAAAATAATTATATAAAAACAATGAAGGAAAAGTCCAAACATGTAATCTGTAACTAAAATTGCAAAAAATTTTGCTTGCCTTAAAAACAATCATTTAAATAAAATTCACATATTTTTATAGATCAGTAGCACAATTAACATTATGATATTAGATTACAAGGCATCTCCTTACTTGAGCTTTTAATGTTTGAAGTTGTCCTTCATAATTCTGTGTCATTGCTAAGTTACACTTTTCCAGGCTGTCTAACTTCTGTCGAAGTAACCCGACCTGTGAAAGAATAAAATTTGATTTCACTGCTTCTTAATTCCTGACAAAATCAGAAAATGTGGAAAAGAGGAGTGTAATTTAAATAAAACTGCTGTACCACACCAAGAATAAATATTTGTACTGCAGTTCTTAAATAAGCTATTAATAATTAAATTCACAACACCAAACACTGCTTGCATTATTCCACTGGGTACACATTAGGAAAGTATGTTATGACCATTTCACAAAAGATTTTTACTATCATTACATTTTATATTAAGGATTAGAATATGTTTTGTATTGTGTTTTTGGAAGGTTTATATGTCATCATTACTCTGCTGACATATTTCAACTGTTTTTTTAGGCCACGCTGCTTTCAATGGGAAGGAGTCTGGTAGCACAGTGCCTGAGGCATCTGAATGCTAACCAGAAGGCTGGAGGTTCAAACCCATCAGCCACTCCATGGAAGGAAGAAGGGGCAATCTACTTCCATAAAGATTTATCACCTCAGAAACCCAATGGGGGTCACTATGAGTCAGAATCGACTTGATGGCAGTGAGTCTGGTATTTTGGTTTGCTTTCAATGGGAAGGATCTCTGTTGATGCAATGGTTAAGCACTTGGCTGTTAACAATAAGGCTGGTGGTTCAAGCCCACCTAGTGGCTTTGTGCAATGAAGATCTGGTAGTCTGCTCCTGGAAAGAAGGGCTTCAGAGCAGTTCAAACTGGTTTAGTCATGCCAAAGAAGCAAACTTGGAACTTTGGGTGAAGTGGAATGACAACGGGAATGGGAAAATTTATGGGTCAAAGTCCTGAAATAGGGACCGAGAAGAGGCATGGTGAGCCATTTTAAGAGCCTGATACAGAAGACTAGGTTATTGCTAGGACTGTGAATAGTGACATACATTCAAAGTAGTGCAATTAGCCACCATATTTGAGCAGGGCAACACTGTTTCTGACTCTACCGTCAAGAGATTTGGTTGCTCTGCAGCGTGCATGCTGCCCTTGTTTTCTAAGAGGGAGATTAAGATACTAGCAGGAGATCAACCTTTTATTTTTTTTCCTTTCTTGTTACTGTCCCAGTTCACCCACTGTTCTGGTTACCTAGTACCGCTCTGACAAGAATATACCACAAATGGGATGGCCTTAACAAACAGGAATTTATTCTTACAATTTAGAGACTTTAAGTCCAAGTTCAAACGGTCAGGCTCTGGGGGCTGTGTGAAAGCCCCTCAACCTTGGGGTCCAGCTCTGCCTCCTGCTCCTGGCCCACTGGAGCTAGAGGCATTTCTTCACTCAGACAGCTGCTGACTGCTGTGGCTGTGAAGCCCCACGGTTGACAAGTAAAAAGGCACACTCCTGATGTTACCAAACCACATGGCAGGCCATTAACTTAAGTCCATTTTAAGTCCCAAGGTCAGCAGAGCATAGCAGGCTGCTGAGCAATGACACGGCTACATGCAGGGTCCAAGCATGTATTAGGCTAGAGACCATTCTCAAAGCTTCTCCTTATACACAGGAAGCAGACCACATCCCAAAGGCAGCTACTCAGCTGCTTATGGTAGATCCCACCATGGAGTTGATTGCCAGTCTCATCATGGGGAATAATTACCACCACTGCCCAGCCACTCAACCAGGCCCAGCCAAATTGACACACAAATATAACTACCACATGCACATTTAAAAAATTCAGGTCCATTCTAATAAGTCAATCACAAAAGGACAAATATTGTATTAGTCCATTATTGTAAAAGTTAAGGAAAGGTTTATCTATAGAAGGAAATTTTCTTTGTTGGTTACCAGTGGTGGGAGGGAAGGGGAGGGAATGCTGTTAGATAGATAGAGATAAGTATTGATTTGGGTGAAGAGAAGGGCAATGCACCAAATGTGAGTGACCAATTTGGCAGCACTGAGGATGGGAAAGACATAGAGAGGTACATGGGAGGTACAGACAACAAATATGAACCCTTTTGCACATATAGTACTGCGTTGTCAGTGAAGGCTAACATGTGTATATGGGTGGATAGATGGGTGGACAGGCTGAACAATTAGGTATGGCTATGAAATGGGGAGTGTATCCAAGAACATATATAGGGTTGGCAGACAATGGTCCTATAAGTTTATGTGAATGATCAGAATTCCCAGGTGTATAGTAGAGCTGACAAGGGGCAAGGTTGTGGTCATGGCTTGGTCACAGCCAGCTACCCAGAGGGACCAAGTAGTTGAACCCGCAGGCTTGGGACCATAGTCGCAGGGGACATCAAACTCAATTGGCATAACATACTATACAAAACATTGTTCCACTTCCTACTTTGGCGAGTAGCGACTGGGATCTTAAAAGCTAGCAAGCTGCCGTCTAGATGCAATGATGGGTCTCTCCTCGTCCAGAGCAAAGAAGAATGAAGAAAACCAAAATTCATGGAAACAATTAGTCCTAGCAACTGGTACACCATCCAATCTGCAGCCTATATGACTGTGAGACAGAAGAGCTAGATGGTGCCCGGCTACCACTGTCATCCACTTGGAAGGGGATCGATGTAGGAGATCCTTGATAGAGCAGGATAACAATGTGCAACAAAACTCAAAATCATTTGGAGAAGAAAAAAAAAAAGGTGGGGACCAGGTTTGCTGGTCCGGTAGAGCCTGGTGGAACCACTGAGACTATGGCCCCTAGCTGCCCTTCAGGTCTGGAATTGAACCCACACCTGTAGTTTCCAGGCAAACAAAAGACAGGCATATGAGTTGAACATTTACCTGAAGTAGATACACTCCTTGGAGAGAACAATCATGGGAGAAAGAAGGGCTGCTCATGCACAGAGAGACAGCTCAGGGGGCAGGAGTGCATGAAGGGATGGACACAGGGAAGAGGTAACTATGGGAAGGAAGTGGGAGGGGAGCTGTTGCATTGTGGTAAACTCTGGTCAATGTCATGAGACAAAGCGTATGTGAACTGCTGTATGGAAAGTGAATTTGCTCTGTAAACCTTCACCACAATTAAAAAAAAGAAATTCAGGTCCATTCTGGTTTGACTTTGTTGGCCATGACTGGACTGAGAAGAACCAGTTTGAAGTCCTGTTATAAAGATTGTTGTTGTTGTTATGTGCTGTCGAGTTGGACACGACTCATAGCGACCCCTCCTTGGGTTTTACAAGGTGGTATCACTACAAAAGTAGATTGCCCAATCTTCCTTCCAAGGAGTGGCCGGTGGATTTGAACTGCCAGCCATGTGGTTAGCAGTCAAATGCCTTAGGCACTACACTAACAGCCTAAAAAAACTGTGTGAGGCAGTTTTACTCTGCCACATAGGGTCTCTATGAGTTGAAATCTCTTTGGCAGCACCTAACAACAACAGCCTTCAGTAGGAGCTCTGTTATGGTGGTACTACAAAATAATTGTTATATTTTCTTATAAGAACTAACCTATAAAAAAATTTCTTAGAGCAGTTCTTAAGGAGTTGGTTTGTAGAATTTGTCCGCTTAAAAAGCAGGTGAGGCAACTGTTTACACATCTGTGTTGGGCAGTGTTTCATTCTGTTGTACATAGGGGGTCATTGTGAGTAAGGTATAAAAGTGAATGAATAGTCCCTTGCTTGTCAGGCTTGATGACATGGCTCCACCTTGAAGAGAAAATGGATACCGAGGACTTTTTTTCTCCCCTTGTGGACCCTAAGTTCCATTGAGAAGCAATAATGATAAGCAAATGGATGATGAACAAATTGATGATGTTTTAGTATATGATTAGTAAGTATTTCTCTTTTGACTAGCCCAAAAGAAAAATTCAAACCAAACCTACTGCCATTGAGTCGATTCTGACTCATAGGGACTCCCATTGGGTTTCTAAGGCTTTAAATCTTTACAGAAATAGATTGCTCCATCTTCCTTCCATGGAACAGCTAGTGGGTTTGAACTGCTGACCTTCTGGTTAGCAGTCAAATGCCTTATTCACTATGCCAGCACTATGATGGCACATAACAATAACAACAACTAGAGCTCATTAAAGAATAATTCAGAAGCACAAAAATCCACTATTTGCAGGCCTGAGATCCACAGTTTGGCAGTAAGCAGAGAGCCCTCTTAAGTAGGTGATCCAGCTCTACATGCACACCTTCACCTAACTCTTTTCTCCTTTGTTCTGTAATCCATTCTTGACATTTCATCTCCTTCAGGAAATACTTTCCCAGCAGATTAGAAGAGGCAAGTGCTCCTGAACTCTACCTGATCCAAAGTCACAGCTCTGATGACTACTACTTTGTTTCTATAGCAGCAAAAGCACTTTGCTTCTAAACAATATTTACTTCACATATATATTAAATGTGTGTTTACTTTTCTAGATGAAATTGACAGTATTTGTCTGTCAGCATCAGCAAATTTCTATGGATTTAGGCCCTGACTGCCAATCATTTGATAGAACACATTTAGCAGACTATTTACTGGCAAACATTTCAAAGAATAAATGCTGCTGCTGCTTGATAAAAATTATGTATGATGAAAAACACATTCTGATAGAATAAATACTATTTATAAAAGTCTGAAGAATTAATGATTTGTTAACACATGTATTCAGTACCTCTTGACCTTTCTGATCCAAACAAGTTTGTGCATTTGCCAACTCTTGATCCCGAAGATCTAATCGCGTCTCTAAAGCCCGCATCTTCCTTTCCCAATCCAATTTTTTGTTGCTTACCATGATGTCAATTTGTTCCATTAATTCCTGAAGCTCAGCCTCACAAGGAGAAGCTCTGGCAATTGTAGAAAAGTAAGATATATTAAAAAAGAGTGAAATGTGATGGCAAGAAAAATGATTCCATTAATCTGAATAATTTGATCATTATTTCCTCAAATTGTTCCCTTAGTTAAATAGGAAGAAATCTGAAAG
>NW_006921634.1:5310143-5331281 GCF_000298275.1 Orycteropus afer afer | reverse complement strand
ACATGCCTGTACTTTGTTTGGCTGGAAACCACAGTTGTGGGTTCAATTCCAGACCTGAAGGGCAACTAGGGGCCATAGTCTCAGTGGTTACACAGGCTCCATTGGACCAGCAAATCTGGTCCCCGAGAGGCCAATTCTTAAAAATTAAAACTAAAACTAATTTCAGTGCTAACAACGTATAACAATGTATATACAATTTTTGAAAATAACATTTTTTTTTTACGGTTGGCTAATTCTAGGGAAAATGATAATTATGAAAAACGGTAAGAAAGTTAAGGATTGATGCTCTTACATGTAAATGTACATGTACCTATGTCTATTATAACTTCAGAAGGTCTGAATGCAGGCAAATTAAGACTGCTTTCCTGGTGTGGTAGGGATAGAAGAGCAAGCCTGGGCTAGGTAACCCCAGATCCAAGGGTGCTAACTGGGCTATAGTGCTGCTCCTCAAGCAAGGGAACTTGGCATGATCTCTCTGGTGTCAGTTTGGAAGGAAATTGACTAGGCAGGTGGGGCCATTGTATGAGTGTTTAAACAATGGAGACACCATTACTTAGATAAGTAGTGTGATATCATGGGTCTAGGAGTGTCCACTAAATAAGCAGCATCATGATAAATGTAGAAAAGATTGAAGTTGTCCAAAACTTTGTAGTACTTGGTTCTACAATCAATACCAATGGAAGCAGCAGTCAAGACATCAGATGACATATTGTATTGGGCAAATATGCTGCAAAAGACCTCTTTTAAGTGCTGAAAAGGAAAGATGTCTCCTTGAAGACTAAGGTGTGCTTAACCCAAGCCATGGTATTATCAATCACCTCATATGCATGTAAGAACTGGACAATGAATAAGGAAGACCCAAGAAGAGTTGCTATCTTTGAGTTGTGGTGTTGGTAAAGAATACTGAAGGTACCATGGACTGCTAAAAGAACTAACAAATCTGACCTGGAAGAAGTGCAGCCGGAATCCTCCTTGGAAGTGAGAATGGCCAGACTTCATCCGACCTACTTTGGTCATGTTGTTAGAAGGGACCAGGACTTCAAACTGGTTTTTCTCAGTTCAGTCATAGCCAACAAAGTCAAACTAGAATGGATCTGAATTTGTAAAATGTGGGTGAACTGGGGCAGTAACCAGAAGGAAAAAAAATAAAAGGTTGATGCCCTACTAGAATCTTAACCTCCCTCTTAGAAAACAAGGGCAGCATGCACATTGCATAGCAACCAAATCTCTTGATAAGTAGAGTCAGAAACAGTGTTGCCCTGCTCAAATATGGTGGCTGATTGCACTACTTTGGTCATGTTGTCAAAAGGGATCCCTAGAGAAGGATATCATGCTTGATAAAGTGGAGGGTCAACGAAAAAGGGGGAGGCCCTCAATAAGATGGATTGACATAGTGGCTCCAACAACGGGCTCAGATATAGCAAGGATCACAAGGTTGGCACAGGACTGGGCAGTGTTTCGTTCTGTTGTACAGAAGGTTGCTATGAGTTGGAGATGACTTGACTGCACCTAACAACAACAACAACAGGAGTGTCTACAAAGTCCCTGGGTGGCACAAATGGTTAATGCACATGGCTGCTAAGTGGAAAGGTGGTAGTTTGAATTTACATCCACTCAGAGGCACCTCAGAAAAAATGACTGATGATTTACTTCCAAAACATCAGCCGCTGAAAATGTTATCTACTCTGACACATGCGAGGTCTCTGTGCGTAGAATCAGCTCAACAGCAACTGGTTTGTATTTATCTATTTATTTTTTAGGAAGGTCTACTCGGAAGGAAGGTTGAGCAATCTACTTCCGTAGAGATACTGCCTTGGAAGTCCAAGGGGGGGTCTCTATGAGTCAGATCTGACTCGACAGCATTGAGTTTGGTTTTTTGTTTTTACCGTGCTTGAAACAAGATCCTTGTTAACAGAATTTCTACTTAGGTCAGGGTTCTCCTTCAAAGGAACCGAACTATTCCCTAGGGACCTGGCATTTAGTCTTGCCATTCAAATTGGATAAACAGGTGATATTTGAAACTCAAGACACAGATGTACAGATTAGCAAAGGAGGTTTTTTCAGCATCCACTCAATGGTAGTAATGGTGCTTCTAATATATTTCTGTGCCTGGGAAAAGGCAGGAAGGAGAGACAGGTGCAAAATGATATCATTTCCTCCTTTTAGTTCTACCAAATCAGAATTCTAGTGCTAATTAAGGATCAGTTAGCATTTTGAAAAAAAAAAAAAAAAAATCTGAGACCCTGGAAAAGGCAGGAAGGAGAGACAGGTGCAAAATGATATCATTTCCTCCTTTTAGTTCTACCAAATCAGAATTCTAGTGCTAATTAAGGATCAGTTAGCATTTTGAAAAAAAAAAAAAAAAAAATCTGAGACCTGGAAAACTCCAAGGTCATAAAGTGTATTGGTGGAAGAGCCAGACTAGAGCTAGAACTAGATCCTCGGCAGCTGCTTCCAATATTATGCCCCTTCCTGTATGCTACACAACAAAAGACATGGTATTGTGAATAAGAACTTGCTTGAAAAATACAGTACAAATTATTTCCATTGCAACCATTTAGAAACAAGCATTACAACCAGAAGAATTCTGAGTTTTCAGAATCACTTTCTAAGATACTGAGAGTCAACCTGAATAAGAGATATCCCTTTGATTAATTTATTCAACAGTAGACTCTCCAATTTTGATTAAAGAGGTTTTAATTACAAAGTGCCATTTTGAAGCTTTCTTTTAGCTTTCTTGGGATAAGGCCGAAAGTGCCAATTTTTAGTTAAAATCTAAAGCAAATCTGAAGAAAGAAAGTACTAATTTCTCTACAAATAACCTAATTAAATTTTAATTGGAGCTACGATATGGGGATAAAAACAGAACTATGATCTGCTGTTTCCACGCCGTTTTCTCTTTTGCGTAACAACATGTACCACCCTTTACTCTAAATTTGTCTTTTTTTCTGCTTGTGTAAGCTCTGAACAATCAAGGACTAGATCAGACTTGTTTATCACCATCTTACAAAGCCTAGAATGCTCCTGCACATAGTGGATGCTCAATAAATCTTTGAAGAATGCATATGTTATTTTTATTTCTGTCTCTTTAGCATGCAAGAATGCACTATACTAATAGAGTTACAATGTAGACCAAAAGTAGAATGTGGGTATACTTTAAGTTACTCAATCAATATTGTTAAATAAATGAGTGGTTCATTTCCTGTGTGACTGTGCTAAGCAAAAGTTAGAATCTTAGACTCTTCGGGTAGCAGGAATCACAGAAGCCACCTAGTTCAACTATCCATCTGTGTTTACATTCTTTCCACAAGTGTTTCTTTAGAGAATCATCTATCATACCATATTGATCAGAGTCAGTAGGTCTAGGACAGAGCCCAAGATTCTCTATTCGTTCCACTGATAAGAAAAATATCAAGTGATTCTTATATATGACAAAGTTTATGATCTTTTTTTCAGTATTACTGTCAAGATGTTGTCTAGTCTAGGTCTGAATTCTTCTAGTAACAGGTAACCATTGTCTGAGATTATACTTATATAGTAATCAGTTTAGAAGTTCTTCCTTACACAGGCACACATTTTACTGCATTTTGCTTTATTGCACTTTGCAGATACTGCATTTTTTACAAATTGAAGGTATGTGGTAACCCGGTGTATTGTTGAAAAAGTCTATCAGGGCCATTTTACCAACAGCATTAAGCTTGTTTTGTGTCACATTTTGGCAGTTCTTACAATATTTCAAACTTTTTCATAATGCTATTGCATACTCAACAAACTATACTATAGTGTAAAGATAACTTTTATATGCATTTGGAAACTAAGACATTTATGTGACTCACTTTATTGTGTTATTTGCTTTATTTCAGTGGTCTGGAAATGAACCCACAATATCTTTGAGGTCTATCTGTATTGAATTGAAAGACTTTTTCTTGTTCAAGCCACTGGCCCTATTTTTATCCCTTGCAAAACAAATGCATTTACAAAATGATAGACTTTAAAGTACCTGAATTATCAATGTGGTGAATACAGTTATCAATGTACCTCCTGACTCTTCCCTGAATCTTCTTTTTTCAATGTTCAGTATGAGAGACTGAATAAACAAATGAACAATGGCTAGACCATATATGACAACAGAACTATGACCCACAACCTCTGAGCAACCAGCCTGGGAAGCCAAATCATAACCTCTTCAAACCTCTGAGCAACCAGCCTGGGAAGCCAAATCATAACAGTTCAAACTTGGTCAATGACTGCCACTTCCCTTTTCTTCCCCCAACTTCCAACTCAGGCCCAACCAGAAAAACCCAAATATGCTCCCCAAACTACATAACATGCTCTGCTTCTAGTTAGCCAGTCTCCAGGTTCCCCATGCCAATAACCTCTAAAGTATACCTGAAGTGTTCTTTTTTGTTTACTCTAAAGCTTTTCCACTCCCCTGCCTTTCTTTGAGTTTGCCAAGCATAAATGGTGGTGGCTGACTTCCTTGCTACAGAAACAATAAACAACCACCACCCACTGCCATAGAGTCGATTCCAACTCATAGCAACCCTATAGGACAGAGAACTCCCCCAAAGGGTTTCCAAGGCTGCAAATCTTTATGGAAGCAGACTGCCTCATCTTTTTCACGGAGCGGCTGGTGGGTTTGAACTGCTGACCTGGATAGCAGCCAAACTGAATAAAAAGCCTTCATTTGTGCTCATTTGAGTTGTCTTCATTTATTTCCACAAATGTCTTTATTCCCTTCAGTTGCTACTAGAGATTACTCTCCCCCCGCCCATCACTCTATATAATACCTACTACACTGCCTGGAAAATACTGGATGCTTAATAAACATTTGTTGAATGAATGAAGAAATGAATGACGATGGTAAGATTTCATAGTCCTAGTGGTTCTCCTCTGAACAAGTTCTTGTTTGTCAATTTCCTCCTTGACATATACCATTCAAGACTTAACATTATACAACAGTTCTTGCCTATTCAGCTCAGAGAAGGACTCTTAAATCTTTGGAGTGGAAGTTGGTAAAGACACGATATCATACTATTTGAAGAAGAGTTTATTCTTGTCTAAAAACCTTATTTCTTTTTCATGCATGCCACTTATTCACTATCTTGTGCTTATTTATTTATTTATTTGCTGGGGATCCAAGTGCAGGATTTTATATTTATCCTTATTAAATTTCCATTTGATAGTTTCAGCCTTTCAGTGTGGGTTATCATCACTGGTTCTTTCAGCAAACATTCATTAAGTAACTACTACTCACTGTGCGAGGTATGAGGAAATAGAGACACAAGACCAATCTGCACAGAGAGACTTGAAAGGCAGGCAGACACAATAAGAGACTGCTAAACAAATGCAGGCTATTCTGGGAATAGGAAAGACAGCTATTGAGCACAGGCTTGGAGAAAGTGGGCTATCCTGAGAGTCTTCCTAAAGGAGATATCAGCTGAGCTTATATTTTAGGATCCTGTTTCTGTCAGAATATATTCATTTTATCTCCCAGTTTTGTCTCATCTGTGAACTTGATAAGCATTACACACACACACACACGTACTCATACATATATATACACATATATGTGTGTGTGTGTGTGTGTATTCATCCAAGTCATTAATAAGATATCATAAAGTACAGAGTGGAAGACAGAGCCTTATGGCATTCCACTACTAAGTCCTTCGTGGGACAATAAGCCATTGATTATTTTTGTTATTATAATCAGATACTAATTCACTAATTCACTTAATTTTGCATCTTTCTCTTTCTTTCTCATAAAAATATGACAAGCCCTGTAAAATGGCATGCCAAAGCCCAAATAAAATTTTTTCTATTTTGTTTCCCTGATTCATCAGTATATAACTCTGTGAAATGAGACTGGTTTTGTATGCAGTGGTCAGGGGGCATCCACCCTGAGCCCTGGTGGCCACTGCTTCCTTTACTAGTTGCTCACAAACCACGAAGAATCTCTTCCAGATTCTTATCTGCGATTCAGTAAAACTCTGTTTACATCAAGCTTAGCTTTTTGTCAAACTCAATTTTTCCTTTTAAATTCTATTGTCCAATCTTTTAGTAGACCTTTTGTTCTCAGAGATGATTAATAGCTGTCGGGCTGTCTCACTAGCATCAATATGTGCTCCTAAATCTAATGAACTTTAAAATAAAATATGAAAGGCTTGGTCTCACTTCCTTCACATAGCTTGGCACTAACATTATTTGTTTATAGTTTCATTTCTTCAGTTAGTCAAGGCAAATGCTGATTAATACTGTGCTATTTTCCTCTCATAAATCTCTGTAAAATATGTATTATTAGCTAAAGAGAAGTTTAGGATTTAAGAGGAAAAATCCTCTGAGTCTTCCAGCTTTGGAGACTGGGTAGGTTGTGTCTGATACACAACTATTTAAGACATGAAAATCTTAGTCCTACAATTGGGTTCATCCTTGGGAGCCATTTCTAAGAGAAGGATCCTGGGGTCAGAGAGGTCTGAATACAGTAAGCCAGAGGGAGAGGGGGGCATGCTAAGAGCTGCAAGGTGACATACCAGTTTGGGAAGTTTAGAGTCAAAATTCAGGATACCAGATTTGGAGATGAAGAGGGAGCAAAATAGAAAACTGATGATATAAAATGATGGTCATTTACTGCCATTGAGCTGATTCCAACTAGTAGCAACCCCCTTTGGGTTTGCAAAGCTGTAAATCTTTAAGGAAGCAGACCACCTCATTTTTCTTCCACAGAGCAGCTGGTGGGTTTGAACCACCAACTTTCTGGTTAGCAGCCAGATGCCTTAACCACTACACCCCCAGAGCTCCTTAAAAATGGTGGTAATGGGAGTAAGTGTGTTGGAAGGGGGCAGGGAAATGGAAGAGACATTAGAAAGAGACAGGGTAAGGTCCATGGACATATACAGGGAAGGCCCAGAGCAAGTTTCACAGCCCCAAAGTCCTTACTCCAAAGTCCTCTAACATATGAGCTTACATGCTGGTTCTTAAAAGGGAAGATCTTCATCAAACCAATATGATGACATTATAATTTCTTGTCTAAATCAGGATTTTTTTTTTCCCTTTCATTCCAGGCCTGAAGTATATCCCAGGGCCATAGTATTGGGGGGTCCCACCAGAGTCCATCTGACCAGTAATTCTAGTCATTATTGAGTTTTTGGATTTTTTCCACATTTTTCCTCCCAATCTATCCAGGATCTCCAGTTTTGATCCTTTCTTGAGTAGCTGGCATTGGTAGCCAGGCACCATTTAGTTCTTCCGGTCTTGAGGTCCACCATATCTTAGGGCTGATTGCTTCCAAATGCCCTTGTTTTTTTGCACTCTTCTTCACTTCTGATGACAGGAGACCATTAGCTGAATCTTAGAAGGCTGCTTGAAAGCTTTTAAGATCCCAGTTGCTACTCACCAATATAGGTTTGGAACAAGATTTTTTACGTAATTTGTTGTGCCAATTGACTCTTGTGTCCCCCAGTACTATGATCCTGAGTCGGCTGGATATTGGAATATTTTTGAAAGTGAAAAAGGCACTAATAAACAGTAATTGTTAACAGTAATTGTTTTGGGCAAACTGGGAGGTAGGGTCAGCCTACCCATCACTGATGAAAAGAGAAAAGAAAAGAAGACAAAAAGGAGACTATTGCCTGCAACATGGACTATTCTAAGAAAATGAGCTTCCAAAAGACTGATGAGTAATCATATATTAACTTTTTCAAATTATTTGAATAAAATCCATCCTAATATGTGTCACATATTTACTTGTCTTTGTTAATAAGTTATACTAAATAAATTTTTCTATAATTTATTTTATTTTTGTTGTTGAGAATACACAGCAGAAGATACACCAGTTCAACAACTTCTACATGTATAATTTCAATGATACACTAAACAGAATTCAACTCTCTCATGGTGGCCCACAGACCCATAAACTTAAATAGGACAAAGTGCGGAGAGGTTCCAGGAGAGATCCTAGAGACTACTTTCTCAGACATGTCTCTGAAGCCAGCCTGCTTGTTAATGGACTGTCTCTCCTAAAACAATAAAGTGAAAGATATATTATCTTATATATCTATGTATATAAAGGATAAACCTGTTTTATATATATGTGTGTGTGTGTGTGTGTGTGTGTGTGTATAAAGTAATATATCTTTCACTTTATGAACTTTAGGTCATGGTTTCATGGTTACCTTTCCAAAATTAATTATTGAAACATAGGTTAAAAATAACAAGTTTACTCAAGCACTTTTTTTGTTCTCCAAAAAAATGTTATTTACTATCATCATTGGTGTTTGCTGACCAAAGAAGAATCACCGGTAGTTGGAAAATTTAGGCTTGGTCATAGAAATAATGCTGGAGATCGCATGACAGAATTTTGCAAGTCCAATGACCTATTAATTGCAAATACCTTTTTTCAACAACATAAGCAACTACTATACATGTGGACTTCATCAGATGGAACACACAGGAATCAGACTGATGACATCTGCAGCAAGAGGTGATGGAGAAGCACATTATCTTCTGCCAAAACAAGGCCAGGAACTGATTGTGGAACAGACCATCAGTCTTAGCAATATTAATAATACCTATTTTTACGGAATAATAGAAACAGTGTCTCATATTCACTCCTTTCTCATTTATTCTCTCATTTACAATGAGCATAAGATTGGTGTTTGAAAGAGGAATAAGCCTCACTAATTCAAGAAAGTATGTTTAAATGTATCTATAAAGGCCTTATTCTAAAGCCTTCATCATAATCATCAAAGGAAAGCATTTATAGAAAAAAATGCAAAGCCATGACCTCCAAGTCCCTACCAGTGTTTAACTTCCATCAGAAAAAATTTAAAAGGTATATACAAATTTAAAAATTTTTACGTCATAAAGAGTGAACAATCTGTTAAAATGCCTACATTACAGGTCAACTTTTTCTTGAATTTTTTTTTTTATAGTAGCTTTTCATATTCTAAGAACATCTTGTTCCACTGATTGAACTAAGTAAGACAATACAGGTAGTCCTTGACTTATGAAGTATTCGAGTTATGGTGAACGGCACTTAAGACCATCCATTTTGTTTTTTCTTGTACATCTGATCATTAAGAATATGTTCTATATACAATGTTGCAACACATAATTTGTTGATGTTATTCTCAGATGTTCACTCACAGATGTTAAGTTTTATGACTTAATGTTCAAAACACTGTCGTATAGTTTAGTTTTCTAAACTAAATCAGGGCCTTCAGCTGCTTGAAAACATAGATCCAAATGCTGATCGCTTTGCTAAAGTCAATAGGCATATTTGGGAGGGAGTGAGGTATTACTGCAAAATCTATGAAAATAAAAAGAAAGGGGCCATACACAAAACTCTCATTTTCTGACTAGAAACACAATCTTCATTCCCAGGGATATCTAGAAGATCCAGAACCTTACACAAGTGGAGCTATTATCACAGCTGACAAAATGCCAATGTTGTCCAACTCTTCTTCATTGGTGGAGTAAGTTTTTTTTATGTATGTATGTATAAAAATATATCTGTAAGTTTATATGTAACATTTCCAACCTCAAAGAGAAATAAAGATTGGAATTACAAAGATACTGATAATAAAAGGCAATGATAATGAAAACTGAAAAAAAAAATGAGGTATTCAATTTATGTCAGAACTGGCTTACAACAGAATCATCAGAATAGAACCTAGTTGTACATGGGGGACTCCCTGTAGTGAAATACTGTTGTTGTTGTTGTTATGTGCCATCAAGTCAGCCCCGAGTCATAGTGACCCCTCTTTGGGTTTCCCAGGCAGTATCACTATGGAGGTAGATTGCCCAACCTTCCTTCCGAAGAGTGGCTGGTGGGTTTGAACTGCCAACCTTCTGGTTAGCAGTCAAGTGCCTTAGGCACTATGCTACCATACTAGCCTGCACAAACCCTTTTTACCCAGGGTGATAATTACAATTATCTAGAAATATAAATAGCTTCACTATCCTCATAAAGTTATATATCTGGAATACAAATACATGTAATTATAATTAATAATAAATAAATGCTTATCTGTCCATACCTTAGCTTTGGTTCTGAAATTACCAATGAACATGTGGCCCCTTTGAAATCTCTAGGGCAATTTAAATTTGTTCTCACCAAAAGTTCTATCTGATGAGAGACTGCAACGTACACATGAGGATAACAATTTTACCCTGTCTTCTCCATTCTGTTGTTGAGCTTATGTATTGTGTTTTTTATCTTCATTATTGTATCTTTCTACCAACTTCTGCAGTCTGAAATTGACCAAACATGCAAACAAGATGTGTTGATTATCACTGGTGACTGGAATGCAAAAGTTGGAAACAAAGAAGAATCACCAGTAGTTGGAAAATTTAGGCTTGGTCATAGAAATAATGCTGGAGATCGCATGATAGAATTTTGCAAGTCCAATGACCTATTTATTGCAAATACCTTTTTTCAACAACATAAGCAACTACTATACACATGGACTTCATCAGATGGAACACACAGGAATCAGATTGATGACATCTGTGGCAAGAGGTGATGGAGAAGCACAGTATCTTCAGCCAAAACAAGGCCAGGAACTGATTGTGGAACAGACCATCAGTTGCTCATATGCAAGTTCAAGTTCAAGTTGAAGACAATTAAAACAAGTCCACGAGAGCCAAAATATAACCTGCAATATATCCCTCCTGAATTTAGAGACCATCTAAAGAATAGATTTGATACATTGAACACTAATGACCAAAAACCAGAAGAATTGTGGGATGACATCAAGAATATCATCCATCAAGAAAGCAATGGGAAAAATCATTAAAAAGAAAGGAAAGGAAGAAAAGATCAAAATAGATGTCAGAAGAGACTCTGAAACTTGCCTTTGAGGAGAATACCTAAAGCAAATGGAAGAAATGACTAGATAAAAGAGCCAAACAGAAGATGTCAAAAGCAGCTTGAGAAGACAGTCAATTATTAGAATGAAATGTTCAAAGACCTGGAGTTAGAAAACCAAAAGGGAAGAACATTTCCTAAGCTGAAAGAACTGAGGAAAAATTTAAGCCTGGAGTTGAAATATTGAAAGAGTCTATGGGCAAAATATTAAATGATGCAAGAAACATCAAAAGAAGATAGAAGGAATACACAGGCACTATACCGAAAAGAATCGGTCAATATTCATCCATTTCAGGAGGTGGCATATGAGCAAGAACCAGTGGTACTGAAGGAAGAAGTCAAAGCTGCACTGAAGGAATTGGTGAAGAACATGGCTCCAACAATTGACAGAATACCCACTGAGATGTTTCAACAAATGGATGCTACACTGAAGGCACTCACTTGGCTATGCCAAGATTTGGAAGACAACTACCTGGCCAACTGACTGGAAGAGATCCATATGTGTACCCATTCCAAAGAAAGGTGATCCCACATGTTCTGGTTACCTACTGCCACTCTGACAGGAATATATACCACAAATGGGATGACCTTAACAAACAGGAGTTTATTCTCTCACAGTTTGGAGGCTTTAAGCCCAAGTTCAAAGTGCCAGGCTCTAGGGGCTGTGTGAAAGCCCCTCAATCTTGGAGTCCAGCTCTGCCTCCTGCTCCTGGCCCACTGGAGCTAGAGGCGTTTCTTCACTCAGACAGCTGCTGGCTGCTGAGGCTGACAAACCCCAGGTTAACAAGTAAAAAGGCACAGTCCTGATGTTGCCAAACCACATGGAAGGCGATTAATCTAAGTACATCGTAAGTCCCAAGGTCAGCAGAGCATGGCGGGCTGCTGAACGACATGGCTACATGCAGGGTCCAAGCATTCCATAAGCTAGAGACCATGCCCCAAGGCTTCTGCTTATATACAGGAAGCAGACCACATTCCCTAAGGCAGCTATTCAGCTGCTCACAGTAGATTCCACCATGGAGGTGATTACCAGTCTCATCATGGGGAATACTACATCCAGCTTCCCAGCCACTCAACCACGTCCAGCCAAGTTCACACACAAACTGAACAACCACACCACAGAATGTGGAAATGATCGAACAATATCATTAATATCACATGTAAGTAAAATCTTACTGAAGATAATTCAAAACAGTTGCAACAGTATATTGACAAAGATCTTCTAGAAATGCAAGCTGAATTTAGAAGAGGACGTCGAATGAGGGATATCATTGCTGATGTCAGGCGGATCTTGGCTCAAAGAAAAGAATACCAGAAAGATGTTTATTGTTTTATTGACTATGCAAAATTATTTGATTCTGTGGATCATAACAAGTTATGGATAACATTGTGAAGAATGGGAATTCCAGAACACGTAATTGTACTCATAAGGAACCTGTACATAGACCAGGAGGCTGTCATTCGAATAGAACAAGGGGATATTGCATGGTTCAAAATCAGGAAAGGAGTGCATCAAGATTGTATCCTTTCACCATATTTATTCAACTTGTATGATGAGCAAATAATCTGAGAAGCTGGATTATATGAGGAAGACTGTGGCAACAGGATTGGAGGAAAAATCATTAACAACCTGTGATATGCAGATGACACAACTTTGCTTGCTGAAAGTGAGGATGACTTGAAGCACTTACTGATGAAGATTAAAGACTACAGTGTGCATGGATTATACCTCAGTATAAAGAAAACAAAAATCCTCACAACTGGTCCAATAAACAGCTTCATGATAAATGGAGAAAAGATTGAAGTTGTCAAGGACTTCATATTACTTGGTTCTACCATCAACACCAATGGAAGCAACAGTCAAGATATCAGATGACATATTGCACTGGGTAAATCTGCTGCAAAAGACCTCTTTCAAGTAGTGAAGAACAAAGATGTCTCTTTGAAGACTAAGGTGTGCCCAACCCAAGCCATGATATTCTTAATTGCCTCATATGCATGTAAGACATGGACAATGAATAAGGAAGACCCAAGAAGAGTTTTTGACTTGTGGTGTTGGTGAAGAATACTGAAAGTACCATGGACTGCTAAAAGAACTAACAAATCTGTCCTGGATGAAGTGTAGCTGGAACGCTCCTTGGAAGTGAGAGGGGCCAGACTTCGTCTCACCTACTTTGGTCATGTTGTCAGAAGAGACCATTCCCTGGAGAAGGATATCATGCTTGGTAAAGTGGAGGGTCAACGAAGAAGGGAAAGGCCCTCAACAAGATGGATTGACACAATGGCTGCAATGATGGGCTCCAGTATAGCAAGGATTGTGAGGCTGGCACAGCACCGGGCAGTGTTTTGTTCTAATTTGCATAGGTTTGCTATGAGTCACAGCCGACTCAATGGCACCTAACAATATTGTATCTTTCAGTTGTAAAATTTTTTAGTGTTTTAGTTTGGTTATGGTAAATTTAATTTCTAAAATTCTCAATTGTTTCCTGTTTATATAGTCTATTTTTTTTGCTGAAATTTTGATTTTTTAAAAAATGCATTTTATTGGAATATAATTTATGTACACTGAAAAACACAAAACTAAAGTAACATGGGTCAATGGATTTTTTTTTTTTTTGCAGTGTTCCCTCCCTTCCCCTCCTAGTAACCAACAAAGGAATTTCCTTCCATATATAAACCTTTCCTTGACTTTTTACAATAATGAACTAATACTATATTTGTCCTTCTGTGATTGACTAATGAAATTTTGATTTTTAATTGGTTTCAAGTGTGTTCACGATTGCTTGTTGATGCACCTTTATGACGGCTATTTTAAAATCCTTCTCAGATAATTCTAAGGTCTATGTCATCTCAGTGTTAGTGTCCATTGATTGTCTTTTCTCATTCAAATTTATGTCTTCCTGGTTCTTGGTATGGTGAATTACTTTTAACCGAAACCTAGATATTTTAAGTATTGTGTTATGAAACCCTGGATCATATTTAAATCTTATGTTTTAGCAGACTCTTCTGCCAATGCTCTGGTAGGAAAATTTATTGCTAGGTGATGGTGGAAATTCAGGTTTTCAATTCAGACTCTATTGATACTTGGTGGGGAGGGGCTCTTCATAACTCCTGGGTAGAGGCAGGAGTCCAGGCACCTCACTTGTCCTTCACTGGTAGCACCCTGGCTGGTAGAGGAAGAGGTGCCTAATGTTTCTTACATGGCTTCCAGTAACATCAGTGAGAGGTAGGTGGCCTCTTTACTTCTGGGCCGTGGTGAAAGTCCTGATTTTCCACTAGGCCTCCTCTGATACCACCCAGAGAGGAGAGGGAAAGATGCCTTATTACAATGGTGTGAGTAGAAGTCCAGATTTCCCACATGATCTTCACTGACACCACAGATGGGAGAGGGCCTTGTTAGTATGTCATGGGGGTGAAAGTCCTAGCTCTTCACTGGGCCTTTTCTAATGTTCCCAGAAGGGATGTTGGGACCTCTGTATGCAGTCTGGCAAGGGTAGAAGTTTAGGTTTCGCACTTGGCCTTTATTAGCAGAGGTAGAGGTAGGGTTGCATTTTTTTTCCTGTGGTTTGGCTGGAGTAGAGCAGTTATTGATCATAAATGAACTTTCTTGCTAGGCTTCCCCTTTTCTGTTCCATTGGCTACAAAGACAAGACCTTTTTGGGGATTTTTTTTTTTTTTTTTCATCTCTGTCTATTGGTGTTTCTGGGTTGCCAGTTCCTCTAGTACCCAGTCTAAATCATATGACACGAGAAAGAAATTCACCACCTCATCTTTCCTTGGGTCCTGAATTCCCTAGAAAGCTCCTACTTCCCTCCTTCTCCCTCTTCCCTCCTTTCCTCCTTCTCTTTCTTTCTTCTTCATTTCCTTCCCTCCTTTGAAAATCATGCACTGAATTTCTACAATCACTCAACAGTGTGCTAAGATTTTAAAATTTATCTTCAAGTTTGACATATTAGGATTTGATTCCAGGTCTATCTCACTTTGTTTCTTCTTAAGAAAAACACGAAACTAGAAGAACTTGTAAAATTTTATTACTCTGTGCTTGGGGACTTCAAGGTCAACTCGCATAACACAGTCCACAAAGATGATGTTCTACACCCTACTTTGGTGAGTAGTGACTGGGATCTTAAAAGCTTTTGAGTGGTCATCTAAGGTGCAATTATTGTTCTCTCCCTGCCCAGAGCAAAGATGAGTGAAGAAACCAAAGACTCAAGGTAAAATGTGTTCTAAAGGACTAATGAAACACACAAATCCCAGCCTTCATGACCCTGAGACTAGAAGAACTAGATGGCACCCAGCTACCACTGCTAACTGCTCTGAAAGGAATCACAAAAGAGACCCTGGATAGAGTGGGAGAAAAATATGGAACAAAGTTCAAAATAGTAAAAAGACCAGGGTTACTGGTAGATTGCCCGAGACATGGCCTTTCAGCTTGGAACTGAACTTACCCTTGTAGTTCAACTTTTAGTCAAATGATAGGCCTATATGTTGAAGAATAACATGAGGAAGGTACACATTACTTAGAACAACCTACCATATGAAATTAAAAAGGCAGCATTTGCCCAAGGATAAAGCTCGGAAGGCAGAAAGTGATAGGAAAGAAGGACAAGTGGAAATGGTAAACACAGGGAGCAAGTAGGAGGAATGCTGTTACTCTGTGGGGATTGCAATAAATGTTACAAATCAAGATGTGTATGGAATGTTGAACGGAAAACCAATTAGCCGTGTAAATTTTCACACAAATCACAATTTAAAAAAATTTATTATTCTGTGTGGGATAAAGTACAACCAAAGGCCATCCAGAAGGAAAGAGAACAATCAAACTAAAAAGGATTTTCAATGTGCACAAAGAATACTTTACTACAATTTATTCAACTGCCAATATATTTACTTACATCAGAAAATTTAAAAGCTTTTACAAACTATAATACAAACTATAACTCATCAAGAAACTAGGAATAAAGTTGTGATTCTGAATTAGTATGTCTCAGCAGGAAATCACACTTCAAGGGTTAAGAAAAACGGGTTCACAGAAGACTATTATTTTTAAGGAATATTTCTGAATTCAAATGTAAGAAGTTATGCTTTAATGTTCATCTGCTTTGGTTCTTTGAAAATGTGACTTTTTGCAGATAAGAAGGATTTGGTGGCTCATGAAGCAGTACTGAGATTTTTAGAAAACATTTGATGAGATTCTATGAGCAAGATCAATGGTTAAGATATAAGTAAAAAAAAAAAAAGTAGACTAAAAGATTCAGTAGAGAAAATGACTTTTGGTTGAAGATTAATGAATCCAACAATTTTGTCTCTTTCTAGATCCTGCTAAAGTAAGCAAGGGGATAGTTTTTAAAGTGTAAAACCATGAGGACAAAAATAGTGGGAGCTAGAATCTAAGGTGGCAGTGGATAGGCCAAAAAGCAACTTGACTTGGTACTTCTGGAACGTGAGTCTAGAAATAGAAGTATTGTCTGAGAAGCAGCTGGATGCCATGACCCCTTCACTGGCAGAAGACTAAAGGTATATTCTCTGTTATGTTGTTATGTGCCGTCGAGTCAGACCCGACTCATAGTGACCCCTCCTTGGGTTTCCAAGGCAGAAGTAGATTGCTCAACCTTCCTTCTGAGGAGTGGCCGGTGGGTTTGAACCGCCAGCCTTCTGGTTAGCAGCTTTAGGCACTACGCTACCAGAGCTCCCAAAGGCATATTCTCTAGACAAGGTAAACCAGAAAGACTATGGGCTGGGGAATATCAGGCACAGTAGAGGGTAGGAGCACTATAGTGGAAATCAGGGCAGTAAATGGAGGTCACATAGCACAGTTCTAAATCTCTAGCATCTTTTCCCTCCTCAGCTATCAGAATGGTGGTAGTTCAAATTATATCTTCCAGTCAGAAGATTAGAAATGTTTTCTCTGGAATCTCATCACAGAAGAATAAAAGAGACTGCATGGAGTTCTGCAATAAAATGGCTTAGCCTGATTACCATACATACAATGAAGACTATGGTCTATAAGTACTACTCATGTATTCTAGAGCTTTCTATCAGTTTTCTGATATGCCACTTTCTAACAGAAGCAAACAGTCAAGGATCACATATATTTGAGGACAGTAGCTCACATGACAGATAAGTCAAATACAAACAAGAAAACATCTTTTGAAGAAAAAAACTTCAAAAATTTATAATTAATATATTTATTAACTGCATTTATAAAACAAGAACAGATATTATAAAAAGAATATGAGGAGAGCAGGAAGAGATTTTAGAAATTACAATAGCTGAAATTAAAAGGTCAATCAAAAAATTGGAAGACAAACTGAGTTAATTTCCCAAAATGCAGACCAAATAGATGAAATATATCAAAGATAAGAAAATTAGAGGACCATTCCAGAAAGTCCAACATCTTAGTAATAAGAACCCCTGAAAGATAAAACTAGAAATATAGAAGAGAGAAAGTTGTAGAAATAATCCAAGAAATATATTTGAAGGATACGAGTTTCCAGATTAACAGAGCTCATTGAAGGGGACTAGTGTATCCACCCAAAGTATGATTGAAAAATTAATCTCAGAAGATCTGAGAAAGAAAATATGTAAACAAAAAGGTCACCTAAAACAAGGATCATAAATCAAATGGTATCAGACATCTCAACAACATTATTTTCAAAGCTAAAAAATAATAGAATGATAGCTTCAAAATTCTGAGGGAAAATTATTTTTAATCTAAAATTCAACACTCAAGTAAATCAACAATTAAATACAAGTGCAAATGGTCTTAAACTTCATTTTAAGATACATAAAATCTCCAAAAAATTTACATCCTAAGGATGTAAATCGCTCTGGTGGCACTGTGGTCAAAGCATTGGGCTGTCAACCAAAAGGTCAGTGGTTCAAACCAACCAGGTCCTCCATGGGAGAAAGATGAGGCAGCCTGCCTCCATATTTACAGCATTGAAAACCCTATGGGGCAGATCTACCCTATCCTATAAGGTTGGTATGTGTTAGAATTGACTCGGTGGCAGTGAGTTTCATTTTTGGTTTTTGCACCCATTCATATAGATAGTGGAAGAGGTGCTCCACCTACACAAGGGAATAAACTCAGGATCAGGAAGACATGGGGCCAATAAACAGGGGATACAACACAAGGGAGAGAAGCAAAAGAAATTTCTTGCATATAAAGAAAGAGAACCCAAGATAAAAACTGTCCAATAGGGTTAGAGAGGAACCAGTACAAAATGAGCTGGTGACATGTCTGAGTAAGGGTTTCTGCAAGAAGACTGAAATTAGTAGAATTAGTAGAATACCTCATATGCTGGAATGACTTAAGAGGAGAGTTATACAATTGGGCAATGAAACAGGGTTTGGGTTATGCAAGTAAAGGATGATAAGTACATAGGAAGATAAGTGTATGCAAAATATCAGACAGTTATCAACTCTAGGAAAAACAAAATGTTGTGGAGGAAAGTAAAAGTAATCACAATATAGTATATGGCTCAGAGGTGAATAGTATTTATAAAGTCATTACAAGGCAAATAGAATATTGATCCAACCCAAATTATGGTATGTTGGGAGGATGTGATTGTGTGTGTGTGTGTGTGTGTGTGTGTAGGGGATTGGGAGCAGAAGATGTGATAGAGGCATGAAAAGGAACTAAATTCTTTTTCATTGAGAAAGTCAATAGTCAACGCCTGTTGTTGTTGTTGTTGTTGTTAGGTGCCCTCGAGTTGGTTCTGACTCATAGCAACCCTATGTACAACACAATGAAACACTGCCCAGTCATCCACCATCCTCAAAATTGTTGCTGTGCTTGAGACAACTGCTGCAGTCACTGTGTCAATCTACCCTGTTGAGGGTCTTCCTCTTTTTCCTGACCTTCTACTTTACTAAGCATGATAGTCTTTATCCTTCTCCAGGACTGGTTGCTCCTGATAAAATGTCCAAAGTATGAGAGATGAAGTCTCACCACCCTCGCTTCCAAGGTTCATTCCAGTTGTATTTCTTCCAAGACAGATTGTTCATTCTTCTGGCAGTCCGTGGTATTTTCAGTATCCTTCACTAATGCCATAATTCAAAGGCCTCGATTCTTCGGTCTTCCTTGTTCATTGTCCAGCTTTCACATGCATATGAGGTGATTGAAAGTGCCATGGGTTGGGTCAAGTGCACCTTAGTCTTCAAAGTGATATCTTTGCTCTTTAACTCTTTAAAGAGATTTTTTGCAGCAGATTTTCCCAATGAAATCATGGGCCTTGCATGATTTCTTGACTGCTATTTCCATGGACGTTGATTTTGGATCCAAGTAAAATGAAATCTTTGACAATTTCAATCTTTTCTCTATTTATCATTATGTTACTTATTGGTCCAATTGTGATGATTTTAGTTTTATGTTGAGGTGGAATCCATACTGAAGGCTGTAGCTTTTGATCTTCATCAGTAACTGCCTCAAGCCATCTATCCTTTCAGCAGGCAAAGTTGTGCCATCTTCTTATTGCAGGTTGTTAAGAAGTCTTCCAGGAGCTCTGGTAGCATAGTGCCTAAGGCACTTGACTGCTAACCAGAAGGCTGGTGGTTCAAACCCACCAGCCACTCCTCGGAAGGAAGGTTGGGCAATCCTACTTCTGTAGTGATACTGCCTCGGAAACCCAAGGAGGGGTCGCTATGAGTCGGGGCCAACTCGACGGCAAATAACAACAACAACAAGAAGGAGTCTTCCAATTTTTTCCAATCCTTTTTCATGTAGTTCAGCTTTTTGGATTATTTGATCAGAATTCACATTGAGTAAGTGTGGTGAAAGGATGTAACCCTGACACACACCCTTCCTGATTTTCAACCATGTAATATCCCCTTGTTCTGTTTGAATGACTGCCTCTTGGTCTAAATACAGGTTGCTCATGAATACAATTAAGTATTCTGGAATTTCTGTTCTTGCAATGTTATCCATAATTTGTTATGATCCACACAGTCAAATGCCTTTGCATAGTCAATAAAACACAGGTAAACCATGTTTCCGGTGTTCTCTGTTTTCAGCCAAGCTGACCTCAGCACATTCCACATCTTCTTCTCAATCTGGCTTGAATTTCTGGCAGTTCCCTATGTATTGCTGCAACCATTTTTAAATTATTTTTAGCAAAGTTTAATTGTGTATGATATTAATGATATTGTTCAATAATTTCTTCATTCTGTTGGATCATTTTTCTTTGGGATAAGCACAATATGGATCTCTTCTAGTAAGTTGGCCAGGTAGCTGACTTCCAAATTTCTTGGCATAAAAAAGTAAGTGCTTCCAGTATTGCATCTATTTGTTGAAATATCTCAATTGCTATTCCATCAATTCATGGAGATTTGTTTTTTGCTAATGACTCCAGTAAAGCTTGGATTGCTTCTTCAATACCATCACTTCTTGATCATGCTACCTCCTGAAATGTTGAACATTGAACAATTCTTTTCTGTATAGAAACCTTTCTCCTCTGAAGAAAGGTTGGGCAATCTACTTCCATAGTGATACCGCCTTGGAAACCCATCTTCATTTGATGATCCCTGCATTAAAGGTCAACTCTTATCAGGGTTGACAGAGGTCAAAGTTACAGTTAAAATTGAAGATAACAATAGAAAAATACATGAGAAGAAAATGTCAAAAAATAAGGAAACAAATAACTTATAAAATAGGATGTAGAACTTCCACAAGAAAAAGAGGATAAAGAAATTTAGATCATACTAACAAAAGTTGGGAAGCAGAAAGGGTCAAACAACAATGCATTGATGACCATAAAATTCTCACTATTTCATGGCAAAGATTTTCCAATTGAAGTATATATAATTTTAATTTAACCATATGCTATTTGCAAGAGTCACAACTAATATGGTATTTTAAAGAGTTAAAAATATGGCATTAATAAACATATTATAGATTAAAGTAAACAAAGAGAAAGCAGGGATGACAATATTAATGTCAAACAAAGTCAAATTCAAACAAAACATGAAGTTAGATTTGTGAGATCATTTATAATGCTAAATCATATAATATAAAAGGAAGATAGAATATCCATAAGCCTTGAAATATTGAGAACACTGAAATATGTAAAGCAAAAACTGTTTGAAATACAAGAAGAATGGGAGAAAACCACAATCACAGTGAAGATCTTTCTTAAAATTTGACAAATCAGACAAAAAATAATAGTGGATTTGAATAACATAATTTAAACATAATAATAATGGCAACAATTTGAAAGCTAAATTTGACAATATATACATGAATATAATACATATATATATATATATATATA
>NW_006921634.1:5296413-5308913 GCF_000298275.1 Orycteropus afer afer | reverse complement strand
AGACATTTGACTGCTAACCAGAAGGCTGGCAGTTCAAATCCACCAGCCACTCCTTGGAAGGAAGGTTGGGCAATCTACTTCTGTAGTGATACCACCTTAGAAACCCAAGGAGGGGTCTCTATGAGTCTGATCAGACTCAACGGCAGTGAGTTTGATTTCGTTTTGGTATATATATATGTGTATATATATCAAGGGCTTTGGTGGCGTAGTGCCTAAGGCATTTGACTGCTAACCAGAAGGCTGGTGGTTCAAACCCACCACCTACTCCTTGGAAGGAAAATTGGGCAATCTAATTCCATAGTGATACCGCCTTGGAAACCCTAGAAGGGTTGCTATGTATATATAGATATGCAAACTTTTTAACCTTTTTACTCAACCAACAGAGAATTTTCATTTGTTTTCAAATGCACAAAGGACATTTAATGGAGCTCTGATGGCCCAGTGGATAAGTCACTTGACTGCTAACCCATAAGTCAGTGGTTCAAACCCACCAGCTGCTCCGGGGAAGGAAGATGGGGCAATCTACTTTTGTAAAGATTTACAGTCTCGGAAACCCAGTGGGGGTCGTTATGAGTCAGAAATGACTCGATGGCAGTGAGTTTGGTTTTTTTGGTAAAGGACCTTTAGAAAAGTTGATTACATAATAGATGACAAGAATACTATAATCTTAATGAAATTCAAGAGTACAAATCATATAGGTCATATTCTATGACGATGGTGGTAGGTAGATTAGAATGTAATAATAAAAAGATCATTAAAATCCCCTAGAAATTATGTTCTATATGTCTTTTGAGTCAAAGAGTAAAGTAAATTTTAAATAAGAGATTATTTAGAAAATGGGAGTGGAAATATTAATCCTATGGCAGCCACCAAATCTGTGCTCAGAAGGGACTTTAGCCTTACATGCTTTTATTATTTAAAGGAATCATGAAAATAACTGAACAAAATATACAACTCAAAAACCAGAACAAAATAATAAACCATAAAAGGGAAAACTAATAAAGAATAGCAATTCATCAATAAGAAAACAAAACAAAATCTGGATGGTTGTATAAAAAGGTGAAAAAAATATATTATTTACTCATTCTATATTTATGTGCTGGGCACACACTCAAAACAAATAAAAAGGACAAATTCACATAAGTAGGACTGTTTCAACTAGGAGTTTAGTTTCATTTTTGTGGTACAAATATAAACACTTAATATCGGGGGAATACATGGATACATTAAAAGCAAACCCTGTTGTAACAGTGATGTCAGAGAATAATGATTCACTCACACCGTCCTATGTAAAAGCTTCCACCTTAGCCCTGTGTACTTTCTGTACCCCCTGTCTATGATTCTCTCTGCCCAGATAGCCACGTAGCTCAATCCCTCAATTCTTTCAGGTCTCTGCTCAAATGACACCTTACCAGACAATCCTTGTTGACTACCTCATTCACTCTCTATTCTTCTCATCCTTATCCTGTTTCATTTTTCTTCATATCATCATATGACCCACATTTATATGTTTGCTTATTATCTGTCTCTCCCACTAACATGTAGACCCCTTGAGGGAGAGTCTTTGCCTATTTTGTTTACTGCTGTCTTCCCAGGGCCTAAGCCAGTGAATGGAACATAAAAACCCACTGCCATCAAGTGGATTCCAACTCATCAATCCTATAGGACAGAGCAGAAATACCCCACAGAGTTTCCAAGGCTGTAAATCTTCACAGAAGCACACTGTCTCATTTTTCTCCTGGGAGTGGTTGGTGGGTTTGAACTGCCAACATTTTGGTTAGCAGCTGATTGTTTTAACCACTGTGGCACCAGAGCTATAGAGTGGAACACAGTAGACTCTAAATAAATATTTGATGAATGAAGGTTGCTCTTTAATTCTGTGTATTTAAGTGACATGATTTGATAAGCTACATAACAAGTCCCTTATGAATGAGGTTTTATGGTATTCATTATACAGGGTTTAATGTATTTCTTAATTGCATGTGGGACAAAGTCAAAGCCAACCTGGGGTTCCCATGCTTTGGAAACCATGGTAGACAATGTCTGGTCCCATGTCTGCTGTGGTGAGAGAAATGGTTCCTCATAGAACCTCCAGTCATTCTCATTAACTTGTTTGTAATTAAGTTATGCCCAAGCAAGCTCTATGGTTGCCTACTAAATTCAAAGTTCTTTAAGGACAAGGTCTTTTTCTTAACCATCTTTGTATGAACCACAGGGCTTAGTGTTGTGCTTGGTTTATATTCCAAAGGGAGCTCTGGTGGCGTAGTGCCTAAGCATTTGACTGCTAACCAGAAGGCTGGCAGTTGAAACCCACCAGCCACTCCTCAGAAGGAAGACTGGGCAATCTATTTCTATAGAGCTACCACCTTGGAAACCCAAGGAGGGGTCACAGTGAGTCAAATTGACTCAGTACTCAAAAATTATTTTCAAAATAATGAATGAAGAGGAATAGTAGTCTCCATGGCCCTCAAGACTTTTTTGCAAACGTAAAGTGATATTTGGTATCTAAACTTAGGTTTGAGACCTTCAATCTGCATCTCAGCCTTTAATGCCATTCTTATACTAAGGACTCAACGCTTACCTTCTCAATCCAGAACCCTAACCTGGCTCTGCAATGGCTATTCAGCAGCCTGTTCCCGCATTTCATTGTCATCTATTTCCAGTTAAAGAAGGAATGCAGGGATTGAAGCTAGACATACCTGAATTCAAATCCCACCTCCTGTACTAACCAATTGTATATTCTGGGTTAAGTTTCTGCTTTCTTTCACTTTCTTCTTTTCTGAGCCTCGGTGTGGCAGAGGCTGCTAGTTTTCTACAAATATTCATTCTTCTTCATTTATTTTAGAACTACTAAGCTTTAACTCACAGCTGTCGAGTCGGATTCAACTCATAGCAACCCCTCCTTGGGTTTCTGAGGCAATATCTCTACGGAAGTAGATTGCCCAGTCCTCCTTCTGAAGCGTGGCTAGTGGGTTTGAACTGGCAGCCTTCTGGTTAGCAGTCAAATGCCTTAGGCACTATGCCACCAGAGCTTGTAAGCTTTAGTTGGCCATATGCCTGACCAGTAAGACACCATGATTTCCAGTCTTCCTTGCAAGCAAGCTATGGCTCTGTGACTTAGTTCTGGACAAAGAAAAGTGAACAGAAGTGATATGCATGTATTGCTTCCAGGTTATACTAAAAGGAATGGTCTTACTGTCTCTATTACATGGGACAGACATACTTCAATCTTACTTAAGCCACTGTATTTTAGTATCTCTTTGTTACATGAACTTAGACAACAATATACACAGCTTTTTTAGTTGTAAAATGAGAATACCTCTAGGGCTGTTGTAAAGAAAAGTATGCCATAGGAGCTAAAAAAAAGTGATGCTATTATCATCCGCCACCATTTGTCTGTCAATTTGTTGTACTGTGGTGGCTAATGTGTTGCTGTGAGGCTGGAGGCTATGCCACCAGTATTTTGAATAGCAGCAGGATCACCCATGGTGGACAGGTTTCAGTGGAGATTCCCCACTAAGACAAACTAGGAAGAAGGACACAAGCCGTCTACTTCTCAAAAAACTGGCCAGTGAAAATCTCATGAATAGCAGTGAAACACTGTCTGATATATTACTGGAGAACTTTACGAATAGCCCTGAAATATTGCCAGATATAGTGCCAGAAGATGAGCCTCTGAGGTTGGAAGGCACTCAAAATACAAGTAGGGAAGGGCTGCCTCCTCAAAGCAGAGTTAACTGCAATGACGTGGATGGAGTAAAGCTTTCAAGACCTTCATTTGGTGATGGAGCATAACTCAAAATGGGAAGAAGCAGCTCCAAACACCCATTAATAGTTGGAACATGAAATGTACAAAGTATGAATCTAAGAAAATTAGAAGTTGTCAAAAATGAAACAGAACACATAAAGATCAATATCCTAGTCATTACTAAGCTGAAATGCAGTGCTATTGGCCATTTTGAATCAACCATATGATGTGCTGTGCCAGGAATGACAAATTAAAGATGAATGGCACTGCATTCATCATCAAAAAGAATGTTTCATGTCTATCTTGAAGTACAGTATGTTAAGTTATAGGATAGTATCGCTATGCCTACAAGGTAGACCAGTTAATACTATTATTCAAATTTATCCACCAACCACTAGAGCCAAAGATGAAGAAACTGAAGTTTTTACCAACTTCTGCAATTTGAAATTGACCAAACCTGCAATCAAGATGTATTGACTATTACTGGTGATTGGAATGTGAATGTTAGAAACAAAGAAGAATTATCAGTAGTTGGAAAATATGGGCTTAGAAAGAAATGACTCTGGAAATCACATTATATATTCCAAGACAAACAACTTATTCATTGCAAATACCTATTTTCAACAACAAAAATGGCAGCTATACACATGGACCTTGCTTGCTCCAGAAAATGACTTTTTATATGCCATCAACCATATGATCTAAAAAAGATTCCATTTTGGAATACACAGGAACTGGATGGACTACATCTGTGGAAAGAAGCAGTGGAGAAGCTCAAAACAAGTCCAGGAGCTAACTGTGGAGTAGACCATTAACTGCTTATATGCAAGTTCAAATATGAAGCTGAAGACAATTAAAACAAGTCCATAAGAGCCAAAATATGACTTTGATTATATCCAACTTGAATTTAGAGACCATCTGAAGAACTGATTTGATGCACTGAATACCAATGACCAAAAACCAGATGGGTTGTAGGATGACATCAAGAACATCATATATGAAGAAAACAAATGGTCATTAAAAAGACAGGAAAGGAAGAAAAGACCAAAATGGATGACAGAAAAGATTCTGAAACTTGCTTTTGAATGGAAAGCAGCTAAAGCAAATGGAAGAAATGATGAGATAAAAGAGGTGAACATAGTATTTCAAATGGCAGCTTGAGAAGACAAAGTATGAAAGTGAAATGTGCAAAGACCTGGAGTTAGAAAACCAAATGGGAAGGATATGATCAGCATTTCTCAAGCTGAAAGAACTGAAGAAAATACTTAAGCCTCAGGTTGCAATATTAAGGATTCTATGGACAAAATATTGAATGATGCAGGAAACATCAAAAGAAGATGGAAAGAATATACAAAGTCATTGTACAAAAAAGAACTCATCACTCTTCAACTATTTCAGGAGGCAGCATATGATCAAGAACCAATGGTACTGAAGGAAGAAGTAAGTCCAAGCTACCCTGAAGGAATTGGTGAAAAACAAGGCTCCAGGACTTGATGGAATACATATTGAGATGTTTCAACAAATGACGCAGTGCTGGAGGTACTTACTTGTTTATGCCAAGAAATCTGGAAGAGAGCTACCTGGCCAAATGACTGGAAGAGATCCATATTTGTACCCATTCCATAAAAGGTGATCCAACAGAATGTGAAAATTATCAAACAACATAATTAATATCATATGCAAGTAAAATTTTGCTGAAGATAATTCAATAATGGTCACGGCAGTATATTGACAGGGAACTTCCAGAAATTCAAGCTGGATTCAAAAGAAGGATGTGAAATGAGGGATTTCATTGCTGCTGTCAGATGTCTCTTGGCTGAAAGCAAAGAATATAGAAAGATGTTTCCTTGTGTTTTATTGGCTATGCAAAAGCATTTGACTGTGTAGATCATGAAATCATGGATAGCATTGTGAAGAATGGGAATTTCAGAATACTTCATTGTGCTCATGAGGAACCTATACATAGACCAAGAGGCCGTCATTTGAACAGAACAAGGGGATACTGTCTGGTTTAAAATCAGGAAGGGTCTGTGTTACAGTTATATTCATTCACCATATTTATTCAATCTGTATGCTGAGCAAATAATCTGAGCAACTGGATTATATGAAGAAGAATGTGGCATCAGGATTGAAGGAAAACTTATTAACAACCTGGAATACACAGATGATACACTTGCTTGCTGACAGTGAAGATGATTTGAAGTATTTATTATGAAGTGCTTCAAGTCATCTGATGAAGACGAAGATCAAAGATTGCAGTCTTCAGTATGGATTACACTTCAAAATAAAGAAAACAAAAATCCTCACAACTGGACAAGTAAGCAACATCATGATAAATGGAGAAAAGGTTGATGTCAGAGAGTTCATTTTGCTTGGATCTACAATTAACACCCATGGAAGCAGCAGTCAAGAAATCAGACTACATACTGCACTGGGTAAATCTGCTGCAAAAGACTTCTTTAAACTGTTAAGAAGCAAAGATGTCACTCTGAAGACTAAGGTGTGCTTAAGCCAAGCCATGGTATTTTCAATTGCCTCATATGCATGTGAAAGCTAGACAACAAATAAGGAAGACTGAAGAATTGATGTCTTTGAATTATGGTCTTAGTGAAGGATGCCAGAAGAACAAACAAATCTGTTCTAGAAAAAGTGCAGCCAGAATGCTCCTGGGAAGTGAGAATGGCCAGACTTCATCCTGCCTACTTTGGTCATGTTGTTAGAAGGGACCATTCTCTGGAGGATATCGTGCCTGGTAAAGTAGAGGGTCAGTGAAGAAAGGGAAGACCCTCAACAAGATGGACTGACACAGTGGCTGCAATGATGGGCTCAAGTATAACAAGAATTGTGAGGATGGCGCAGGACTGGGCCGTGTTTTGTTCTGTTTTACACAGGGACACTATGAGTCAGAGTTGACTCAACAGCACCTCACAACAGAAACAACATTATCCTCCAGACTTGTGCAGCTTTCCTTCTGCTTGACATTAAAGTAAGTCTGAGTGTAGTAAGTAAAAGTGAGACACCTGGAGTTGTCGACAAGTGCCAAGGCTGGTCATAGTCAAGAAGAGGAACTACAGAAATATGTTCACTCACCCTCACATCTGCCTCTGGGCTCATGTAGTGTGGCCAAATGGCTAATGAAACAAGAGGAAACTTTGTGGTGCTAGTGGCAGGGAAGAAGTAGGGACAGATGTTTATGAAAGGAATTTGACTGAATTTCTATGATGGAGAATGCCATACAAATTCTGGTTTAATATCCATCCTTGTTGCTATTTTGCGGAGTTGGATCTATTTTGGCGCTGTGTTGAAGTGGCAAGTTCAGCCATAAGGTCAAGAGTACAGGGCAGTTTGGGACACGTGATGCAGCAAGAAGAGAGAAACTGGCCAGGAGGTGCTATACTGTGAGAACCTAAGAGTGCACCAGGCCTGCAATGGCAGATTCCTGGACATAGGCACCTATCACCCCAAGACAGTGGACAAAGTCACTTAAAGTGATTGGAAAATGGTGATGGTCAAGTGTAAATCCAGAGAGTCAAAACTGCACTACACTATAGATTAGTAATTATAATCACTTTAAGTTTTCCCTGACTCTCACCAAAAATAATTGACATATCATTCTACTAATAAGAAATTTCAAAATTCATGCATCATAAGGGAGTTTTTGGCATAGTTAAAAAATCAACTTGTTAAACAGAATTTCTCAGCACTTACCCTATTGCATTTTGGGCCTGGTTCTCCATGTTGAGAAGCTGCTGACTCTGGTTTATGGTTCTTGACTTTTAATCTGTGAAGGGAAAAAAATATCTGGAGTCTTAAAATGCTATAAAACCCGAAAATTTTGCTATTGGCAAGCCAGTGTTAGTTTTCCTGAGTCGAGTAACCCTTGATTCTACAAAATATTGAAATTTGGACTTTTTTTTTTTTTGGTGGAGGGATAACCCATGCATTTATGACATTGGTTTAGTAATGAGTTGAAATATGTGGAACTGAAATGAGCACTCATTCACTATTTACTGAAGAATCATAGCTCAGTACCAGGCACTGTGCTCAGTACAGAGGATGAGGAAAATAGAATTCTTACTCAAGAGGAGTTGCAGTTGGGTGTTCTCCAACTTGCCTTTCACTTGGATTGCCTTTATTTGAGTAAATCATTTCTTTGGCCCTTTCTGAGTTTTACTGGAATTAATAAACTATGATACACAGGGCAAAAAGGTTAAGAATTGCCTGAAAACAGAAATCTTACGATTCCTCAATTGTTCCATGGGCATTGGCTCATCCTCTTGACCAAACAGCTATATTAGTATTTGCCTAAAGTAAAAGAAGGTTTTCTCCCCAGCAACAAAGTTTTAGTGAAAAAAGTCCATAAGGATAAAAGGTCAAAAAATCTAAAATGACTTCAACTCCTCCAAATCACTGAATAAAAGTCAATCAAATACCAGACTAAGTGGTAAGATGAGGACGAAGGGTCCTGGGCTCATACCACTCCCAAATCAAAAGAATTTAAAGGAAATCCTGCAATTGCGTACAGTGGAGGGGGCGAGGCGCAGGGGCGGTGAACGCCAACACTGGGCCAGCAGAAAGGAATGAATAAATGGTTTTGTTGGTTCTCGAACTCCTCACTTATGTCAGCGAAACTAAGCATAACATACTAAGTTACTTGTCCAAGGCCACACAACTAGAACCCAGACTTCTAACTTGGGGAGAATCTCTGCTCTGGATTCTGCAAAGGATGTTCTTGCATCCCTAGGTCTTTCCAGCTGTTTCGCGGCCCGAACCTAACGCAGCCCCCAGCCCCGCCCCACGCACAGTTCAGCTCCAGTCTCCCCCGAGCAAATGGCCTGTTTGGGTCGCGCCCGCCCATCTAGGGTGGCCCACGCCAGCCCCAGGGGATGAAGGTCAGAGGGTGAGGAGAAGCCGGGGAGCCCGTGGGCGGGTTACCTGCGCAGCGCCGCGCCTGCCCGACAGGTCTGAGACCCCGGGAGCAGGGACGCCGGGGCTTCCCGGCCGCCCCGCCCCGAGCGCCCCACCGCCCGCCGACGCGCTCCCGCGGTCCCGGCTTGGGTGCCGCGCGGCCGCCTAGGCCGTTACAGCCTCTCCCGCCCGGCTTACTGCCGGCCAGCCGCTTAGCCTCGGTTGCCATGGGGACGCGGCCAGAGCTAGCGGCCGCTGGGGTGCGGGTGGCGGTGGCGGTGGCGGTGGCTGGGGCAGCCCCCCAAGGTGCAGGGTCCTGGGCCGCGGGAAACTTCAGCCCAAGCGCGCGCGACCTAGCTATCCCGCAGCCATGCGTCTAGTGACTTATAGACCGAGAGCAACCCGAGACCACACTCTGGGCCCTTTCTTCTTTAGGGCCCCCAGTACGTAAACCAGTGTCCAGCACTAAACAGGAGTCAGGTGATTGTGGAATGAATGAACGAACTAAATAAGGAACAAGATATAAACAGCATCCAAGATCCTTAAATCTCTTTGGGTGCTCTTTCTCCTACACCAAACTGAAACGGGATAAAAGACGAGGTGAAGAGAGCTGCTTTTCTCTCTGTTCAGCAAAGTGTCTTTTAAGTGGGAGGGACTAGGTTTAACTGCATTGCTCAGTCCTCAGTACTCTGGTCGCGGTAACTGCGGCATTTTTACCTGTCTTCCCGAGACAGCGCACTGGGTCCTTAGAACAACTATGTGTTGGCAGAGCAGATAGTACTGGCTCCCTTTCAGGAAGAAGGAGATAGCTCCTAAGTGGAGAAACTGAGTGGAACCCAGGGTGACCATTCCAAATTCTTTCCTTTTTCTAGCAAATTCCAAGAATAATTGATGACAGAAGCTCTGTCTCACTGTCCTGACTTAACATTTCATAGAGTGAAGGACAAGAAAGAATGTTATACTCTACAACTACTTTGAGAGATTTTGAAGAATTTTTTATTTCTACATGTACAATTCAATGACATTGATTGTATTCTTCAGATTGTAGCAACCATTTATTCCTTTTCCAAATTATTTCTCCCTTGTTATCATAAACTCACTGCCCCTCGCTGCTTCCTATCAACCCTTTCAAGTTGCTGTCAATTTGATCCTGTCTAGATAGTTGTTAAGGAGCTCTGGTAGCATAGTGGCTAAGACACTTGCCTGCTAACCAGAAGGCTGGCGGTTCAAACCCACCAGCCACTCCTGGGAAGGAAGGTTGGGCAATCCTACTTCCGTAGTGATACTGCCTCGGAAACCCAAGGAGGGGTCGCTATGAGTCGGGGCCGACTCGACGGCACATAACAACAACAACAGATAGTTGTTAAAAAGAACACAATGCTCAAGACAAACATTCTTTGCTATTAAGCTAAAATGTTGCTAGGCTTAAGAAGACTTAAGCACTTGAATTTGTGTTTGAAAAATATTCTTGTATCTATTTTAGGAACAGAATTCCTTCCCAATACATCCAGTTGATTTACTTCTGATTCTTAAAATCTTTTATTTGCACTCTACTTTCATAACATTCACATAATTGGCTACTTTAACATGGTTATCAGTTTAATTCCCTTCCACATTGCTCCTTCCAGGTTCCATCTGAATTTCATAAAACCATTTGCTGCTTCTGGACAAATTCAGTTTCATAGATGAATTGTATAAAATAACTCAGGTTATTAGTTTTAATAAGTATTCCATAGCACTCATATGATTGAATGAAGAGTGATCATTTCATTTCAATGTGAAAATTTCCATTATTCTGAAAACCCTATCCATTTTCTTTCACTCTTTTGTAAACTAAATAGATCAGTGTATTTTTCTTGACCTGAGGATGGGAAAATGGAATTTGAAAAGAAATGTGAATGAAGTTTCAGGATGCCCAAGGTCATTCATGCTCATGTAGCTCTTAATCATTGGTAAGTACTTTCATATTCATTATGTCTCCAGATGCTCAGAAGTACCCTGTGAAATGACGAACAGGTATTACTAACAGATTAGGAAACCAAGACTTAGAGAGAATAAAAGGATTTGTCCTAGAGGACACATCTCCTTCAAGTGCAGCTATGAACTTAGGTTATATAACTCCAAATTTACCAAAACCAAACAGCGAGTTGAGTCAATTCAGATTCCTAGCAACTGTATAGGACAGAATGGAACTGCCACATAAGGTTCCCAAGGCTTAATCTTTCTTTCTTTTTTTCCTTTTAAATGCATTTTATTGACATATAATTTATGTACAGTGAAATACACAGAACTAAAGTGATATGCTTCAATTTTTTTTTTTTTTTTTTTTTGCAGTGTTCCCACCCCTGCCCTCCCACCCCTGGCAACAAAAAGAAAAAGTTTCACTCCATGTATAAACCTTTCCTTGACCCTCCACAACAACAAACTAATACTATATTTGTCCTTCTGTGATTTACTTATTTCACTCAGCATAATGTCCTCCAAGTTCATCCATATTATGTGGTGTTTTGCAGACTCTACATTATTCTTTAATGCTGCGTTTGTTGTTTTGTTATGTGCCGTCAAGTTGGACCCGACTCATAGCGACCCCTCCTTGGGTTTCCGAGGCGGTATCAACTACAGAAGTAGATTGCCCAACCTTCCTTCCTAGGAGTGGCTGGTGGGTTTGAACCACCAGTCTTCTGGTTAGCAATCAAGTGCCTTAGGCACTACGCTACTAGAGCTCAGCATTCCGTTATGTGTAGGTACCATAGTTTGGTTATCCACTCTTCCACTGATGAGCACGTAGGTTGTTTCCATCTTTTTGCTATTGTAAATAGTGCTGTGCTGAACATGAGTGTACATATATCTGTTCCTGTCCTGGCTCTCACCTCTCGAGGATATATACCTAGTAATGGGATTGCTGGGTCAAATGGTATCTCCAATTCCAGCTTTCTAAGGAATTGCCATATTGCTTTCCACAGTGGTTGTATCACTTCACAGTCCCACCAGCAGTGTATGAGAGTGCCAATCTCTCCACATCCCCACCAGCATTTGTTATTTTCTGTCTTATTGAACTTTGCTACTAGTGTTGGAGCAAGATGGTATCTCATTGTTGTTTTGATTTGCATCTTTCTGATGGCCAATGATTGTGAGCATCTCTTCATGTATTAGCTGGCCACCTTACTATCCTCCTCAGTGAAGTGTCTATTTATGTCTTCTGCCCATTTTTCAATTGGATTGTTAATTCCTTTGGTTTTGAGGCATTGGTGTTTTCTACAAATCTTAGAGATAAGTCCCTTGCCAGATATGTAATTATTGGCAAATTTGAATTTGTTACTGTCATTTTTCTTATGTGCTTTTTCATGGTGTCAATTTCTTTGTTCCATATAATTTTCTGTGCTGAGCTCGTTTTGTTTATGAATCGTGTTATCACTTCCTTTGTTGTTATTGTTTTAGTATTTGCTAAATATTTGTGCTGGTCCTCTTTTTATTTTGATGTGAAGAGTTATCATTTTTCTTTGAGGTTACCCTGTGATTTATTCATTTCTTTTCAAGTGTAGAACAGTCTGTTCTATCATGTAGTTTACTTGACTTCCCTGCCATCTAGAAGTTCTGTAACAACACAGTTTTTTCCCTGTTTTTGGTTTGTAGTTGTCCTCATTTGTCAATTGATATCTCTGGTTCCCTGTTTAAAATCTTGAAGGCTTATTTAATTTGGATACTTCCAAAGCTGGGTTGATTTCTGGGTTATATCATCATGTGTATTAATGGTCAGTTATTGTTGGCTGCTGTTGCTTCTCTGTCCAAAGGATTCCTTTTCACATCTCTTGTAAGATTAGTCTGGTTTTAACCAATTCCCTTA
>NW_006921634.1:5263535-5288387 GCF_000298275.1 Orycteropus afer afer | reverse complement strand
GGGTTTGAACCGCCAGCCGTCTGGTTAGCAGGCAAGTGTCTTAGCCACTATGCTACCAGAGCTCCTTACTCCAAATCTAGTGCTCTTCAATTCTGTCTAAAAATATAAGATTGAGTATGTTTCTTTTAGCAGTCAGAAGCTTGCAGAACTTTGTTGCTGTTGTTATTATTTGCCATCAAGTTGGACCCAACTCATAGCGACCCCTCCTTGGGTTTCTGAGGCCGTATCATTATGAAAGTATCTACAGAAGTAGATTGCCCAACCTTTCTCCCGAGGAGTGGCTGGTGGGTTTGAACTGCAGCCTTCTGATTAGCAGTCATTTACATGTGTTCAAAGTCATGTTTTTTAAAAGAAAGAACATGTGGGCAGGGCTTGCTAAACGTAAGAGAACACATGCTGTGAAGAATTTTAGGAAAATTTAAATATAAAATAGAAATAGTCCATTAATTTAATAGGAATAAAGCCTTTAAATTCAAAATGAGAGTTAAAGATTAAAATGTAAAGATGCTACCCTCCCTAGAAGTAACTGCAAAGATTTGAATTCACAATGCAATGTACCTATTATTAGATCTTTTTGGGTGAACTGGTTATTTTATTTGTTTGTTTTAATTTTATTGTAGTAAAATGTATATAACAAAAAGTTTGCCATTTTAACCATTTTTAAGTGTACAGCTCTGTGACATTAATTACATTCACTGTGTTACCATCTGTGGTGGTTATGTTTGTGTGTCAACTTGGCTGGGCCTGGTTGAGTGTCTGGGCAGCTGGATGTAGTATTCCCCATGATGAGACTGGTAATCAACTCCATGGTGGAATCTACTGAGAGCAGCTGAGTAGCTGCCTTTGGGTATGTGATCTGCTTCCCATACATAAGAAACAGCTTTGGGAACGGTCTCTAGCTTATGGAATGCTTGGGCCCTGCATGTAGCCGTGTCATTGTTCAGCAGCCTGCCATGCTCTGCCGACCTTGAGACTTTCAATGGACTTGAATTAATGGCCTGCGGTGTGGTTTGGTAACATTGGGACTGTGCCATTTTATTTGTTGACCTTGTGCTTATTAGCCTCAGCAGCCAGTAGCTGCCTGAGGAGATGCCACTAGCTTCAGTGGGGCAGGAGCTGAAGCCCAAGGTTGAGGGGCTTTCACCCAGCCCCTAGAGCCTGGCACTTTGAACTTGGACTTAAAGCCTCCAAATTGTAAGAATAAACTCCTGTTTGTTCAAGCCATCCCATTTGTGGTATATGCTTGTCAGAGTGGTACTAGGTAACCAGAACACCATTACCACTATCCATTTCTTCAAGTCATATATCACCTCAAACAGAAACTCAGTACCCTCTCAGCAATAACTCCCCCATTTTCCCTTCTTTGCAGCCCTTGCGAGAACAGATACACTGTTCTCTATGCATTTGCCTATTCTAGGCATTCCACTCAGATCTTACAATTTGTCCTTTTGTGTCTAACTTACTTCATTCTGCATAATGTTTTCAAGGTTCATTCATATCATAGCATGTATCAAGACTTTATTTCTCTTTATTGCTGAATAATATTCCATTGCATGTCGTGTTGTTGTTGTTGTTGTTATGTGCCATCAAGTCGGACTCGACTCATAGCGACCCCTCCTTGGGTTTCCAAGGCAGTAATACTATGGAAGTAGATTGCCAGTCTTCCTTCCAAGGAGTGGCTGGTGGGTTTGAACTACCAGCCTTCTGGTTAGCAGTCAAATGCCTTAGGCACTACGCTACGAGAGCTCCCTCCATTGTATGTATATATCACATTTTGTTTATCTATTTATCTGTCAGTAGACACTTGGGTTGTTTCTACCTTTTGACTATATTGTGAATAATACTGCAATGACCAATGATATACATGCATCTGTTTGAGTCCTTGCTTTCATGTCTCTTGGGTATATACCTAGGAGTGGAATTGCTGAGCCATGTGGTAATTCTATATTTAACTTTTTGAAGAACTGTTAAACTATTTGTATAGTGGCTGCACTGTTTTACATTCCCACTAGCAATGTGTGAGAGTTCCAGTTTCTCCATGTTCCCTACAACACTTGTTATCTTCTGCTATTTTAATTATAACCATCCTAATGGATGTGACATTGCATCTCACTGTGGTTTTGATCTGCATTTCTCTACTGACTAAGGCACTGAGCATTTTTTTCATGGCTTATTGGTCCTTTGTATATCTTCTTGGGAAAACTGTCTGTTCAAGTCCTTTGCCCATTTTTAAATTGGACTGTTTGTCTTTTTGTCATTGAGTTCTAGGAGTTCTTTATATACTCTGTATGTTTAAATTTTTATCAGATATATGATTTGTAAATATTTTCCCCCATTCTATGAGTTATCTTTTTACACTCTTGATAGTGTCCTTTGATGCACACAGGGAGGAATTTGATATCTGCAAAGTAATGCATATATTGGGTCCAACGTACAGGCAATCCCCAGATCACAAGTGAGTTCCATTCCTAAATCTGTCATTGAATTGAATTTTATTTACATAACTGGGAACAGTTAAATATGATTTATATCTAAAGTTAGTTAAACAGTCAAATATTTTCTTAGTATATAGTGTACCATTCTATGGATTAAAAACCATTAAAGAAACACTTCCAGATACTCTAAAACATCTTTAACATACAGTAATAACAATAGTGTTTTGATGTGCATCACAAAGTAGTGCTTGTTTGTTATTATAAACCATTTTATGTACCTCCAGTCTTTAATATAGTAGCCTTTATAGTGGATGGGTTCACAAATACAAGTTGTACATTAGTCAGACGTTCTTAATCTGGAGACTACTTGTAATGAATAAATTAGCCAGGCTGGGTGAGGCCTTTCACCCAGAAACTGGAATCCTCATGCATTGCTAGTGGGAATGTAAAACAGTGTAGCCACTATACAAATAGTTTAACAGTTCTTCAGAAAGTTAAATATAGAATTACCATATGGCTCAGCAATTCCACTCGTAGGTATATACCCAAGAGACTTGAAAGCAAGGACTCAACAGATGCATGTATATCAATGGTCATTGCAGTATTATGTATGTCATACCTCATAATACCATCAACCTCCCTGGTCAGGGCTGTTTCTCTGAAGACAATCCAGACTAGATAGGTTGGCCTTAGCTCTTAGCCTTATCTGACCAGGGACCTATGTCCCAAGAGGAGGAAGTACATCAGATGGGAATTAGGAGCATTAGGTCTGGATGCTGGGTGTACTTGTTGCTTCTAGGGAGTCATTGCTTCTAGGCCTTATCAGCAACCAAAACCAAAAAAACCCAAACCTACTACCATCAAGTCGATTACAAAACCCCATTGGGTTTCTGAGACACTAAATCTTTATGGAAGTAGATTCCCCCATATTCCTTCTGCAGAGTGGCTGGTGGGTTTGAACCACCAACCTTCTGGTTAGTAGTAAAATGCCTTAGGCACTGTACCATATGAATGTAGACTAACCCTTGTATATACACATATCTATAAATATTTCTACATGTAATCATCTGTATCTCTATGAAGCTAAGCATAAGTACGTACTGTTGTCCATCTCCAACGCATTACCACATGGGTCAATCTAGCCTCTTCTTCTTGCTTATCTATGACCTCTCACTCCAGCTGTTAAAAACCCAACTCTCAGCACCCACCATCCATTTATTTAATATTTCAATGCCAGTCTATATGTATAGTGGTATTAGAATTGTTAACCCGTACTCTGTGTAACAGCTTTATCAATTAGAACACAGTGCTTATAATGAGTTGTAGTGGCACAGTGATTAAAGCATTTGGCTGCTTTAAAAGAAAACAAATCTCTAACAACAATTTTTTACATTTGCATACATTAAGGTTCACTACTTGCACCTTATTTACTTCTACAGTCAGAATAGCCTTTGGGATCCTAGTTTTATGCAAAAGTCTTCTCTTAGAATCCTTACCTGGACTGGTCCTTGGCTTCATATCCTATTGCCCTTCCATATTTAGCCATCAAGTATAAGCAGAAATACTCAGGGAAAAACCTTTTATCACGCATCCCTTTGTTAGGGTTCTTGCTTTCCCTTAGGACTAAAATCTGTCTATCCTTACTTTCATTCCAACTCAGTAATTTATTTAATTTTATATACAGTAAAATCTGCAAAATCCAGAAACTATGTAAGGCAGAACCCTGTTAGAAAAGAAAAACTATACTATTCCCCACCAATAAAAAGTGATAGAAAATTGGTAAGACTGCATCTTGTCAAAGGTGGAAAATTTGCAAGACATGGAAGAAATGAGGCAGTTCTATTGAGTTCTAGCTCTCAAAGGTTTCACTGTAATATTTGGTTTGTTTCAATCAGGAGGGTTGATCAGGGTATGTTTCTTATGTTTCTAGTGCTGCTATAACAGAAATACCACAAGTGTGTGGTTTTAAAGACCATAAATTTATTTTCTCACACTTCTGGAAGCTAACAGTCCAAATCAGAGTCTTGGCCATGTTGATGCCTTCTTTCTAGGTGGTCCCAGGTGTTCCTTGGTTCCTTGGCCTATAGAGTTCTCACAAGGCAAATCTTCCCCCATGTGTTTATCTCTTTGTCTAATCTGCTTTAAACACACACACACACACACACACACAGAAGTGATTAAATTTAGAACTCCCCCTACCTTGATATGGTCTAATTAATGTAACAAAGAAAACAGTATTTCCAAACAGGAATACATCTACAGATATAGGGGTTAGGATTCCAACACATATTTTGGAGGAAACAAAATTTAATCCATAACACAGTTAAAACTGCTGCCAGGAATGGAAGTCCTTTCTACATTGTTTTACAATTTATTTTTCATATTCTGTTATATATATGTGTGTCTTTTGTTAAGTTCTCTCAGATATTTCTTTTTAGAAACAGAAAGGGTGAAAATTATGAGTGGGTTAAAGAAATAATGATTTAAGATTGGATCCCATCTGTTACAAATAGCAAAGTTAGGGAAAAATTAAACAACACCATACAGTCATTTATGAAGCAAGAGAATATATCTTTAAAATATATTTAGAACACACAATTTTATATTAGGAAATTCAGTTATAGTTATTTTTGTTGCTGTTATTTAAGTTTATTGAAATGACTTCCATGAATTGAGAATTACTTTCTGTGTGTCTCTGAGTGTCATGTTTCCTGGTTACTCTATAAACAATGGTTAACGTGCAACTGACTGAATAAAACTGACTGAATTATGGAAACATGAACAAGTACTTCAAGCAAATATTAATGAATAAACATTCTGTCATTACCATGAGAGACTGCAGCACCTGTTTGGGAGAGATACCAATGTTTTATCCATTTTAGTGTCAGTCTTCAGTGATCATGTGGAATCACATGCAGGTTGAGGAAAAACAAGTCCCAGTACCCTCATTACTTGGGTTTGTGTTGCAAGACTATCCATCATGTTGTCACCATTATGCCTCTTTTTGTTCCTGGTATAAAGCATGTTATCATTGTTGCTGTTGCTACTGAATATGAGGTGTTATGCCTATAATAAAACATTATTCTAGGCGGCATCTGGGTTCAGCATTGAGGGAATATGTGTTTGTCATATTCAATAGGTTAAAAAAACACATTTTTTCTCTTTTCTTTTTTCATAACATTATGAAAACTCTTAGACATCTCTCAGAAAAGGGAGCCACAAAATTCTTAAACAGGAAATCTTGTTTGTAGTGCCTTCACATACAGTGCATTTACTCCCCACATGCCTGCATTCCACAGTGCTATGATTCTGTATGAGGCTTGTTAGAAAACCATTTTTGACAATTTAGGGGAGTTACCATCTCTGAAAAATAAATTTACATCCTTCTGATGGAACATTTTGGAACATCACCTGAAAAGTATACTCACCTTCAGCCTGTGGTGACGTCAACATCCAGAAACCCAAATTATCTCTGAAAGTTTGCAAATTGCTTTGTAAAGAAGGCATCAATCTCATTATCACGGTGTTGTGTTAAAAATTCATTATGCAGTCCTATTTCTGAAATGATTGGGAGAATTTTCTCAGCTTGACATAAATCCTCAGATGGTAGAGACTAATGATTATTATAGGAAGAAACCACATTCTCAGCCTCCCCCACCCCCGTTTTCATAGTTAAAACGTTCAATTGCATTTACACATTTTAACTGGGTATAAGTCATTTACCCATTGATGGCTGAGTGAAGTTTGCAAACCATGAAGGAAAGGAAAATGTTCATTCTTCTGTACTTAAGCTTTTCTTCTAGTAGTTACTGAAAAAAATAACCCATGGCAGTAAGCAGTTGGCCTTCCAGGCAGGAAAGAATCATATAATTCATCATTTTAAAATTGTGGAATATTTTTTCTTTAATCCTCTTTTTTCTTTGGACATACAGTATGAGAAGACCACTATGCATATGTATATGATTTACTTCTAAGAAAGTCAGCTGAGCATTGCAAAAAGAATGGGCTTTGATTCACACAGGCAATCTTTGTGTTCCAACTCTATTATTTAATAGATATTTGGTTATGGCTAATTTACTTAATCTCCATAGTGTGGATAACAAAACTACAGGGCTATGTTGTTGTTAAAACTCAAACCAAACCAAACTCACTGCCATTGAGTTGGATCCGACTCATAGTGACTCCTCCTTGGGTATCTGAGGCGGTATCACTACAGAAGTAGATAGCCCAATCTTCCTTCCAAGGAGTGGCTGGTGGGTTTGAACTGTCAGCCTTCTGTTCAGCAGTCAAATGCCTTAGGCACTACGCCACCAGAGCTCCTGTTGTTGTCAGGTGCCATCAAGTCGGTTCTGATTCATCATAGCGACCCTATGTACAACAGAACCAAGCACTGCCTTATCCTACACCATTCTCACAATTGTTGCTATGCTTGAGCCCATTGTTGTAGCCACTGTGTCATTCCATCTCAATGAGGGTCTTCTTTTTTGCTAACTCTCTACCTTACCAAGCATTATGTCCTTCTCTAGGGACTGGTCCCTTCTAACAACATGACCAAAGTATGAAAGACGAAGTCTGGCCATTCTTCCTTCTAAGAAGCATTCCAGCTGTCCTTCTTTCAAGACAGAGTTGTTCATTCTTCTGGAAGTTCATGGTATTTTCAACATTTCTTCACCAACACAATTGAAATGCATCAATTCTTCTTCCATCTTCTTATGCACTGTCCAGCTTTCATATGCATATGAGGCTATTGAAAATACCCTAGCTTGGGTCAGGCACACTTTAGTCTTCCCAGTGACATCCTAGCTCTTTAACACTTTAAAGAGATCTTTTGCAGTAGATTTGCCTAGTGGAATATCATTTGATTTCTTGACTGCTGTGGATTGTGGATCCAAATAAAATGAAATCCTTGAAAACTTTAATCTTTTCTCCATTTATTTATGATGTTGCATATCAGTTCAGTTGTGAAGATTTTTGTTTCCTTTATGTTGAGTTGTAAACAATACTAAATGCTGTAATCTTTGATCTTCAAGTCCTCTTCACTTTCAGCAAGCAAAGTTGTGTCATCTTTCTCCAATCCTGGTGTCACGTTTCTCTTCATAATACAGGGTTGTAGTAAAGGTTAAATGTGGTCAGTTATGTACCTAATGCACTTTTCACATAGTAGGTGCCTAAGAATAGATGCACTTATTATCATCATTGTTGTTACTAGCATTCTATTTGTAAATATTATTATTATTTGTTTTAAAACTATCTGCTGTGTTTATCCAGAGATGAAAAAGTATATGGCCAATTTTAGAAAAAGATTAGCCTGAACAAGTTGTAAAACTGAGGAGTTCAGTCAGAGAACACTTGAATAATAATTTAATATTTATAAAGGGAAAAGGAAAAGGTAATTACATTAATTGGTTGCTAGGGTAATTTTTTCCTCCTCCAAAAGTTTTTTCCTCAACCAATCCCATAAGGTTAAGTAAAGACTTTGTGACATGTACATCTCATTTATTCATTTGAACCCACCAGCTGCTCTATCTTTTTGTTTCACGATATTTTCTGCAATCACCCCAATATAACGGAGAGCAAAGCCTGGCAATCTGCTCCTGTAAAGATTACAGCCTAGGAAATTCTATGGGGACAGAACTACTCTGTCCTATAGGATTGTTATGAGTCAGAATAGACTCAAAAATGTACAATGACAACAACTACAAAAACAAGGATCAAGTTTGACATCAACTACAAAAACATCATCAAGTTAGGCACCTTTCTTCAGGCCAAATGCAACCTTCTTTCAAAAATTGGTATGAATAATTTCAGACCATTTTTAATATTTTTAGGAGCTCTGGTAGCGTAGTGCCTAAGACACTTGACTGCTAACCAGGAGGCTGGTGGTTCAAACCTACCAGCCAGTCCTCGGAAGGAAGGTTGGGCAATCTACTTCCATGGTGATACTGCCTCAGAAACCCAAGGAGGGGTCGCTGTGAGTCGGATCCGACTTGACGGCAAATAACAACAACAACAACATTTAATATTTTAGTATTTTTCTCACTACATGTGTCTATAATATATAGAAATAGTTCATGAGTGTTTTTGTTTTCAAAGATAACATTGCTGTTGCAAAATTTAGCAGCAGTAAACAATAAAAAATCCCTGCCCTCAAAGAAGAGTGAAGAAAATCAAAGACACATGGAAACAATTACTCTAAGTGACTAGTGAACAATAGGAATCTCAGCCTACAGGACTCTTGAGACTAGAACTAGATAGTGTCTGGCTACCACTGCCAACCACTCTGACAGGGATCAAAATTGGAGATTGTGGATAGAGTGGGATAAAAATGTGGAACAAAACTCAAAATCATAAAAAAGACCAAGCTTACTCGTCTTACAAGATGAGTAAGCTTACTGGTGAAACCTTGGAGACTATGGCCCCTAGTCACCCTTTGGGCCTGTAATTGAACTTACTCCCATGGCTCAGCTTCCAGCCAAACAGCAGATAGGCTTAGGAGGTGAACAATTACACAGGTAGGCACACTCCTTAGAACAATGCTCAAATAATTTCTTTTAGAAGGATTAGCACAAGGTTGATCGATACGAGGTAGAGGCTGAAGATGTCTCAAATGTCTAAATTTTCCCAACTGCTGTGCTGCTCCATCATCTATAACGTCAACTCCTCTTCCCACCTCAGTATTCTCCCTTCTGTCTCAAGGTTCTGTATTTCACTGTAACTTCTCACAGAACTCACAAATTGCCAAGGAAACAGTTCACGTGGAGGCTGAGGTTGGGAGGCTGGCAAGTCCCAACTCCGTGGGTAGGGCTGGAGGATTCTTCTTAAGAATGTGGTAGCAGAGGCTGGCAAACCCAGATCAGTGGGTCAGATGACCGGCTGCTGTCTCAAGTCCAGGGGTGAGATGATGATGCACCAGTTCAGGACCAGAAGAAGAGAGCACAGGTGTTTTTCTAAGGAGCCTTGAGGCACAGTGGTTAAACACTTGGCTGCTAACCCAAAAGGTGTCAATTTGAACCCACCAACTGATCAGTAAGATAAAGATATGGCACTCTGCTTCCATAAAGATTTACAGCTCTGAAAACTCCATGGGGCAGTTCTGCTCTGTCCTATAGGGTCATTAAGAGTTGGAATTGTCTTGACAGCAGTGTTTTTTTTTTTTTTTTTCCTTAAACCAAACAAACCAAACTCACTGCCATCTAGTTGGATCCAACTCATAGTAACCTCTCCTTGGGTTTCCAAGGTGGTATCACTATGGAAGTAGATTGCCCAACTAAAGGTATTTTATAGCCATACCTTTGGCTTCAACTGTAGATTTTATTTTCCTTTTAGTGCCTTGGATTTGATGTTTACTGGGAAGACTTTTTTTTTTCTTTTTTAATGTGATTTGGGTGAAAGTTTACAGAGCAAATTTATTTTCCATACAGCAGTGCATACACATTTGTTTCATGACATTGTCTGCAATCACCCCAATACAACTCTCTCCCCACTTCCTCCCTGTAAGTTACCTCTTCTTTGTGTTCTTCTTTCCTATCCCTTCCTGCCCCCTGAGCTATCTCCCTGTGCAAATACTGCCTTCTGTTCTCCCTTGATTGAGTGTTCTAAGGAATGTATCTACCTGGTGTAAATGTTCACCCTATAAGCCTGTTTACTGTTTGGCCAGAAGTCACTCAAATGAGTTCAACTCCAGGCTTGAAGGGTAATTAGGGACCATAGTCTTGGGGATTTCACCAGACTCTATCAGATAAGTTGCTGTTGTTGTTATTGTTGTTGTTACGTGCCTTTGAGTCAGAGCCAACTCATAGCGACCCCTCCTTGGGTTTCTGAAGCAGTATCACTACGGAAGTAGATTGCCCCATCTTCCTTCCAGATAAGTAAGCCTGGTCTTTTTTTTATGATTTTGAGTTTGTTCTACATTTTTCTCCCACTCTATCCAGGATATCCTGCAGTGATCCCTTTCCAAGTGGTTGCCAGTGGTAACTGGGCACCATGTAGGTCTCCTGGTCTCACGGTCATGTAGTCTGAGGTTCTCACAGTCCCTTGAACTAATTGTGTCCATGCATTTTTGGTTTTCCTCATTATTCTTTGCTCCAAATGAGGAGAGACCAATTGTTGCATCTAGATTGCCTCTTGCAAGCTTTGAAGACCCCAGTCGCTACTCAATAAAGTAGGAATTAGAACAATGTTTTTGTGTAGTATGTTATGCCAGTTGAGCTTTATGTGCCCCACGACCATGGTCCCAAGCCCACAGGTCCAGAAACTCACTCCATCAGGGTGATTGACTGTGGTTAAGAAGTTGTAACTTTTCCCCCTCTTAGTTCTTACATACAAGTACGTATGTAGAAATATCCTCGGCCAAACTTATGTGTGTTCATGGCTGTATTCCCTTTTGCCTAGACATGCTTGATTATTCAGCCTGTATACCCATCTATTTACCCCTAGATTAATGTTTGTTATCACTAATAACACAGTACTATATGTGTAAAAGTGTTTATCATTGTTGTCTGTACCTCTTGTGCACCTCTCTGCATCTTCCTTTTCCTTAGTTTTATTGTGTTGGTCACTTGATTTGATTTATTGCCTTTCCCTTAACCCAAATCAAAACTTGTCTCTTACCTATCTAGCAATTTTCCATCCCTTCCCCTCCTATTTCTGGTAACCAACAAAGAAATTTTCCTTCCATATATGTACCTTTCCTTGATGTTTTATGATAGAGTACTAATACAATATTTGTCCTTCTGTGACTGACTTGTTTCACTCATCATAATGTCCTCCAAATTCATCCATGTTATGTGATGTCCCCAGATTCTACATTTTTCTTCACTGTTGCATAGTATTCCATTGTATGTATGTACCCTAGTTTGGCTATCCATTCTTTTGTTAATGGGCACTTAGGTTGTTTTCATCTCTTTGCTGTTGTGAGTGGTGAGATGAATATGGGTGTGCATGTATCTGTTCTTGTCCTGGCTCTCACTTCTTTAGGATATATACCCAGTAATGGGATTGCTGGATCTAATGGCATTTCTAATTCCAACTTTTTAAGGAATCATCATACTGCTTTCCATAGCGGTTGTATCATTTTACAGTCCCATCAACAGTATATGGGAGTCATATTCTCTCCTCATCCTCATCAGCATTTGTTATTTTCTGTCTTGTTGAACTTTGCTATTAGTGCTGGAGTATGATGGCATATCGTTGTTGTTCTGATTTGCAACTCTCTAATGGCTAATGGTTGTGAACATTTCTTCATGTGTTTGTTGGCCACCTGAATATCTTCTTTGGTGAAGTGTCTTTTCATTTTCTGCCCATTTAAAATATATATAGTCATTTGAGTGAAAGTTTACATAGCAAATTCACTTTCCACACAGCAGCTCACATACACTTTGTCTCATGACATTTACTGCAATTTCCCACAGCTCAACAGCTCTCTGCCCATTTCCTCCATATAGCTGCCTCTTCTCTGTGTCCTTCTCTCCCATGCACTCCTGCCCTCCAAGCTGTCTCCCTGCACATACACAGCCTTTCTATTTTTCCCATGATTGAGCTCTCCATAAAGTGTATCTACCTAATGTAAATGTTCACCTCATATGCCTGTCTTTTGTTTGGCTGGAAGCCACAGGAGTGGGTTCAATTCCAGACCTGAAGGGCAGCTAGGGGCCATAGTCTCAGTGGTTCCACCAGGCTCTATCAGAACAGCTAACCTGTCCCCTCATTTTTTTATGATTTTGAGTTTTGATCCACATTGTTCTCCCACTCTATCCAGGATCTCCTACATAGAACCCCCTCCCAGTGATTGACAGTGGTAGCTGGGCACCACTTAATTCTTCTGGACTCATAGTCATATAGGCTGAAGATCACATGGTGTACCAGTCCCTTGGACTAATTGTTTCCATACATCTTTGGTTTTCTTCATTCTTCTTTGCTCTGGATGAGGACAGACCCATCGTTGCATCTAGATGGCTGCTTGCAAGCTTTTAAGATCCCAGTCACTACTCGCCAAAGGAGGTGGAACAATGTTTTGTGTAGTATGTTATGCCAATTGAGCTTGATGTCCCCTGTGACTATGATCTCGAGCCCACAGGTTCAACTACTCAGTCCCTCTGGGTAGCTGGCTGTGACCAAGAAGTGACTACAATCTTGTCCCTTGTCAGCTCTACTATACACCTGGGAATTCTTACAGAACATACAAATACACTTGTAGAACCATTGTCTGCTAACCCTATACATGCTCTTTGGTACACTCTCTGCTGCATAGACATACCTAATAGTTCAGCCTGTCCACCCATCTCTCCACCCATATACCCGTGTTTGCCTTCACTCACAATGCAGTACTGTATGTGCAAAAGGGTTCATTGTTGTTGTCTGTACCTCCTATTTACCTCTCTATGTCTTCCTCTTCCTCGATGCCATTATGTTGATCACTCACATTTGGTACATTGCCCTTCTCTTCACCCAAATATCCAGTCAGTTTTAAGGAGGGTGTTACTCAGTTTCCATGTGTTTGCTATTTTTCTGTTGATCTTCTTATTGTTGAGTTCTAATTTTATAGCATTGTGATCTGAGAAAATGCTTTACAGTATTTCAATGTTTTTAAATTTATTGAGGCTTGCTTTGTGACCTATGTGGTCTATCTTGGGGAATGTTCCTTGTGTGCTGGAAAAGAATGTATATTGTGTTGTTGGGTGACGTGCTCTGTAGATTTCTATAAGTTCAAGCTGGTTGATTGTGTTATTTAGTTCTTCTGTGTCTTTGTTGAGTTTCTTTCCAGTTGTTCTTTCATTGAAAGTGGTGTATTAAAGTCTCCTACTATGACTGTGTAGTTATCTATTTGTCTTTTCAAGCCTGTTTATGTATTTTGGAGCTTTTTCACTGGGTGCATAGATATTTATTATGTTTATGCCTCTTGTTCAATTAATCCTTTAATCATTACATAATGTCTTTCCTTTTGCAGTGATTTTTATCTTAAAGTCTATTTATCAAAAATTAATATTGTCAGTCCTGCTCTTTTTTGATTGCTATTTTCTTGATACATCTTTTTCCAACCTTTGATTTTTAGTCTATTTTCGCCTTTGTGTCTAAAGTGGGTTTTTTATAAACAGCATATAGTTAGGTCATGTTTTCTCATCCAATCTGCAACTCTGTGTCTCTTGAGTGGTGCATTTAATCCACTTATATTCAGTGTAATTATCAACAAGTATGAACTTGTTGCTGTCATTTTGTTATAGATTTTTTTATGGTGTTGCTGATTTCTATGTTCCATATAATTTTCTGTGCTAAGCTCATTTTGTTTATGAATTGTGTTATCATTTCCTTTGTGGCTATTATTTTAGTATTTGCTAAATATTTGTATCTGTCTTCTTTTTTATTTTGATGTGAAGGTTTATTATTTTTGTTTGAACTTCCAGCCTTCTGGTTAGCAGTCAAATGCCTTAGGTACTATGCTACCACAGCTCCTAAATGAGAACAAATAGTTTTAAAATATTAAAGGTAAACTTCTGATTTATTATTTTCTTCTCAAGGTTAAAACACTAGTTGGCAGCACTTATGCACTCACCACCTGTCTCCTGGTGGGTGTGATAGAGAATGAGAGTGTGTGCACAGATAACTGTTAGCTGTTTGTGGAGAGCAGGTAAGGGTGAGTTGGACTGGTATTAGACACTGTCTAAGGCCAGTTGGTGCAGAAGTAAGTTTTGGTCCTTCTCAGTGGATGAGTATGCAGGAGGTTTGGGTATACCTGGATCATATGGGTACAGTTGCTGTCTCCTACTCAGACCAAAAAAAAAAAAAACCTCCAAAAAAATGAAAATAAGAGGACAAAAACCACAAACCACATAAACAAACAGGAACAATCACACAAAAATGGAAAAGCAATAAATGAGAATAAACCAAAAAACCAAACCAAATTCACTGCCGTTGAATCGGATCCAACTCATAGTTACCCCTCGATGGGTTTCTGAGGTGGTATCACTGTGGAAGTAGATTGCCCAACCTTCCTTCTGAGGAGTTTCTAATGGGTTTGAACTTCCAGCCTTCTGGTTAGCAGTCAAATGCCTTAGGTACTATGCTACCACAGCTCCTAAATGAGAACAAATAGTTTTAAAATATTAAAAAGCAGACAAAAAAAGAAAAAGGAAAAAAAAAAACCCACAACATCTGGGGAAAAGAGAGTAAGAGAAAAGAGCAAGAATAAAAGAATAACAGTGAGAAAACTACAAAAAGACAAACAAGGGATGTGATAAACCAAAAGAAAGAAAAAAAGAAGGGAACCAGAAAAAGGAAAGAGGGAAAAAAAATACAAACAAGAATCAGAGAAGGGAAAGTAAAAAAAAAAAAAAAAAAGAAGGAAGAAAGTAGGGATAAAAAAAAGAATAATTTGAAAACAAACTTAATAAAACAAAACTGGGGGGCAGAGCAGGGCACCCAGGCTCTGTCAGGGCACACAGACTGGGATAGAATTCCTGCCAGTTCAGAAGGAGGATGGATGTGAGGGATGGCCACACCTCCCTTCATGACGAGTGTGTGGAGTATAAGATTAACAAGGGGCTATTGCACCTTTGTAGTCATCACCCTCCAGTGTGGTTGCCTGTGGTGTCCTTGGCAAATGGAGCCCATCCTTAGGTTGCTGCTTGAATCAGAAGCCTGCTTGGAAATTTTCAAAATGGCTGCCCCTTCAGGACAGCTGAAAGAACACAGCTCAGTTTATCTCTTTATTTGCTGTTTTCCTTTTTAGTTTTCAGCCACCAGTGCAGTTGCCCTTTCAGTCCTTGGTGAGCAGACCTGATTTTTAGTTTGCTGTGTGGATCAGAACATGACTTGCAAATATTCAAATTGGCTGTGCTGTCAGAATAGCCAACAGTCTAGAGACTCGACGGCACATAACAACAACAACAACAACAGAGCTCTATTTCAGATTCCTCTACTTGGGTTTTTTTGGTAGTTAGTATTTAATCCACTTCTTTATCCTTCCTTTTAAATCTCAGGGTTCCAGGATTATCTTCTGTATCTGTTTCAACTGGTTTCTCATTTCTTTGTTGAAAAGGGTCTGTGTTGCTTGTCTGCCTATTCTGCCATCTTGCTGGAAGTCTGGAACCCATTCTTTAATTTTAGCCTTATTTGTCTTCTGGAGAGGCCAGGAATTTTTAAAACCATCAAGTTCTGATTCTTCATATTTAAAAATCCTTCCTTTCATTTAAGGAGCTTTGGTGGCACAGCGGCTAAAGCATTTGTCTGCTAATCCACCAGCCGCTCTGTGGGAGAAAGATGAGGCAGTCTGCTTCTAAAAAGATTATAGCTTGGGAACCCTATGAGGCCATTCTACTCTGTCATATAGGGTCACTGTGAGTGGGAATTGACTCTATGGCACTGAGGTTTTTTTTTTTTTTTTTAATCCTTTAGTTTGTCTCTTTCCTCTCATATTTTATTAAAAGTAGTAAAAAGAAATCAGGTGGTGCTTTCAGCATTTTGCCTACAAATCTCCTGAACTAGATCACCCCAGTTCATTGGGTATATTTTCTACTTTTCACATTATCACCAGGGACAGTATTGCTAAACTTTCTGCTAGTACATTACAAAGACTCCCCTTCTAGTTTCTGATAAACTTTCCTTCACTTTACATCCTCATCTAGTCTTCCTATGGTTGTGAGGTTTCTATTAACAGTTTAAGCTTTTGTCCATTGCCTGGTTCCAAAGTCTTTTAGGTATTTGTTATGATAGCACCAACTTCTAGGTACCAAAATCTGTATCATGTATCCATTGCTGTGTAACCCATGACTCTAAAACTTAGCAGTTGATAACAACTTATATATATATTATCTCACAGTTTCTGTAGGTGAGGATTTAGTGAGCAGATTAGCTGCATGGTTCTGTCTCATGGTCTCTGATGAGATTATAGTCAGTCAGGGCTTCAGTCATCTAAAGGCTGCACTGGGGTGGAGGACCCACTTTCAAGATGGCTCATTCACATGTTTGTTTGCAGAGGCCACAGTTTCTCACTGGCTGTTGGTAGAAGTTCACAGTTGTTTGTTGGCTGTTGGCTAGAGGTCTTATTCCTTGTTATTTCCATAGGGTTGTCTGAATATCCTCAAAACACAGAAGTTGGCTTTTCTTAGAGCGAGTTACTTGATAAAGAAAAGGGGTAATGCTGCAATGCCTTTTATGATCTAGGCTTAGAAGTCACACACTGTCATCTGCTATCTTCTATTCATTATAAGGGAGGCACTAAGCTGAGTTCTCATTCAGGAAAGGGGCATTAGGCTCTACATTTTGCAAAGAAACTTATGTTATTCTAAATCCATCTCAACTCTCAACTCACTGCTGCCAAGTCGGATCTGACTCATAGAGACCTCTCCTTGGGTTTCTGAGGCAGTACAGAGGTAGATTGTCCAATCTTTCTTCTGAGGAGTGGCTGGTGGGTTTGAACTGCCAGCCTTCTGGTTAGCACTCAAATGCCTTAGGCACTATGCCACCAGAGCTCCCACCACAATACCCATGAAAAAGAATGGGGTATATCAATAAATACTACTTAGAAAAATGCTATTGATGTATCATTTAGTGAAAAAATAAAACAAGTTTGTTACATGTATACATGATAAAAGTTTGTTATATTCTACATGTATAGGATGAGTCTGTATTTGTGAGAAAAAAAAAAATCTAACCTTGTAAGTGTAGGTATAAGCATAAAAATGTCTAAAAGTACAGAGAAGAAAATGTGATAGTGCATATAGAGATAAGTTAGGTGGCTGGAAAGGAAATGGGCCTAGTGAGATTGAAGAGCAGAAGAATGAATGTTAATATTATGAGTGATTTTTCACTTTCTCTTTGTGCTTTTCTGCATTCCCTCCCGCCCTCCAATAAAGCATGTGCTGCTTATATAATTGTTGTTGTTGTTAGGTGCCATTGAGCTGGCTCCGAATCATAGAATGTACACATTCGTTCTGTGTACAACAGAACGAAAACACTGCCTGCTCCTGTACCAGTCTCACAATCTTTTCTATACTTGAGCCTATTGTTGCAGCCACTGTCTCCCATCTCATTGAAGGCCTCCCTGTTTTGGCTGACTCTCCACTTTACCAAGCATGATATCCTTTTTCAGGGAATGGTTCCTTCTCACAACATGACCAATGTAGGTGAGATGAAATCTGGCCACTTTTGCTTCCAAGGAGCATTCTGGCTGCACTTCCTCCAGGAAAGATGTGTTAGTTTTTCTGGCAGTCCATGGTACTTTCAGTATTCTTCGCCAACACCACAACTCAAAATCATCAACTCTTCTTTGGTCTTCCTTATTCATTGTCCAGTTTTCACATGCACATGAGGAAATTGAAAGCACCATGGCTTGGGTTAGATGCACCTTAGTCTTCAAAGAGACATCTTTCCTCTTCAGCACTTTAAAGAGGTCTTTTGCAGTAGATTTTCCCAATGCAATATGATGCCTAATTTCTTGACTGCTGCTTGCATTGATGTTGATTGTGAAACCAAGTAATATGAGATCTTTACAACTTCAATCCTTGCTCCATTTATCGTGATGTTGCTTTTTGTCCAGTTGTAAGGATTTTCATTTTCTTTATGTTGAGATATATGACTACTTCAGACTGTAGACTTTAATCTTCATCAGTAAGTTCTTCAAGTCATCTTCATTTTCAGCCAACAAAGTTGTGTCATCTGCATATCACACGCTTTAATGAGTCTTCCTCCAGTCCTGATGCCATGTTCTTCAGATAGTCCAGCTTCTCGGATTATTTGCTCAGCATGTAGATTGAAAAACTATGGTGAAAGGATACAACCCTGATGCACACCCTTCCTGATTTTAAACCATGCAGTATCCCCTTGTTTGAATGATAGCCTCCTGGTCTATGTACAGGTTCCTCACGAGCACAATTAAGTGTTCTGGAATTTCTATTCTTCTCAATGTTATCTATAATTTGTTTTGATCCACACAGTCAAATGCTTTTGCATAGTCAATGAAACACAAATGTCTATCTTTCTGGTATTCTTTGCTTTTAGCCAAGATTCATCTGACATCAGTAATGATATCCCTTGTTTCATGTCCTCTTCTGAATCCAGCTTACATTTCTGGAAGTTCCCTGTCAATATACTCCTGCAACCATTCTGAATTATCTTCAGCTAGATTTTACTTTTGTGTGATATTGTTTGATAATTTCCACATTCTGTGGGATTACCTTTCTTTGGAATGGGTAGAAATACAGATATCTCCAGTCAATTGGCCAGGTAGCTGTCTTCCAAATTTCTTGGCATAGATGAGTAAGTGCTTCCAGCGTGGCATCCATTTGTTGAATCATCTCAATGAGTATTCTGTCAGTTCCTAGAGGCTTGTTTTTCACTAACTTCTTCCTTCAATATCATCAGTTCTTTATCATATGCCTCCTGAAATAGATGAACATCGACCAATTCTTTTTGGTACAGTGACTGTGTATTCCCTCCATCTTCTTTTGATGTTTCTTGCATTATTCAATATTTTGCCATAGAATCTTTCAATATTGCAACTTGAGGCTTGAATTTTTTCTTCAGCTCTTTCAGCTTGAGAAATGCCAAGTGTGATCTTCCCTTTTGGTTTTCTAACTCCAGGTCTTTGCACAATTCATTATGGTAATTGACTTTGTTGTCTTGAGCTGCTCTTTGAAATCTTCTATTCAGCTCTTTTCTCTTGTCATTTCTCCTATTTGCTTTACCTACGCTCTGTTCAAGGGCAAGTTTCAGAGTCTCTTTTGACATCCATTTTGGTCTTTTCTTCCTTTCCTGTCTTTTAACAACCTTTGCTTTCTTCGTGGATTATGATCTTGATGCCATCCCACAATTCCTTTGGTTTTTGGTTACTGGTGTTCAGTGCATCAAATGGAACACAAATAAATGTGTTCCATTTATTTAGGTGGTCTCTAAATTCAGGTAGGGGTATAATCAAAGTCATATTTTGGCTCTTGCGTACTTGTTTTGGGAGCTCTAGTGGTGTAGTACCTAAGGCATTTGACTGCTAACCAGAAAGCTGGCAGTTCAAACCCAGTCACTCCTTAAAAGGAGGATTGGGCAATCTACTTCCACCTCAGAAACCCAAGGAGGGGTCACTATGAGTTGGGATTCACTTGATGGCAGTGAGGTTTTTTTTTTTTTTTTTACTTGTTTTGTCTTCAGCTTCAACTTGAACTTGCATATGAGTAATTGATGGTCTGCTTCACTGTCAGCTCCTGGCCTTGTTTTGGCTGAAGATACTGAGCCTCTTTCACAGATGTAATTGAGCTGATTCCTGTGTATTCCATCTTGTGAAGTCCATGTGTATACCTGCCATTTATGTTGTTGAAAAAGGTATTTGCAATGAATTAGTCATTGGTCTTGCAAAATTCTATCATGTGATCTCCAGCATCATTTCTGCCACAAGGTGATTCTTCTTGGTTTCCAACTTCTGAATTTTAATTACCAGTAATAATCAACACATCTTGATAGAATATTTGGTCAATTTCAGACTGCAGAAGTTCATAAAAATCTTTAATTTCCTTGCCTTTGGTTTTGGTGGTTTCTGTGTAAATTTGAGTAATAGTAGCATTAATGGGTCTTCCTTGTAGGTGTATGAATATCATCCTATCACTGACAGTATTGTACTTCAGGATAGTGGTTGAAACATTCTTTGTGACGATGAATGCAATACTGTTCCTCTTCAGTTTGTCATTCCTGGCATAATAGACCATATGGTTGTCTGATTCAAAATGGCCAAAAGCAGTTCATTTCAGCTCACTAATGCCTAAGATATCGATCTTTATGCGTTCCATTTCATTTTTAATAACTTCCAATTTTCCAGGTTCATGCTTTGTACAGTCCATGTTCTGATTATTAATGGATGTTTGCAGCTGTTTCTTCCCATTTTGAGTCTTGCCCCATTAACAAATGGAGGTTCCAAAAGCTTTACTCCATCCACATCAATAAAGTTGACTATACTTTGAGGAGGCAGCTCTTCTTCAGTTTTATTTTGAGCACCTTCCAACCTGAGGGGCTCATCTTCTGGCACTATATTAGACAATGTTTCAGAGCTATTCATAAAGTTTTCCAGTAATATATCAGACAGTGATTCACTGCTACTCATAAGGTTTTCACTGGTCAATTCTTTGAGAAGTGGATGGCCCCTTCCTTCTTCTGAGTCTGTCTTAGTCTGGAAGCTCCACTGAAACCTGTCCAGCATGGGTGACCCTGATGGTATTTGAAATACTGGCAGCATCGCCTCCAGCCTCATAGCAACAGGCAAGCCATCATAGTATGACAAACTGACAGACAAGCTTACATAATTAGAAAGCTGCAAGTGAGCATGTTAGGGAAGAGACTTAACTTGTAGCTACAAACATTGAATTAGGATTGGAAAAAATAGATATGAGGCTATGCACTTCCTCACATCTCAACATCATGACCAAAAAGTTCAAGAAAAAAAGACAATTTGTTACTATGGAAGATCTGAGTTATAAGAGTGAATAAGATTAGCCATGTAAATTGTGAAAAATATAATTCTATTTGTTGTATTGATAAGATTTCAAGACAAAATATAAAACCAAGAACTTCTGATTGAAGTGGAAATATGGCAGATTGCAATATGCTTTAGTTACTTTTAAGGAGTTAAGTTCTCAGCTGTGAACCAAAAAGATTGGCAGTTCAAACCCACCAGCTACTCCACAAGAGAAGGATGTGGCAGCTTGCTTCCATAAAGATTACAACCTTGGAAACTCCTTGGGGCAGTTCTAATCTGTCCTGTAATGTCACTGAGTTAGAATCAACTCAACAGTGATTTTTTTTTAATATTTTACATACTTTTCCTTCCTAAAACTTCACTACAGTGACAGTAGCAAATTAAACACACAGAGAGAGAGAGAGAGAGAGAGAGAGAAAGCGAGAGCGTGAACAGGGATTTGGCAGGTAGAAAGCTGATGGTTGAGTGGTATGTGACTCCACAGATCACCAAGAGCTGACATCTAAGCTCAGAGGGTGAAAGTTCAGAAGCATGTCAATTAATGACAAGTAATTCCAAAAAAGCTCAGGAACCGAAGCCACCAGGTAGTTCAGAATGTAGAGGGCACAGGTAGGGGAGAAAAAAAGGGGGTGAATGAAAGTCTACATAGGATTCAGTTTATTTCCCAGATTCTCTCTCCAGGGCCACACTGCCTAGCAACTGCTCTTCCTGAATCTGGTAGACAATCGGAGGTTTACTCTTCAAATGTTAAACAGAAAAACTAAACTTAGGGCATTGTTTGAAATGAGGATGGAGGTATCATCCCCAAAATAAAGGAACTGAATGAAAGTCTCTATTCTAAACAATCTCTTCCATGACTCAGAAGGTTGGCAGCAAAATTTATAGGCAGGAGATTGGAGGATTCTTCTCTGGGGAAAGTGATCAGCCCAAGAGAAAAATGATAAAACTTCAAACATACAAAATGGTGACGGTTGGGAGTCCCCCAGGGAAACAGCTGTGTTCTACTCAATTATCTTCCAGTGAAATTTGAAAGTTGAATGTGAGCCAGCAGCCCTTATTGATACCAAACTAAAAAGCAAACCAGTTGCCATGGAGTCAAATCTGTTTGTCAGAATAGAACTGTGCTGCATAGGGCTTTCAATGGCTGAGTTTTCAGAAGTAGATGGACAGATCTTTCTTCGTAGGCACCTCTGGGTGGACTCAAACACCAGCTTTTGGGGCTATCACTTGAATATTTTAACCATTTGTACCACCCAGGGTCTCTAGACAGGTGCCGGAGGGTTCCAATTTGTCCTGACACTTCTTTTGTGCACCATGTCCCATTATCCAGCCTTTCTTCCCACTGTCCAATTGTGCCAACAGCAACTATAGACTTACCACCAGATGTTGGGCTGAGAATTACAACTTAACTTATCTACCTGTGCTAGTCCTTCAGGAGGGCTGGCAATTGACTTTTCTCTGATTCTCAAACTGCCTTTGTTGCACTCTACATCCTTAGCTCCTCTTACATTTGTAGAAAGTCTATTTCCTACTCAAAATTCTTTATTCCATAATACTCACTGTGGTTCTACTTTTCTGATTGAACTCTGACTTAAGCAGCCTTTTGAAGGGCAACACCATTCATCTGACAACTGTTCCCTGAGAGCTGGCAGGGTATAGGACCAGAGTACGAATACACTGAACCTAAGCTCTCTCTCCTTTCTTTGTCAGTAGGAGACATCACTAATTGATAACAGCGTTCTTTCCCTGTAGAGCTTGGAAACAGATTCACCATGATTCCCAATATCTGTCTGGGCAATCAGAGTTTTGTCTTCAGATTAAAACTATTTGCTACTGTTAGTCTAAAAAGAAATTCTCAAGATTTTATAGGCTTCAGCTTGTATTTTTGAACATGAGTGAAAGCAAGCATTTTTTGAGAATATACACAGAAAATCATACATCAGTTCTTCCATTTTTACATGTACAATTCAGTGACATGGATTTTATTCTTTGAGTTGTACAACCATTCTCACTGTCCTTTTCTGAGTTTTTCCTCCCTCATTAACTTAAACTCTCTGCTCCCTAAGGCTCCTATCTAATCATTTGAATTGTTATTGTCACTTTGATCCCATACAGATAGCCTTCAAAAAGAGTATAATGCTCAAAGCAGACATTTTTTACTAGTTCAGCTACTGTTTGATTTTAAGAAGACTTCAGGGTGTATTTTTGGTTTACGTTTTAAAGATTACCTCAGGGCAATAGTTTTAGGAGTTCATCTAGCCCTCTTGGCTCCAGAAAGCCTGGACCAAAAAAAAAAAAAACCCAAACTCAGTGCCATCAAGTCAGATCCAACTCCTAACAACCCCTCCTTGGGTTTCCAAGGCAGTATCACTATGGAAGTAGATTGCCCAACCTTTCTTCCAAGTAGTGGCTGGTGAGTTTGAACAGCCAGCCTTCTGGTTAGTAATCAAATGCCTTATGCCACTAGAGCTCTCCGCATTCCCCCCTTTTGATAAGAATTCTTCTGTAGAATCTTTAACTGAAATTTCCAGTAATGGTAGCCAGGCACCATACAATTCTTCTGGTCTCATGGCAAAAGAGGCAGTTGTTCATGGAGGCAATTAACCACACATTCCATATTCTCCTCCGATTCCAGACTCTCCTTCTTCCTCTGTTAAAGCAAACCACCTCCCCCCCTTTTTTTAAATTAATGCTAGCTACTACTGTAGAACTCTATTATTTGAGTGACATTGTTACAGTTGAAAAAAAAAAACATTTAGCATCTTCTTTGGTTTCTGAACATTAACATATTTTTTGAAGCATTGTGGCACTATGATTAGTAGAATTTTGTTACTTGAGAGTTTTCAACCTCTTCACTAGTGATACTGGTATAACACTTCATGAGAAAATTGTGTTCCCTCAAGTCTACATATAGTTAATTCACATCTGGAGAGGAGGCTACCATGACACTATGACAATTTAATGAGGTTTGAACTGCTTAAGAAAAGGGATTATTAAAAGAAAGAGAAAATAAATGCCTTGGAATAGAGAAAGAGAATGCCAGAAACAATTGCACAATTTCTGACCATCATTTTCAAGGAAATATTTTCACACTTTTATCGTGTGTGTGTGTGTGTGTTTTCCCTTTTCTCTTCTTCTTTTTATTTCTACTACTACAGTGGTGGTTTTGTTTATTAGATGATGAAAATAAGTTTCTGTACAAGATTCAAGAAGCATACTTAAATCCATCAAGCACAGCATTTGTTAAAGTCTCCTGACATTTTTCAATGGCACTTTTATAATCCCTGGAATTTGACTGTCTCTGCCTCATCTTTATATTACTCACATGGCTAGTGCACATGGGCAAAAGTTTATAGCATGACTTTTTAGGCCCACAAAGTCTCAGAGAAGGTTGAATCCCAGATCCTGGAGAAGCAGACCTGGACAGTGCATGGCAAATGAGGTATAAAGCAGTATGGGGAACAATACAAATGTTAGACAAAGCATAAGAAAGCCTGAGGCCCCAAATCCTGCCAAATTATTGGTGTGATTTTGGACAAGTCACTTAATCTAATCTGTGAAAAGAGACGGTTGGTTTGAGAGATCTCTGAGATCCTTTGATGTGGCATGTCGTAGATCTTTTAGGCTTCTTATGGATAATGTTTAAACATAGAAAGTGTGTGTGTAGGGATAGCTTGTGCATTCTTAGGGAAATTGAAAAGAATGATGAGTGTTATGAGCAATGTCCAGATAGTTGCAAAGTACATAGGAATCCACTTGGATAGTTAAAGGCTGCTACGATTATGTAGGAGCGGATTGTGGAACAGACCATCAACTGCTCATATGCAAATTCAACTTGAAGTTAAAGACAATTAAAACAAGTCCAACAGAGCCAAAGTATGATCTTGAATATATCCCTCCTGAATTTAGAGATCATGTAAAGAATAGATTTGATGCATTGAACACCAACGACCGAAAGTCAGATGA
>NW_006921634.1:5237241-5261725 GCF_000298275.1 Orycteropus afer afer | reverse complement strand
AGTATAGCAGGGATTGTGGGGCTGGCACGGGATCGGGCAGTGTTTCGTTCTGCTGTGCATGGGGTCGCTATGAGTCGGAAACAACTCGACAGCACTTAACAACAACAACGATTATGTCTAATCAGAAAAAGTATCTCTTTAGAGACTCTCTGTGTAAAGAATAAATCTTCAAGAAAAATTAAATAATAAAATTCCTAGAGACATAAAGTGATTCACATGTTGTTTGTTTATTATACAAAAAGTATAATAAGGGTAAAGTATATTTTTTTTTGAAGGAGCCCTAGTGGCACAATGGTTAAACACTTGGCTGCTAACCAAAAGATTGGCAGTTCAAACCTAGCAGCCGTGCTGTGGGAGAAAAGATCTGGTCATCTGCTTCCATAAAGATTAGAGCCTAGGAAACCCTATGGGGAAATTAAACTCTTTCCTATAGGGTCACTGTGAGTTAGAATCAACACCATGGCAAATAACAGCATCTTTTGGGAAGGGTATTTAACTTGTTTGGGTAGCACAGTTGTTGTTGTTGTTAGGTGCCATCAACTCGTCTCTAACTCATAGCAACCTTATGTACAACAAAATGTGACACTGCCTGGTCCTGTGCCATCCTCATGATCCTCACATACCTGAGCCCATCGTTGCAGCCACTGTGTCAATCCATTTTGGGAGGGCCTTCCCCTCTTTTGTTGACCCTCCACTTTACCAAGCCTATATCCTTCTCTAGGGAATAGTTCCTTCTGACAATGTGACCAAAGTAGGTGAGATGAAGTTTGGCCATTCTCACTTCCAATGTGCATTCCAGCTGCACTTCTTCCATGATAGATTTGTTAGTTCTTTTAGCAGTCCATGGTACTCTCATCATTCTTCTTCAACACCACAACTCAAAAACATCAATTCTTCTTTGGTCTTCATTATTCATTGTCCAGCTCTCACATGAGTAAGAGGTGATTGAAAATACTGTGGCTTGGGTTAGGTTCACCTTGGTCTTCATGTGGCATTTTTGCTTTTCAGCCCTTGAAAGAGGTCTTTTGCAGTAGATTTATCCAATGCTATATGTTATCTGATGTCTTGACTGCTGCTCCCATTGGTGTTGATTGCATAACCAAGTAATATGAAGTCTTTGATAACTTCAGTCTTTTCTCCATTATCATGCTTCTGCTTATTGGTCTAGTTGTGAGCATTTTATTTTTCTTTATATTGAGGTGTAATCCATACTGCAGACTATAGTCTTTAATCTTCCTCAGTAATAAAGTGCTCTAAGTCATCCTCACTTTCAGCAAGCAAAGTTGTGTCATCTGCGTATCGCAGGGTGTTGATGACTTCCTCCAATCCTGATGCCATGTTCTTCTTCCTATAATCCAGCTTCTTGGATTATTTGCTCAGCATACAAATTGAATAAGTATGGTGAAAGGGTACAACCCCAATGCACTTCCTTTTTGGTTTTAAACCATATGGTGTTCCCTTGTTCTGCTCAAACAATAGCCACCTGGTCTATGTACAGGTTCCTCAGGAGCACAATTAAGTGTTCTGGAACTCCCATTCTTCTCAATGTCATCCTCAATTTGTTATGATCCACACAATAAAATGCTTTTGCATAGTCAATAAAACATAAGTAAACAACTTTCTCATATTCTTTGCTTTGAGCCAATATTCATCTAACATCAGCAATGATATCCCTCATTCCATGTCTTCTTCTGAATCCAGCTTGCATTTCTGGAAATTCTTTGTCAATATACTGCTGCAGCCATGTTTGAATTATCTTCAGTAAGATTTTACTTGCAATTTATATTAATGATATTGTTCAATAGTTTCCACATTCTGTGGGATCACCTTTCTTTGGAATGGGTTCAAATATGGATCTCTTCCAGTCAGTTGGCCAGGTAGCTCTCTTCCAAATCTCTTGGCATAGCCAAGTGAGTGACTTCAGCATGGCATCCATTTGTTGAAACATCTCAATGGGTATTCCATTAATTTCTGGAGCCTTGCTTTTCACCAATTCCTGCAGTGCAGCTTCAACTTCTTCCTTCAGTACCATTGGTTCTTGCTCATATGCCATCACCTGAAGTAGACGAACATTGACCAATTCTTTTTGGTACAGTGACTCTGTGTATTCCTTCCATCTTCTTTTGATGTTTCCTGCATAATTCAATATTTTTCCCATAGACTCCTCAGTATTACAACTTGAGGGGTGAACATTTTCTTCGGTTCTGTCAAGTTAAGAAATGCTGAGCATATTCTTCTTCTTCTTCTTCTTCTTCTTTTTTTCCTAACTCCAGCTCTTTGCACATTTCATTATAATTGTTGGCTTTGTCTTCTTGAGCTGCTCTTTGAAATCTTCTGTTCAGCTCTTTTATCTTGTCTCTTCTTCCATTTGCTTTAGCTACTCTCTGTTCAAGGGCAATTATCAGAGTCTCTTCTGACATCCCTTTTAGTCTTTTCTTTCTTTCCTGTCTTTTTAATGACCTCTTGCTTTCTTCATGGATGGTGTTCTTGATGTCATCCCACAATTCCTCTGGTTTTTGATCACTGGAGTTCAATGTATCAGATCTATTCTTTAGATAGTCTCTAAATTCAGGAGGGATATATTGTGGTCATATTTTGGCTTTCATGGACTTCTTTTAATTGTGTTCATCTTCAACTTGAAGTCCATGTGTATAGCTGCCATTTGTGTTGTTGAAAAAGGTATTTACAATGAATAAGTCACTGGTCCTGCAAAATTCTATCATGTGCTCTCCAGTGTTACTTCTATCACCAAGGCCATATTTTCCAACTACCAGTGAGTCTTCTTTGTTTCCAACTTTTGCATTCCAATCACCAGTGATAATCAACACATCTTGATTGCATGTTTCAGGGTGCAGAATTTGGTAAAAATCTTCAATATCCTCATCTTTGGCTTTGGTGTATATATTTGAATAACAGTACCCACCAGCCACTCCTCGGAAGGAAGGTTGGGCAACCTACATCCGTAGTGATACCACCTCGGAAACCCAAGGAGGGGTCGCTGTTAGTCAGGTCCGACTCGAGGGCACATAACAACAACAACAACAACAGAAGTAGCCAATCTTCTCTGCAGGCATATGGATATTATCCTATCATTGACGGCATTGTACTTCAGGACAGATCTTGAAACACTTTTTTGTGATGATGAATGCCATGCTATTCCTCTTCAATCTGTCATTCCCAGCTTAATAGATCACATGGTTGTCTGATTCAAAATGGCCAAATCCAGTCCATTTCAGCTCACTAGTGCCTAGAATATCGACCTTTATGCATTCCATTTCATGGTTAACAACTTCCAATTTTCCAAGAGTCATACATTCTGATTATTAATGGATGGTTGCAGCTGTTTCTTCTCATGTTGAATCATGTCACATCAGCAAATGGAAGTCCAAAAAGCTTTACTCCATCCATATAATTAACATTGGCTCTACTCTGAGTAGGCAACTCTTCCCCAGTTGTATTTTGAGAGCCTTCTGAGGGGCTCATCTTCCGGCACTATATCGGACAATGTTTCAGGGCTATTAATAAAGTTTTCCAGTACTGTATCAGACAGTATTTCACTGCTATTCATAAGGTTTTCATTAGCCAATTCTTTGAAAATTGGATGGCCTCTTCCTTCTTCCAAGTCTGTCCTAGTCTGGAAGCTCTGCTGAAACCTGTCCACCATGGGTAATCCTGCTGACATTTGCAATGCCAGTGGCATAGCCTCCAACCTTGTAACATGTAAGCCACCACAGGACAAAAAACTGACAGACAAGTTTGTCTCCTTTAGTTGTTCTAAACTGCTTCACTCACCTCCTGGCCTCCATTAAAGCCACTCCAAACCCCTTGGCTCCTGTCTCCCCTTCCTGGCCACCCCTTAAAGCCACTTCCAAAAGCCCCCAGTTCCCTTGGGTAGCATACCAAAAAACCAAAAGGGAGCTCTGGTGGCATAGGGCCTAAGGCATTTGACTGCTAATCAGGCTTGTGGTTCAAACCCACCAGCCACTTCTTGCAAGGAAGATCAGGCAATGTGCTATAGAGATACTGCCTCAGAAATCCAAGGAAGGGTCACTATGAGTCACAATCAACTTGATGGCATATGGGGTAGCAATATAGATCACAGCCTTAGCCCTATCTCACGTGTTTGAGAAAGTCCATTCTTTTTCTTTATTTCAGATTCATCATTAGTTAAATTCTGAGGGTTCAGAGTCTTGTTTTTATTTCTGTATAGAGGAATATAACCCAGCAGCATGGATAGGGGAAAAGGCTCTAGAGTCACAGCTGGATTTGAATCTCAGGTTCATAACTTAATTTTTGTATGTTTTTGAGAAAATAAAATAACCTCTCTGAAATCAGTTTCCTCTTCTGTAAGGAGAGATCATAGCTTAGAAGAACTCTTGCATTTTTTTGCCTGTTCAGCATCTTTCAACCTTCTGGTAGCAGAATCCCTCTTTCCCTTGGGCACACTCATTCCATGTGGTTAGTTCAGGTGGAGGCTGAACCCACTTCATCCTAGTCACATCCTATAACCTGGGCCTGGCCCACCACATTACTTTTCCCTTTAATTAGTCCTAGTTCATGGATAAACAGATGATCTGAGGCAGCCAATTGGAAAATTCTCAGGTATTTTCCTTTTCAGAGCTGTGAGGAACGTGCTTGGAGTACTAAACTGCTAGAATATAAATTTGAGTCTATGTTGGTTACTATAATTGCTATGTGAAGAAAGACTTCTGGAGAGATAGGGATAAGGCTAGAGATACAGACTGAGACAGTAAGTAGAATAGAAATAGAGATTTAGAGAGGAATAGAATTAGAGATAGGGATAGAGATAGAGTTAAAGATAGGGATAGACACAGACTTAGAGACAAAGAGAGGGATAGCACCTTAATAACATTGTTTGAGCCCTGGGTCCACCTTAACCACTACTCTCATATCTTTCAGCTACATGAGCCAATAAATTCCCCTTTTACTTAAGCTAGGTTGATTTGGGTTCCTATCATTTACAACTGAAAAAATCCCAACAATATTTATCACCTATGGTTATGGCAAAATTAAATAAAATGAAGCACGTAAGGCACTTAGTACTTGGCAGTACCAAGGTGACACAGTAAGCTCTAAATACACAGTAACTATCACTAAAAAGAATTAAACATAAAGTGTATGTATTTATATTTTTATGCCATGTTTTTTACTTTAAAAAGATTCAAGATGAAGAAGACAAAAGATAAAAACAATAATGAGAAATATACTATAAGGTTCTAGTATGGTTTTAAAAAATTTAGGCCCTTTGTCACTTAGGTAATTAAGGTGATGAAGTTAGATTATTTGAAGTGTTGGTGGGGGACACATCTACTAGCTAGAGAAGAATCATTCATTTCATTTATTCATTCTTTTTTCCCATTCAGCCAACGTACAATGAGTGGCTATAATGTACTTCTTATAAGATAAATAAAGAATAAGTCATCGAGTCCTCATTTTCAAGGAGCTGGAGTCCCTAGGTGGTGCAAATAAATAGTTAACGAACTCAGTTACTAACCAAAAGCCTGGAGGTTTGAGCTCATCCAGAAGTGCCTGGAAAGGAAAGCCTGGTGACGTACTTCCAGAAAACTAGCCACTGAAAGTCCTGTGGAGCACAGCTTTATTCTGACACTCAGGGGCTGTTGTGAGTTGGCATCAACGTGATGACAACAGGTACTGGTTCCAGAAGCTTATATTTTAACATGGAGATAGACATATAAGGACTTCAATGCATGTAGCTAATTGCTATAACTGGAGCATGTACCCAGTGCAGGGAGCACTTAAGAGAGAGGACACATGCGTCTACTCTATCTTGGGGAATTGTGGAAGATTTGAGAAAGGGGTGAGTATTTGAGCTAAGATTTGAGTTTCCCAAGGTGCTCAGCTCAGGGAGAACATTCTAGATAGAAAGAACAAGCACAAACCTCCTATGTGAGGAAATGTGGCAGTATCACTGAAACATAGAATTTGAAGGTTGAGAGGAATGGCTGACATGAGGCTGGACAATGAGGCACTTAATCAGATTTTTGCGGACCTCATGTGATCAGTCAAGAGTATTAGATAGGCAGGAAATGGTTGCGGAGAGCACAGAGGAGACTATGAATGGAAAAGCTCAGAGCAGGGAACAGTCATCAAGAGCAGGTGTGGAAGACTTTGCCAGGACATTAAGAGTCTGTTTCCCTTGCACACAACAACATCAGGAAAAACAATGCCTTGAACAAAATAGAGGTTTATTTCTCTCTTACATAAACTAAAGTGAATATGGGCAGCCTGGGGCTAGTGAGGTCCCTTAATTTTCAGGGAACAAGGCTTCTTCCAGCTCACTGTGTCAACCTCATCTGATATTTGTAGAAGATGGCTGCAAGAGCTTGAGTCATTGAGTTGATGGTCCAGGCAGCAGGCTGATAGAAGGGGTCAAAGAAGAGTAAAATATGCACTACACAGAATTCTGTTTATGTCTTTTATTGTCTAAATAGATGTCATTTGGCTACACCAAGGTACAAGGAAAACTGGAAAATGTAGTTTTTTGGGTGGGCGGCAATGTATTCAGTTAAACCCTAAGATTTTATTACCATAGATAGTGAGAAGTAGAGAACTGTTGACAAGTTGATTTAGAGTTATGGTGGCTATACCTATAAAAGAAGAAAACGTTGCCCAGTCCTGCTTCATCCTCAGGATCACTGGCACATTCATATCCATTGTGTGGCTACTATGCCAGCCCGTCTCACAGAGGGTCTCTCTCTCACTGTTGCTGGCCCTCTCCTTTACCAAACATGATGATGTCCTCTCCTAGCTGTTGATCTCTTCTGAAGACATGTCCAAACAAGCTAGTTGGACAGTGTTCTGTTGTGATCCATAAGGTTTTCATTGGATGAGTTTTGAAAGTAGATTGCCAGGCCTTTCTTCCTAGTCTGTCTTAGTCTGTAAACTCTGCTGAAACCTGTTCACATAGGTGACACTGCTTGTATTTAAAATAAATCTAGCATCAAAGCAATATGTAAGCTACCACAGAAGGACAAATTGATAGATGAAGTGGTGGTTATTACCACAGAAGGAGATAAAAGAGAAATTAGTAAGAAATTAGCAGTCCCTGATATAGTACTGGAGAGATGAAGTAGAAAGCAGGAATGAGGCTGAGAATGAACCCGTTATTGCTTAAAAGGAGGAAGCAAAAATAGTCACAAAGACAAGACCATGCTCATGTATTCACCAGTTCATGTGATTTCTTCCGTAAGGATCTGTACACATATGCACACATATACACATCCACTTAAGTGCTCACACCACCAACCAACCAACTGTTGAATTGATTCTGACTCATGGAAACCCCATGAGTGTCAGAGTAGAACTGTGCTCCATAGAGTTTTTAATGGCTGATTTTTCAGACTCAGATCACCAGGCCTTGCTCTGAGGAGCCTCTGGGTGGACTCTGGAACCTGTAACTTTTCAGTTAGCTGTTGAGCAAGTTAAGGGCTTGCACTACTCAGGGACTCTGTGCACACTACACAATGGATCAAAAGTATAGTATAGTTTTACACAGTTTGGTCACAGAAATTAATAATAAACATGAAGTAACTCTGTCATTTCTAAAATTCAAATGATTCAGATTTCTTTTAAATACTAAAAGCATAATTATAAATACTTTTATACATAACTCTTGTGCCATGCTCCTTACAAACATTTTCAAGCTCAGAGAAACTCTGATTTTTGTTTGTTTGTTTTTTGGTATGATGTCACAGGATTTTTTGGAGAGTTAAATGTTAGGGATTATAGTCAAACTGAGTAGAGCCATTAAATCACTGTTTTGGAAACCATGTGTTTCTGTCAGTCAGATACTAGCTTTCCGATTCCCAGGAGAATTGGTCATTAAAATAAACACTCTAGAGGGTGTTGGCATCAGCAAAGAATGAACTTATGAAGTCTATGACACAGTTAGATTTCCATCTGTTCCAGGAGCTGTTGAGGATGCAGGTGGGATCATCCAGGCGCTATTTCAAAATGATGGGAATTGTACTACCCGTTAATCATCTGCAGACTCACTATGCAAGGATCCCCAGTGCCAGATGCACTTCGGCAGATGCAGTCTCCAATTTACTAGGATCATGTCACAATTCATTCACATTATGGCAGATTGGTGCTCAAAAGCTGCTTGAAACTAGACAAACATATGCTGGGTGGCTGCTATGTAAGCATGTTTCTCAGGGTAATATATTATACCTAGCAGGTTGCTGGATAAATTAATTTATTCCTGATCTGCAAGTATCATTTGGAATTGTCTCTAGACATGCCTGTCAAAACCTTAAAGTGCTGAAGAATAGACTAAGATAAAAGTCACAGATTTGCCAAAACCATGACAGAGTGGTTCACATTTGACGGTAATATATTGTAAAGTATGTGCTAATGAATTACAAATGGTGCCACACAGTCTTTGCACATTGTCATATTAATTCAAGATTTCAGAATTTTAAAGTGCATTTTCAATATGATTCAAGTGTATAAATATTAAGGAGGCATTAACCTTTACCAAAATGATTTTTTCTTGTGTTAAAAAGATCAAAATTTAACATAACAGGGGATACAATTTGACTTTGGTGTAAAGTGGTTGACGAGAAGAACAGAATCTGTTTCAAAATGAATCTTCGAAAACTGTGAAACCTTCCATTTACACTTCCCTGGGAATGGGAGAAGTGGGGATGGTAGTGGAGGGATGGATAGAGAGGAATATTGCAAACAATGAGAAAAGAGTAAATTGAAGGATGTTAGTTCTTTAATTAACATGCTGCTTGTCATCCTTTAACGCAGAAAATAACAAAACCCTTTAGGCACTAGATAAAATGAGCCTTAGAGAGTTTTCTCATCACAGACAACCTACAGAGTTTGTGTCATTTTGGAGTCATTGATGCAAACATCTTGTTCAAATACTCTGTTTTCTACCCACATGGCATTAACAAGAATGTTTCCAAGGTCAAATGAATATTTTGGTAAGTCAGAATGTGTGATTACATGGACTAGCCTCCTTGAGGCTCATCAGGGACCTTGGTGAAGCAAATTGAGGCTTAAGCTCAAGTCCTCAGACTAGTGACACGCTTACACAGCTATCAATTTCCTTAAAAAAGCACTTTCTCCCCAGCTGGATTTCCAACAGGAGTCAATCAGTTTCAATCTCTGGGGAGTGCAGAACAGAAGAAAATACAACAACACTACCCTTTCTGCTTCACCTTGTCAAAATCTTCCATTTTGAGGCAAATGTTCCAGGTAACTTTTTGACCCTCGTCACTTCCTACTCCATTAGGGCATCAATCAAATTCAGATTTGTTCACTGTCAAATCCTCATCTTCTGGCCAAGTGCCTGGCACATAGTAGGTGTTCAAGAAATATTTGTTGAACATGAAATTATAAATCAAACATCAGAATACTAAAGCATATCTTCACATTAACTTAGGAAACAGTCTAGAGACTGTTTACTAAGTCATTATTAAAATCTATTATGACCCATGTTCCAGATATTTAAGGGACTTGTGAGTTTCCAACATGCTAAAGTTTTCATTTTGTAATCACTATTTGTGCTTTTGGACTTACATGCAAACAAATAATTAGGATATTTATCAATTTTGTACATAAATTGTAGAAAATGAGGTCCAAATTATAGGAAATTCCTATATTATAACGAAGAAGATATAGTCTGTGGGGAAAATATAAATTATGAGACATTTAAAATTGTGATTATAAAAACAATTTTAATTGTACATCACCCTATGGTAGAATAATGCATTTTATCCAATCACTTTCATCTCTTCCATTCTGAAGGGAAGTCCTTTCACGAAAACAACTTACACAGTAGCTGTTAGGTGACACTGTGGCTCATCATACTGGGTAACAGCTTGATTTAGGTTATCTTGTGTCGAACATTGATTGAGGAGTAACAACTAGAACACTACTGTTCTCATGGATTTTTTTGGGGGGAGAAAGAGTGGTGATTTCGCTTTTGTTGTTGTTATGTGCCATTGACTTTGTTCCAACTCATAGTGATCTATGTACAACAGAACGAAATAACTGCCAGGTCCTACGCCATGCTCACAATTGTTTCCGTGTTTGAATCCATTGTTGCAGTCACTATGGCAATACATCTTGTTGAGGGACTTGTTCTTTTCACTGACTTATATTTCTAAGCATGATGTCCTTCTCCAAGGACTGGTCCTTTCCAATAACATGTCCAAAGGACAAGAGCCTAAGTCTCATCAACCATATGCCCAAGAAGCATTCTGGCTGCACTTCTAAGATAGATTTGTTCGTTTTCCTAGCAGTCACGATACATTCAATATTCTTTGCCAACACCATAATTCAAATGCATTAATTCTTCTTCAGCCTTTCTTATTCATTGTCCAGCTTTCCCATAGTCCATTGAAAATATCATGGTTATGGTCAGGCACACCCTAATCCTCAAAGTGACAGCTTTGCTTTTTTAACACTTTAAAGAGGTCTTTTGGAGTAGATTTGTCCAATGCAATATGTGGTTTGATTTTTTCCCTGCTGCTTCCATGGGCATTGATTGTGGTTCCAAATAAAATGAAATCCTTGACAACTTCAATATTTTCTCCATTTATCAAGATGTTGCTTATTGGTCCAGTTGTGAGCAATTTTTTTTTTTTCTATTGAAGGCTGTAGTCTTGGATCTTCATCACTAAGTGCTTCAATTTATCTTCACTTTCAGCATACAAGGTTGTATCATCTGCATATCATGGGTTACTAATGAGACTTCCTCCAATTCTTCATGTAATCCAACTTCTCAGATTATTTCCTCAGTTTACAGATTAAGAATGGTAAAATGATACAACACTGGTGCATACTTTTCCTGATTTTAAACCAAGCAGTATCCCTTGTTCTGTTGGAACCACTGCCTCTTGATCTATATACAGGTTGCTCATGAGCACAATTAAGTATTCTGGAATTCCCACTCTTTGCAATATTATCCATCATTTGTTATAATCCATAATCAATAAAACACAGGTAAACAGCTTTCCTATATTCTTTGCTGTCAGCCAAGATCATCTGTCATCAGCAATGATATCCCATGTTCTATGTCCTCTTCTGAATCTGGCTTGAATTTCTGGCAGTTCCTTATCAATGTACTGCTGCAACCATTTCTGAAATATCTTCAGCAAAATTTTACTTGTGTGTTATGCTAATGATACTGTTCAATAATTTCCACATTCCATTGGACTACCTTTCTTCAGAATGGGGACAAGTATGGTTCTCTTCCAGTTTGTTGGCCAGGTAACTGAGTTCCAAATTTTTTGGCATAGACAAGTCAGTGCTTCCAGTGTTGCATCCATTTGTTGAAACTTCTTAGTTGGTATTTTATCAATTTCTAGAGTCTTGTTTTTCACCAATGTCTTCAGTGCAGTTTGGACTTTTTCCTTCAATACCATCAGTTCTTGATTGTTTTGGTCATCTAGTGCTGCTCTAACAGAAAATACCACAAATGGATGGATTTAACAAACTGTGATTTATTCTCTTACAGTTTAGGAAGCTAGAAGTCTGAATTCAAAGTGCCAGCTGTAGGAGCTGGGGAAAAGTCCCTTGAGCTTGGGTTTCAGCTCTGCCTCTGCTCCTGACCCACTGAAGTTGGAGGTTTCTCTTAACTCAGGCAGCTGCTGGCTGCTGAGGCTGACAAGCCTATAGTCAACAAATAAAATGGCACAGTCCCAAGATTATCAAACAACACAGCAGGCCACTCATTGAAGTCCATTAACAGTCCAAAGATTGACAGAAAACATGGCAGGCCATTGAGATGAAGACTCAGATACATGCAGGGTCCAAGCATGCCAAAAAGCTGCAGACACCTTTTTCAAAGATGTCTTCGTATATACTGGAAGCAGACCACATCCCTAAGGCAGCTACTCAGCTGCCCCAGTAGATTCCTCCATGGAGTTGATTATCAGTCTCATCACAGGGAATAACTACATCCAGCTGCCCAGCCACTCAAAGCCAGGCCCGGCCAAGTTAACACATAACTTAACTACCACAACTTTATTCTATTTCCTGAAATTATTGAATATCATACAGTGACTTTTTGGTACAGTGACTCTGTGTATTCCTTCCATCTTTTAATGCTTCCACATCATTCAATATTTTGCCCATAGAATGCCTCAATATTGAAAATCAAGGCTTGAATTTTTCTTCATTTCTTTCAGCTTGAGAAATGCTGAGGGTGTTCTTTCCTTTTTGTTTTCTAACTCCAGGTCTTAGCACATTTCATGTTAGTACTTTACTTTGTCTTCTCAAGCCACCCTTTGAAATCTTCTATTCAGTTCTTTCACTTCATTATTTCTTCCATTCATTTTAGCTATTCTATGCTCAAGAGCAAGTTTCAAGGTCTGTTCTGACATTCATTTTCATCTTTTCTGTTTTTAATGACCTTTTGATTTCTTCATGTATTAAGTCCTTCCTTGATGTCATCCCACAAATCTTCTGGTCTTCAGTCATTAGTGTTCAATGTGTCAAATTTATTCTTCAGATGGTCTCTAAATTCAGGTGTGATATACTCAAGGTTATACTCTGCCTCTCATGGACTGGTTTTAATTTTCTTCACCTTCAATATGAACTTGCATATGAACAATTGATGGTCTATTCTGCACTTGGCTCCTGACTTTGTTCTGACAATGATAGTGAGTTTCTCTATCATCTCTTTCCATAAATGCAGTCGATTTGATTCCTGTGTACTCTGTCTGGTGAGGTCCACATTTATAGTTGCTGTTGTTGAAAAAAATGTACTTGCAATGAATAAGTCATTGGTCTTGCAAAATTTTATCATGTGATCTTCAGCATTGTTTCTGTCACAAAGACCACATTTTCTAACTACTGATCCTTCTTTGTTTCCAACTTCCTCATTCCAATTGCCAGTAATTATCAATGCACCTTGATTGCATATTTGATCAATTTCAGACTGAAGAATTCAAAAAAATTCTTCAATTCTTTCATCTTTGGCTTCAGTTGTTGGTGTGTAAACTTGACTAATAGTTGTATTCACTTCTTGATATGCATATGGATATTACTGCATCACTGATAGCATTGTACTTATGAATAGATCTTGAAATGGTTTTTTTTTTTTTTTTTTTTGTTATGAATGTGATGCCATTCCTCTTCAATTTGTTATTCCTGGCATAGTAGACCATATGATTGTCTAATTAAATATGGCCATTTCCACTCACTGTTGTTGGTGGTAGGTGCTGGTTGAGTCCATTCCAACTCCTGACAAATCTGTGTACAAATTTTCATTCCAGCATAGTGGACCATATGATTGTCCTATTCAAAATGGCCAAATACCAGTCCATTTCAGCTCAGTAATGCCAAGGATATCAGCTTGTATGTGTCCATTTCATTTTATGACTTTCAATCTTCCTAGATTCATGCTTTGTACAGTCCACATTCCTATTATTAATGTATGTTTACAGCTGTTTCTTCTCATTTTGAGTCATGCCACATCAGCAAGTGATGGTCCCAAAAGCTTTACTCAATCTATGTCGTTAAGGTCAATTCCACTTTGAGGAGGTAACTCTTCCCTTCTGGAATTTTGAGTGCCTTCCAACCTGAGGGATTCATCTTCTAGCACTATATAAGACAATGTTCTGTTGTTATTCATAAGGTTTTCACTGGCCCATTTTTTCAGAAGTAGATAACCAGATCCTCTTTCCTAGTCTGTCTTAGTCTAGAAGCTCTGATGAAACATATCCACCATGGGTGACTCTGCTGGTATTTGAAATATCAGTGACAAAGCTTCCAGCATCACAGCAACATGCTAGCCACAACAGTATGACAAACTGATAGATAAGTGGCAGGATTTTGCCTCTAATACCTTTAGAAACACAGTACAATATCTAGACTGACTTTAAATATCTCTGAGCCAACAATTGCTTCTCCACACTCCATTCCCACATACTGCCATTACCAATCAGATTGGCTTTGTTATTTCTGTTCTAGTTTGTAATTCTAAAGGATAAGGTTTTGTCATATGGTGGATTACTTCCTAAATTATGAATGTTTAATACTTAATTCAACTAATAAATGGTTGCTGTGGCACTAACTGTTGTTACCTCCCGGTATCATTCTCTCCTACTCCCATAGGAATAAAGTCCTTGCGTTTTGTTTGACATGTATTTCTCCAGTATAAGGAGAATACTTACTGCTACAGTAAGTTGGGTTATGATGAGTTCTGGACAGTGGGGAGAAAAGCTGAAGTATCTTGCAGCAGCTTCTACTGTCATTCATCCTTTGTCCTTTATCTTTGTTTCTTTGTCTTTGCCTCCTTTCTGCTAGCTGGACATCAGAAAAGATGGGTGGAACTAAAGCAGCCACCTTGGAATATAAAATGACTTTGTCAATACAGTCCATGTACAGATGAACATAGAAGACTGGTTCCTTGAGGGCTTTTAGGAGCAGGTCTGTCATACTAAACATGGACTACTTACTTATCTCTAGACTTTTGTGTAAGACAGATATAAACTTGTACGTTGTTTAAACCACTGTTATTTTAGATTTCCAATACTTTCAGCTAAACTGAAAACAACCTTATATCATTAGATTATATCAACATATCATTGGTAAATAATTCCCACTCACTGCCATCAAATTCATTCCAACTAATAGTGAGCCTACAGCACAGAATAGAGCTGCTCCATAGGGTTTCCAAGGCTGTAAATCTTTACGGAAGCTGATTGCCTCATCTTTCTCTCATGGAGCAGCTGGTGGGGTTCGAACCACAAACCTTTTGGTAAGCAGCCAGATGCTTTAACCACTGCACCATCAGAACTCCTTTGGATAATTGTTGTTGTTATGTGCCGTTGAGTCATCCCTGACTCATAGTAACCTTATGTACAACAGAACGAAACACTGCCTGGTCCTGTGCCAGCCTCATAATCCCTACCATACCTGAGCCCATCCCTGCAGCCACCATGTCAATCCATCTTGTTGAAGGCCTTCCCCTCTTTTGTTGACCCTCCACTTTACCAAGCATGACATCCTTCTCCAGAGAATGGTCCCTTCTGACCACATGACCAAAGTAGGTGAGATGAAATCTGGCCATCCTCGCTTCCAAGGAGCATTCTGGCTGCACTTCTTCCAGGACAGATTTGTTAGTTCTTTTAGCAGTCCACAGTACTTTCAGCAACTTTCACCAGCACCACAACTCAAAAGCATCAACTCTTCTTTCATCTTCCTTATTCATTGTCCAGCTCTCACATGCATATGAGGCAATTGAGAATACCATGACTTGGGTTAGGCACCTCTTAGTCTTCAGGGAGATATCTTTGCTCTTCAGTGCTTGAAAGAGATCTTTTGTAACAGATTTCCCCAATGCAATACGTCTTTTGATGTCTTGACTGCTGCTTCCATTGGCGTTGATTGTAGAAACAAGTAATATGAAGTCTTTGACAACTTCTATCTTTTCGCCATCTTTCGTGATGTTGCTTATTGGTCCAGTTGTAAGGATTTTTATTTTCTTTATATTGAGGTGTAATCCATACTGTAGACTGTAGTCTTTAATCTTCATCAGTAAGTACTCTAAGTCATCCTCACTTTCAGCAAGCAAAGCTGTGTCGTCTGCTTATTGCAGGTTGTTAATAAGCCTTTCTCCAATCCTGATGTCACGTTCTTCTTCATATAGTCCAGCTTCTTGGATTATTTGCTTAGCACACACTTTGAATAAGTATGGTGAAAGGATACAACCCTGATGCACTCCCTTCCCAATTTTAAACCACACAGTATGCCCTCGCTCTGTTTGAACGACAGCCTCCTCATCTATGTACAGGTTCCTCATGAGCACAATGAAGTGTTCTGGAACTTTGTTCTTACCAATGTTATTCATAATTTGTTATGATCCACACAATCAAATGCTTTTGCATGGTCAATAAAACACAAGTAAACATCTTTCTGGTACTCTTTGCTTTCAGCCAAAATCCGTCGACATCAGCTATGATATCCCTCACTTCACATCCCAGTTTGAATCCATCTCACATTTCTGGAAGTTTTCTATCAATATACTACTGCAACCGTTTTTGAATTATCTTCAGTAAGATTTTACTTGCATGTGATATCAATGATATTGTTCAATAATTTCCATATTCTGTGGGATCACTTTCTTTGGAATGGGTACAAATATGGATTTCTGCCAGTCAGTTGGTCAGGTAGCTGTCTTCCAAATCTCTTGGCATAGCCAAGTGAGTGCCTCCAGCACAGCATCTGTTTGTTGAAACATCTCAATGGGTATTCTATCCATTCCTGGAGCCTTGTTTTTCGCCAATGCCTTTAATGCACCTTTGACTTTTTCCTTCCTTTGGATAATTAGCACTAAGCAAAAGGAAAAGTTGACGAGGAAAGTGAAGATATCCTGTGTGAGTCAGGCAAAGAGGAAAAACACTACTGGAAAAACTGACAGTAATAATAGCATAAACTATCCACAAATGTGGTCACTCAACTACTAGGTGGAGAAGGTGAGATTGATGCACAAGTCCTCCTGATTTCAACTCCCATGCTCTTCACTACTATATTCAGTTTCCCCAACTATAAAAGGAGGATAATAATAAGTAGGACTTCTTTTATAGCATTGTAAGCATTAAATGAAATCATATACAGAGCTCTTAGTGCACAGCCTACTATGTGAATTGTTTGATATATGTTGGTTCTTTTTAAGTTTTTTAAAAAATTTCTCACACATTCTTCCCTCTATGTGGGATGCCCTTTTCTTCCATCTTTGCTAAGGTAGCAACTTAAACATTTCTTCCTGTGAACCTTTCATTGACCACCACCATCCCTTTACCATATATCTTTTATATAAATAATTCACTATTTTGCAATTATTTCCTTACATATTATGTTACCAATCGCCCAATCTTCCTTCTGAGGAGTGGCTGGTGGGTTTGAACCTCTGGCCTTCTGGTTAGTAGTCAAATGCCTTAGGCACTACACCACCAGAGCTCCCCATTGAATCACAGGAAGCATATAAGGTGTTTATTAAAAATGGTGATTCTCAAATTTCCTCTGAAGATTCAGATTTGGAAGATCTGAGGCGGTTCCCAGGCATCTGTATTTTTTAGCAACGTCCTTAAGTGATTCTTGTGCTTAGTCAAGTTTGAGAAACTGCCCTATTAGATGGTGCACCCCTCGAAGACAGAGATGGGCCTCACTGATTGTTCTACCCTCTGTGCTTCGCAGAGAGTGAGTGCTTAATAAGCATGTAAAGAATGAAAGATTTACCTTGAGGTGGGCCATGAGGGAGAGTAGGCAAGATGGGAGGTGCAGTGGTAGGCTTGGGGTACAGTAATCATAGGAGGGAGATCACAGCCAAGACTCAGAGGCATGGGAGCATCAGGAGTATTAGGGGAATAGCTAGCAGTCCCGTTGGTTGAATCAGGTCCTATATGCAGGGAAAGATTGGGAAAAAATGTTTAAAAAGTATGTTTAGGTCACATTATTAAGGCCTTTGAACACCAAAACACCCAGAACGCCATTGATTTTGGCCAGCAGTGGAGCGTTCCTGAAAGCTTTTGAGCAAGACAGTGATAGGATGGGAGCCGTGCTTCTTTCATATTTATCTGGAAACAATGCGAAGGCTGGACTGAAGAGGGGACAGCAGATTGAAAGGATACCAATTCAGTGCCTTTGCAGTAATGCGGGGAGATAATGAAAGTCTGAAGTAAAGCAGTGGAGAGGAAATACAAAGGAGGGGAAGATGCCAGGGACATTCCGAGGTTTTTTTCATTTCTCGGACCATAACACAGATGATGCCATCCTAAGTATCTCATTCCTGTCTATTTTTATCACTGAAGCTATAGGTAGCTAAAAGCTAAATGGCATTGCTTATAGCATGGTCATATTTATGCCCACTGGAACGCATAACAATACTCACACAGAGAATCAGAGCTTCCCAGAAGTATGCAGAGTGCATAGGTAATTTACCAAACTGAAAGAATTAAATACTCCAATAGAATAAAAGCAAAATAGTTAACTAAAGAGCCTTGTTGGCTGGAAACAGTAACTTCCCATAAAGACGTTTATTTAATTAAAAATGAAGTTCAGAAGTTCATGCGTTGATTTGGTATCTTCCTATAAAATACATTTACAGGTTTTTTTTTTTTTTCCAAAAAAAGATACTTACTAGCCTCATAAATTAATAAAATTTAGTTTAAAAATTTAGCTGTGAAGAAAATCAAGCATAGTGGACTTCCGCAATGTGTGTGAAGCAATTATCTCCAAGAACATTAATTGTCCAGGTTCTGTTAATCAGGACCTAGGCAATTGGAACCTTAAAATTACAGACTAATTCCTTCCCACAAAAGAGAATGATTTCAGAAGTTACATTAAAAGGTTTTTTGCCTATACAGGCAGTTCCTGGGTCATGAACAAGATCTGTTCTTAAATGTATCTTGGGAGTCTTTAAGAGGAATTTTCAGGTGAGTTGGAACAGGTGCATACAGTTCTTATTTAGCCTTTTGTCAGTGCAAGAAAAGGCTCAAAGGCATTTCAATGATTTAAAAGCAGCACGTGCAGCAAATGAAGGTAATCGTGATGAAAAATTTGTAGAGTTTTGTTCATTGGTTTCAAAGTAAGGGCAAATTTACATAACAAATGGGCAAGTAGAAGTTGTCTCCTCCTTATCTCTTTCCCTTTCTCAAAATATGGGAATGTCATTCAGTTCCTGGAAAGTCACTTCTACCCCTAGTTCCAAGGAAGAAACAAGTGACCATATTACACCAATTAATGTTTCCCATCACCCTGACCACAATGGATAGTTTAGGAGTTGGCTCTTGACCATTTACAGGGAATCTATAGCTCATTATTAGTTGTTGGTTATCAAGAACAGAAACTCTGACTCAAATTGGCTAATTAAAAAGGATATTTATTTACTCTTATAATAGGAAGTCTGGTGGTGTAGTGCCTAAAGGCATCTGGCTGCTAACCAGAAGGCTGGTGGTTCAAACCCACCAGCCACTCCTCCGATGGAAGGTTGGGCAATCTACTTTCCTAGAGATACTGTCTTGGAAACCTAAGGAGAGGTCGCTATGAGTCAGATATGACTTAATGGCAGTACGTTTGGTTTTTGGTTTGGAAACAGAGCAGAGGGCATTGGTGGTTCAGTGGTAGAACTCTCACCTTCCATGAGGGAGACCAAGATTCAATTTCCAGCCAATGCACTTAATGTACAGTGACCACCCATCTGTCAGGAGAGGCTGTGTGTTGCTGTGATGCTGAACTAGTGGAATTTCCAGGCTAAGATGGACTATGAAGAAAGACCTTGCAATTTACCTCCAAAATCAGTCAGTGAAAACTCCACAAATCATAATGGTCCAATCCACAGACAATCATGGGGATGGCACAGAACTAGGTAGCATTGTGCATGGGATCTCCAGGAATTGGGCACTGACTCTATGACAGCTGATGACAACCACAAGTAACTCCCAAAAGTGAGTTACCTTTAAATATCTGCTGTATCTAGAAAGTGTACCAGTCAAATGAGAATTCTTTGTACCCCCGACCCCACCCCTGCTTTCTTTTTAGTTCTCCTCAGGCGGCTAAAAAACTGGAAAGCAAACCAGAGAAGGAAGAGCAGAGAAAGAAAAAAGGACTATTTTCCTTAGCTCCCTTGCAAATACCCAGCCTACAGTAGGCCCTAGTGTAGTTGTGGGAGGAGAGAAGACTGTATCTTTAAGTTTGGAGTGTTAATGCTTATCTGAGGCCAAACATTTTAAATTGTTGAATTGACACCATCTTTGTATTCTAAGGTTACTTTTCAACTTTTTATTAGTGAGAAAACTGCACTGCCATAGAGTCAATTCTGATTCACAGAGACCCCACAGGACAGAGTAGAATTATCCTGTAGCGTTTCCAAGGCTGTAAATTATTTATGGAGGCAGATGACTCCATTTTTCTCCTGCAGAGTGGCTGGTGGGTTCAAGTCACTCACTTTTTGGTTAGTAACCCAGTGCTTTAACCACAGCACCACCAGAGTTCCTTTTAGGGAAAAGAGACTTACAAATCTTGGGGTCCACAGGAGTTTTCCTCCTGGAATCACTTTACCTTGGGCATGATCTTCATGAGCAAAAGGGATTCTCAGTGCCATGCCTTCAATAACCAGAAACTAGTGACTAGATCTGAGATCTCTGCTATAGCTGTCTTAGGAAAACAATGCCTTGACTCTTGTACTTGCTAACAGAAGCAGCAGACGTGTGTGGTCTCTTGTTCCGGATGTTCATTTCTTCCCAAATTTGGCATGGATGTATTTCCTTGATGGACTCTGGATAAGCTGCAAAACTCAAGCTGAAGGAAGTCTTAGGATGTAGTCTTCTAGCCTCAGCGTGCTGCAAGCACACTGTTGCAAAGTTTTGGCATGGAATTGAGTGAACCAGCCTGCAGCAACTACCACAGCATCCATGACACATCTGGTTGTGCACATCCTAGGTAGTTTCACTGCACAAATGTGTTTGCTAAAAAAAAACACACAAGGGATTAACAAGAAATTGACCCCTTCCTGGCCTTACTATCTACTTGAAAGGCTTACTGACATCCAGGTGTGGCCCTCTCAGACTGTTTCCTGGTAAGTAGCCACGTTTCTCTTGGTCCTGCCCTTTCCTTAAACAAAGAAGCTCCTTCCTACAGCTCTCAACAGAGGCTGTTGACATTTACCCATCCTTCAGGATGCAGCTGGAGTGCCACCCCCCAGGAGCTTTTCCAATTACCTTCCTCAGTCTTTCCTCTTCTCTCCTTTCATAGCACTTCCTGCATAGAGCACTATTGTTACGCAGAAGTATATAAGCTTTGGCTTGATTTGTTCATTATCAATTCAACAAATATTTAAGAAGCCCATACAAGAAAGGTACTTGCTAGGTGCTGGGTGCTAGGTGGTGAACAAAACAGGCATGGTTCCTGTCTTCTTGAAGCCTGCAGATTACTATGGAAGACACAGAGTTTAGACAAGTAAAAACATGTAAATATGTAATTATAGATGTAATAAGAACTCTGAAAGAAAAATGATCAGATGCTTGAATTATTTATTTATCTATTTATTTATTTATTTAGTCTGTCTTAAGTTGGGTGCCAAAAGAAGGTGTCCCTTGGGAAGTGGAAGTAGAGGTTAGTCAGCTGAGCAGTAAAGGGAAAAATATTCCAGGCAGAGGAATCATACATGTGAAGGCCTTGAATTCAAGAAAGAAATTTAACCATTTTAGGATATGAAAGAAAAACAGTATGGTTGGGGCATTGTGGTAGTGGTTGGATGGGAGGAGTGAGATAAGGTTAGAAATACAGGCAGATCATATGGGGTTTGCAAGCCATATTAAGACATTTGGATTTAAAGCTAAGCATATTGGGAAGCTATTTTTTAAAAAATACATTTTATTGAAATATAATTTATGTACAGTGAAATACATAAAACTAAAGTGACATGGGTCAATGCATTTTTTTTTTTTTTTTTTTTGCAGTGTTCCCTCCCCTCTCCTCCCACCCCTGGTAACCAACAAAGAAAGTTCTCTTCCATATGTAAACCTTTCCTTGATTTTTTTACAGTAATGAACTAATACTATATTTGTCCTTCTGTGGTTGACTGATTTCACTCAGCATGATGTCCTCCAAGTTCATCCATGACATGCAGTGTTTTACAGATTCTGTTATTCTTTAGTGTTGCATAGTATTCCATCATGTGTATGTATCATAGTTGGTTATCCATTCTTCTGTTGATGGGCACCTAGGTTGTTTCCATCTTTTTTGCTATTGCTGCAGTGAGCCTGGGTGTGCATATATCTGTTCTTGTTTTGGCTCTTACTTCTTCAGGGTATATACTTTGTAATGGGATTGATGGATCAAATGGTATTTCTAATTTCAGCTTTTTAAGGAATCACCATAATGCTTTTCACAGTGGCTGTATTGTTTGACAGTCCCACCAGCAGTGTATGAGAGTTCCAATATCTCCACATCCTCACCAGCATTTGTTGCTTTCTGCCTTGTTGAACTTTGCCATTAGTCCTGGGGTGAGATGGTATCTCATTGTTGTTTTGATTTGTGTCTCTCTGATGGCTGATGATCATGAGCATTTTCATGTACTTGCTGGCTGCCTGAATATCCTCTTTGGTGAAGTGTCTATTCATGTCTTCTGATATCGGAAAGCTATTGAAGAGTTTACATAGCAGAACAATAATATGACCCAATGAGTGCTTTAAAACAATGGTCTAGTTTCTCATTGGAAAATGAATTATTCAGGGGAAAAGAGTGAAAGGAGACTAGCCAGGGAATAATTACAAAAGCTTAAACAAGAGGTTGTAGTGAGTTGGCCACTATATTAGTGACAAGAAGGATGGAAAGACTGGTTTATAATTGTGTCTTTTGTGCATGAAGGCATCTTACTTGGTGAAAACCTATAGCTAAACTCAGTAAATATAGTGAATCAATGTATTAATTAGTTAAGTAATTACATGGTGTTTTAATTTCTTGAAAAGAGGAGCTGGTCTAAATTGTTAACTGGACCGAGCATTTCACAACAACCCCTGAGAAAGCAATTATATAGGCACATAATCAATCTGTTTCATTTGCTAAGACAGGCTTGCTGCAAGAGTCAGTTTGGTTATTTTGGCTATATTAACAATTTATTACTACAGACTACGTGGTTATCCAGAGTTACATTTAGTAATTATACTAGCTCAAGAGAAAATCAATCTATTTAGGTCAGGTTAGTTATTCATTAGGTAGAGCTTTGAATGCACAATGTAAGGCATGATAGTGTATACAGCATGGTCCCTAGATATTTTATGTCATAGATTATTATTTTTTTTAATTAGCGGGTTGTTTAACATTGCCCTTTTTGGATTGTCAAGAAAGAGCATCAAGACAATCAAACAGCCATAGTCTCCATTAAGGTTCTTAGCAACAAGCAACAGAAATAAATTCTGGCTTACTTAAGCACAAAGGATTTTATAACGAGGACTTTAAAAAATTTTAATTTGATTTGGGTGAAAGTTTACAGAGCAAGTTCATTTTCCATTCAGTAGTTCATTCGCATTTTGCTTCATGACATTAACTGCAATTCCCTGTAATGTAACAGCTTCCCACTTCCAATGATGAGAATTCTGTGTGATTCACAGAACCACCAAGAGGGCTGGACACTTAGAGCCAAACTACCAAGCATTGCCCCAAATCTTTGATGTAATGAAGACACCACAGCAACTGCCCATGCCACTAAGCGGTAGAAGCCACAGCTTATACTGCTAACATCACCAACGCTGGCCACTGGATGGCACCACTAACACATGGCCCTTGGAACTCGGATATAGCCATCACAGCTGCCACCATTCATCTCCAGAGTGGATTCTAGGTAGCCCTTGCTTCTTCGTAATGATGACTTCTGATACAAAGTTCGAGAGGGGATCTTACCATTAGTGGAACTTAGCTCGCGGGCTCATGTCTTAGCTGTGAGGAAGGTAGGACAGTGCACTTCCATGGTTGGAGGCAGGCTGTGCTTCCCACAGAGATTTATAAAATGTAGAATGTCCCAAACATAGAAATAGGGTTTAGATGTTAGAATCCTAAAAAAAGAGTGGCAACTACCATCTTGCGGTGTAGTAAATTACTTAGTATGGCTTTTCTACCCGTAAGTCTTTGTAAACTCCAAGGTGGAATTTGCCATGAGCAATTGAGGAGCTCCTGATTGCTAAAGTTGTCCACCTGGGGTATTTCTATTGGGAGTGGCACAAAACAATGTTCTGGGAGGTTCCTGCTCTCTCTCAGGTGCTTAGAATTCTGATGTTATGATTGGTTGGTTTGGCCACTCTGCCGGGCTCAAAAGGAGGCCTCCTAGAGGCAGAAGTCTCTCTCTGACTGCTGGCTAAGAAGGACATGCTACTGAAAGAGACACACTCTCCTGAGAGACACACATTGCTGGGAAAGAGACACAAGAGACACGTATTGCTGAGAAAGACACCGAGGGACACGCACTGCTGGGAGAGAGACTGTGAGAGACTGTTGGGTGAGAGACAGTGGGCTAAGAGAGACAGCATTTTTCCTGAACTTGAATTGTAAACTGGTGCTTCCCTAATAAATCCCATAATCTGTGAGTTCTGTTTGGCCACTGCAGTGAATTATTGAACCCAGAAGAAAGGTGGTGAGTGCTGTGGGAGGAATGGTTGGTGTCAGGGTTGGTGAAAGGGCTGGAGGGAGACAGCATGTGTGGCATCAGAGGAATAGGCCGTGGGCTACTGATGGTGATTCTGTCTTCCTCTTGTGGGGTTAGAGGAGGTCAGAAGATGTGGCCTCCTTGCCCTTTTTGCACATCTAATATCTCAATCAGTTAATAAGAGAAAAAATATATAGTACAAAACTGTAAAAGGGGGCAAATGCAGTATATTGTTGTTGTTGTTGTTAAGTGCTGTCGAGTCGTTTCCGACTCATAGCGACCCCATGCACAGCAGAACGAAACACTGCCCGATCCCGTGCCAGCCCCACAATCCCT
>NW_006921634.1:5236193-5236801 GCF_000298275.1 Orycteropus afer afer | reverse complement strand
AGTGCCGTCAAGTCATACCCGACTCATAGCAACCCTTCCTTGGGTTTCCGAGGCAGTATCACTACGGAAGTAGATTGCCCCATCTTCCTTCCAAGGAGGGGCTGGTGGGTTTGAACGGCCAGCCTTCTACCACCTCAGAAATCCAAGAAGGGCTTGCTATGAGTCGGGATCCACTCAATGAAAGTGAGTTATTAATGGAATAAGTGGCCCGAGAAGACAAAGTAAAGTATTATAAAGGAACATGCAAAGACTTAGAATTAGATAACCAAAAGGGAATAACATGCTTGGCATTTCTCAAGCTGAAAGAAATGAAGAAAAAGTCAAGTCTCATGTTTCAATACTGAAGGATTCTATGAGCAAAGTATTGAATGACACAGAAAGCATCAAAAGAAGATGGAAGTAATACAGAGTCACTGTACCAAAAGAATGGTCAGGGTTCAACCATCTCAGGAGGTGGTATATATAATCAAGAACCAATGGTATTTAAGGAAGAAGTTCAAGCTGCACTGAAGGCATTGGCAAAAAACAAGGCTCCAAGAATTGACAGAATACTCATTGAGATGTTTCAACAAACAGATGGAATGCTGGAGACACTCATTCGTTTATGC
>NW_006921634.1:5203450-5230693 GCF_000298275.1 Orycteropus afer afer | reverse complement strand
CCCGTGCTTACCTTGCTCCCGGAGACCCGGTCCCCCTCGGGAGGGTAACAAGGGAAAGTGTTCAGTGCAGATCAGTGAGTAAGCACCAGCCCGCCCGTGCTTACCTTGCTTCCGGAGACCCAGTACCTCTCGGGAGGGTAACAAGGGAGCCATCTGAGCACTAGTGAAAGTAGTACCATGAAAGTAGCAGTCAAGAAATCAGTCAATGTATTGCACTGGGCAAATCCGCTGCCAAAGACCTCTTTAAAAGAGGAAAGACATCACTTTGAAGAGTCAGGTGCACCTGACCCAAGCCATGGTCCTTTCAACAGCTTCATATGCATGTGAAAGCTGGACAATGAATAAGGAAGAGCAAAGATGATACATTTTAATTGTGGTGTCAGTGAAGAATATTGAAAATACCTTGGGCTGCCAGGAGAATGAACAAATCTGTCTTGGAAGAGGTATAGCTAGAATGTTCCTTAGAAGTGGGAATGGCCAGACTTCATCTCATATACTTTGGTCATGCTGTCAGAAGGGACAAGTCCCTGGAAAAGGATGCCATGCTTGGTAAAGTAGAGGGTCAGCAAAAAAGGGGTTGACCCTCAATAAGATGTATTGACACAGTGCCTGCAATGATGGGCTTAAGCCTAGCAACAATTGCAAGGATGGCACAGGACTGCACAGTGTTTCCTTCTGTAGTACATAGGGTCACTGTGAGTCAAAACTGACTCAATAGCACCTAAGAACAACAGCCACCTTACTGAAATGGAGTCCCTGGGTAATTCAAACAGTTAAGCACTTGCCTGATAACTGGAAGGCTGGCAGTTCAAGTCATAAGATTGCCTCAGAAGAAAGGCTCAGTAATCTACTTTTGGAAAATCAGCCATTGAAAATCTTATGGAGCACTGCTCTCCTCTGAGGGAGCTCTGGTAGTGTAGTGCCTAAAGCAACTGACTGTTAACCAGAAGGCTCGTGGTTCAAACCCACCAGCCACTCCTTGGAAGGAAGATTGGGCAATCTGCTTATGTAGAGATATTGCCTCGGAAACCCAAGGAGGGGTTGCTATGCGTCGGATTTGACTCCATGGCAGTGTGTTCTTCTCTGATAGACATGGAGTGGCTATGAATAGGAATCAGCTCAATGGCACCTATTTTTATTATTATTATTATTTTATTAAAGGAGTACTTTTTTTTTTTTTTAATTACAGAACTCACTACTGTCTGTTTTCTTTACTCATGATGAAACTTTTCCTTGAGTTAACGTGATTCATTGAACTATTTTAGGAACCCAAGTGTGTACACTTTGGAGCAGCTGACCTGGCATTTGCATTTCTGCTCTACCACTTACTTATCAGTTGTACAAAGCAATTAAGCCTGCAATTTAAGGTAACTTTCTGTAAAATGAGGATACTAATTCCTGATTCTTGAGATGTTGTAGGAATTAAATGAGATATGTATGCAATTGCTTAGCAGGAAGCCTAGACCATAGAAATCAGGGTAAGTGCTCCTGCTCTGTTAGTACTATCCTGTACTGTAGTGGTGCCTTCATCTCACACTAGACTGTTCACTCCTTGAAAGCAAGAATTTAGCTTATATTTTTTACTGTTGAATCACCAGTACCTCACCCAATGCCTACATGATAAATACATAATCAATGGTCAGTGACTGCCCAGTAAACACACAGCCCTTACTTAAATTCTGATTAGTTATATGTGATAATAAGGAGCCCTGGTAGTGAATGGGTAAGTGCTCTGCTGCTAACTAAATGGTTGTCAGTTCAAACCCACCCAGCAGGTCAGGTGGGAGAAAGATCTGATGATCTGCTTCCACAAATATTACAGCCTAGAAAACCCCCATGGGGCAATTCTACTTATTCCCATGGGGTCCCTAGAGTTGGAATTGATTAGATGGCACCTAATAACAATAACAACAATATGCTATAATAATACAATACGTGGCATCATTCTTATCACAGAGTAGGTATTCAATACAAATACAGGTACCCAACTTCCATTTTTTATAACAGTCAACAAGGTTATTTGGGCCAACCCACCTCCTTGAATTTTAAGTGCAGGATTAAAAATAATCTTCCTAAAGGCAAGACTGCTTCTCTGTCAGTTTGTCGTATCATGGTGGCTTGTGTGTGCCTGTGATGCTGGAATCTATGGTCACTGGGTCACCTATGTTACCAGACAAATTTCAGAGGAGCTTCCAGACTAAGGCAGAGTTGGAAGAAGGACCTGGAGATATACTTTTGAATAATTGGTGAGTGAAAACTTTATGAATAACAGCAGAACAATGTCTGATATAGTGTTGGAAGATGAGACTCTCAGGTTGGAAGACACTCAAAACACAATTGGGGAAGAGCTGCCTCCTCAAAATGGAGTCAGTCTTAATAATGTGGGTGAAATAAAGCTTACAGAACCTTCATTTGCTGATGTCACACTATTCCAAATAAGAAGAAACAGCTGCAAAAATGCATTAATAATCAGAATGTGGAATGTATGAGGTATGAATTAAAAAATTGCAAGTTGTCAAAAATGAAATGGAACACTTGAAGATCAATATCCTAAGTATTCGTGAACTGAAATGGAATGCTATTGGCCATTTTGAATCAAACAGTCATATGAACTACTATGTCAGGAATGACAAACTAAAGAGGAATGGCATCACATTCTCTGTCAAAAAGAACATTTCAAGATATATCCTGAAATACAATGCTGTCAGTGATAGGATAATATTCATACAACTACAAGGAACACCAGTTAATACAACTATTGTTGTTGTTGTTGTTGTTGTTATGTGCCATCAAGTCAGACCCGACTCATAGCGACCCCTCCTTGGGTTTCCGAGGCAGTATCACTATGGAAGTAGATTGTCCTATCTTCCTTCCGAGGAGTGGCTGGTGGGTTTGAACCACCAGCCTTCTGGATAGCAGTCAAGTGCCTTAGCCACTATGCTACCAGAGCTCCCATACAACTATTATTCAAATTTATTTACCAAACACTAATGCCAAAGATGAAGAAATGGAAGATCTTTACCAAATTCTGCAGTCTGAAATTGACCAAGCATAGAATCAAGATGCACTGATGATTGAAATGCAAAAGTTGAAAACAAAGAAGAAGGATTAGTAGTTGGAAAATATGGCCTTGGTGATAGAAATGAACTGGACATCAGAAATTGCGTGATAGAGTTTTGTAAGACCAACAAATTAGTCATTAGTAATACATTTTTGCAGCAACATAAACTGTGACTATACACATGGATGTCACCAGATAGAATACACAGGAATCAAATCAACTGCATCAGTACAAAGATATAATGGAGAAGCTCGATATTATCAGTCAGAATAAGGCCAACTGCCAAGTGCAGAACAGATCATCAATTGCTCGTATGCAAGTTCAAGTTGAAGCTGAAGAAAATGAAAACAAATCCACAAGAACCAAAGTACGACCTTGAGTACATCTCACCTGAATTTAGAAACCCTCTCAAGAAGAGGTTTAACACATTGAACACTAATAACCAAAGAACAGACAAGTAGTGAGATCCCATCAAGGATATCATACATAAAGAAAGCACTTACTGGTGAAGACCAATGCCTACAGCCTTCAGTGTGGATTACACCTCAACATAAAGAAAACAAAAATCCTTATGACGGTACCAACAAGCTGCATTAGGGTTAACAGACAAAATATTGAATTTGCCAATGATTTCATTTTACTTGGATCCACTATCAATGCCAATGGAAGCAGCAGTCAAGAATTCAAATGACATATTACATTGGAGAAATCAGCTTCAAAAGATTTATTTAAAGTGTTAAAAAGCAAAGATGTCACTTTAAGGACTAAGGTGTACCTGTCAAAGCCATGGTATTTTCAATCACCTAATAAACATGTGAAAGCTAGACGATGAATAAGACTGAAGAAGAATGAACATATGTGAATTGTAGTGTTGGTGAAGAATATTAAATATACCATGGACTTCCAGAAGAGAAATAGTTGGTATTGGAATAAGTACAGCTAGAATGTTCCTTAGAAATGAGGATGGTGAGACTTCATCTCATGGACTTTGGACATGTTATTAGGAGGGACTAGTCCTTGGAGAAGGAGGAGCTCTGGTAGCATAGTGCATAAGGCACTTGACTGCTGGCAGTTCAAACTCACCAGCCACTGCTCGGAAGGGAGGTTTGGCAATCTACTTCCGTAGTGATACCACCTCCGAAACCCAAAGAGGCATCACTATGAGTTGGGTCCGACTTAATGGCACATAACAACAACAACAGTCTCTGGAGAAGGACATCATGCTTGGAGGGCCAGCAAAAGAAAGGAAGACCCTCAACAAGATGGTTTGACACAGGGTTGCAACAATAGTCTCAAATATAGCAATGAATGTGGGGATGGCATAGTACCTGACAGTGTTTCATTCTCTTCTACATAGTGTCACTATGAGTCAGAACCAACTTGACAGCACCTAACAACAACAAAGGCAAAAACAGAGCAATCATGCATAACATTAATATCAGGAAAAAATAAACCATATGACAAAATAAGTATTAGAGAAGTCACTTCATAGTCATAAAAATATTTAATTCTCCAGAACACATAACAATTATAAATTTATATGCACTTTATAAATGAGTGCCAATGGTTAAGGGCTCAAATACCAATAAAAATGGTGGCAATTCAGATCCACCCAGAGGCACTTTGGAAAACACCCTCTACATGTAGAAAGCTAAAACAGTAGCAGCACAAAGAGAAATACACAAAACCACAATTTTATCGACTAATTTTGGCCTACTTCTCTTAATGAATAAATAAATAAATAAACAAACCAAGAAATCAAGAGTACACAATGTTTGTATAATACACTTAACAAATGCAACCTAATCAGAGTATATAGAACATGGCAGAATATCTTTGGGAAATATTAATGTAGGGATTCTTATGAAGAACTGCATACTAAATAATTTTAAAAATTAGAAACATTCTTAGAAAAATGTTACCAAACTCACTCAAAAAGGAATAAAAATCAAAATCTCGATTTAATCTATGTTCAAAAGTTTTCTACAAAAGAAATTACTGACTGAAATGACTTCACTAGTGAATTCTACTAAACATTCAAAGGAAAAATAAGTCCAATCTTACACATGATTGGATTAGAAAAAGAAGGTACACTGCCCTACACTTTTACAAGATTAAAAAATCTTAGAAGAAAACTTGACAAGAGAGATGAGAAAAGAAAATTACAGGTCAGTTTTTCTCATGAACTTGGATACAAAAAATTGAAACCAAAATATATAATGGATAATATATTGTAACTAAGGAGCTCTGGTAGCATAGTGGCTAAAGCACTTGACTCCTAACCAGAAGGCTGGCGGTTCAAACCCACCAGCCACTCCTCGGAAGGAAGGTTGGGCAATCCTACTTCCGTAGTGATACTGCCTCGGAAACCCAAGGAGGGGTCGCTATGAGTTGGGGCTGACTCGACGGCACATAACAACAACAACAACAAGTGGGTTTATGCTAGGCATACAAGATTGGTTTAATAATAGACTACAATTAAGGTTGTGTTGTTGTTGTTATGTGCCGTTGAGTCGTACTCGACTCATAGCGACCCCTCCTTGGGTTTTCGAGGCAGTATCACTACGGAAGTAGATTGCCCCATCTTTCTTCTGAGGAGTGGCTGGTGGGTTTGAACTGCCAGCCTTCAGGTTAGCAGTCAAGTGCCTTAGGCACTATGCTACCAGAACTCCCACAATAAAGGTAGTTCACCTCGTTAGTAGTTTAAATGAGACAATCACATGATGATCTCAATAGATGCAGGAAAAGCAATTGGTAAACTTCATTTTCTAGTCATGTTAAGCCTTTTCGCAAACTAATGTCCATTCATGATTTTTCTCCCTAAAGTCTTTTTAGAATAAAAGACAACATTCAGACAAAGAATATTCTAATAAGGAATAGTCATAAAAACCTTTAGTAAATATTATACCTAACAATGAAACATTAGAAAGCTTTTCTTTTGAGGTTGGAAATTATAGAAGGATGCTACTATTGACAATTATATTTAACTTTATAGTGGAGGTTCTGGTGAGAGCCGTTAAACAAACAAGGGGAAAAAAAGGTGTGAGTTGAGGATTATAAGGGAAGAAATACAACTGTCACTATCTACAGATGCTATGAATATATACAGTGAAAATATAAAAGAATCTACAAATAAGTTGTTATTAATAAGAAGGATTAGTAAGTTAGTTGTTGTTGTGGTTGTTATGTGCCACCGAGTTGGACCCGACTCATAGCGACCCCTCCTTGGATTTCTGAGGCAGTATCACTACGAAGTAGATTGCTCCATCTTCCTTCCAAGGAGTGGCTGATAGGTTTGAACCGCCAGCCTTCTGGTTAGCAGGCAAGTGCCTTAGGCACTACATAAATTAGGTGAGTATAAATAATCAACCTACAAAATCAATGTATGACAACAGTGGAATTATAGACCAACCCAATTGTCTATTAATAGCAGGATAGATAAATTGTACTATAATCATACTGTGGTAGTTCAGTTTGTATGTCAACTTGGCTAGGCCTGGTTGAGTGGCTGGGCAGCTGGATATAGTTAGTAAGCAACTCCATGGTGGAATCTACTGGGAGCAGCTGAGTAGCTGCCTTAGGGAATGTGGTCTGCTTCCTATTTATAAGCAGAAGCCTCGGGAATGGTCTCTAGTTTATGACACCTGGACCCTGCATGTAGCCGTGTCATTGTTCAGCAGCAGCCTGCCATGCTGTGCTGACGTAGGGACTTACATGGACTTAAATTAATGGCCTGCCATGTGGTTTGGTAACATCAGGACTGTGCCTTTTTACTTGTCGACCTTGGGCTTTGCAGCCTCAGCAGCCAGCAGCTATATGAGTGAAGAAAACCCTCTAGCTCCACTGGGCTGGAAGCTGGGGGCAGAGCTGAAGCCCAAGGCTGAGGGGCTTTCACTCAGCCCCTAGATCCTGGCACTTTGAATTTGGACTTAAAACCTCCAAACTGTAAGAGAATAAACTGCTGTTTGTTAAGGCCATCCCATTTGTGGTATATTCCTGTCAGAGCAGCACCAGGTAACCAGAACAGAATTTTGTACCGAGAGTGGGTTGCTGCTATGACAGATGCCTAAAATGTGGAAACAGGAGTGGAGGGTGTCCTTGACGTGTCCCGGCATACGGCATGACAGACGACAGGAGCAGAGCAAGAGACTGGCATGAGAGATGGCAGGAGGAGAGCCCAAAGAACTGGCGTGAGAAAGCAACAGCCTTGCCAGCCCACGGAGGAGAAAGCTTGAGACCTTTGGGTAGGTGGCTTCCTGGAGGAGTGGGTTGCTTTGGAGCATTAATTGGCAGAAAAGACCAGCATGAAATGGAATAGTAGGTTGGCCAGCCCACGGAGCAAGAAAGCTGAATGCTTTTGAGGCCGGAAGATTTCCAGTGGATCAGGTTGCCTTTGGCCTTAATTGGCAGAAACAGAGACCAAGGAAACGGAAGCAGAGCTGCCTCAGCCTGAAAGGGTAGGACCATGGCCTTTGGGGGTGGAATCACCACAGCCCCCTAGGTTTCAAAGAGCCAGCCTTCACCAACTTGGTTCTGGAGTGTGGGGCTGCTCATTTATGTGAGCCAGTGGGATGGAGCCATAGCCGCTGCCCAAGAATGAGGGGGTGGGGCTGCCATGCCCAAGAGGGAGAGGAATGGGACCACCAGGCCAAGCGGGTGAGGTCACCACTTAGAGGAACTTGGGAACTGGACCCACTCAGGGAGAGAGATCTGTACTGATTCCACGTAATGATCTGTTCAGATCCGAAGTTGACAAGGGGTGGAACTATGGTAGTTCAGTTTGTGTGTCAACTTGGCTGGGCCTGTTTGAGTGGCTAGACAGCTGGATGTAGTATTCCCCATGATGAGACAGGTAATCAACTCCATGGTGGAATCTACTGGGAGCAGCTGAGTATCTGCCTTAAGGAATGTGGTCTGCTTCCTGTCTATAAGCAGAAGCCTTGGGAATGGTCTCTAGCTTATGGCAGGCTTGGACCCTGCATGTAGCCATGTCATTGTTCAGCAGCAGTCATGCTCTGCTGACCTTGAGACTTACAATGGACTTGAGTTAATGGCCTGCCGTGTGGTTTGGTAACATCGGGACTGTGCCTTTTTACTTGTCAACCTTGGGCTTGGCAGCCTCAGCAGCCAGCAACTGTTTGAGTGAAGAAAACCCTGTAGCTTCAGTGGACTGGGGGCTGGGGGCTGGAGGCAGAGCTGAAGCCCAAGGCTGAGGGGCTTTCACCCAGCCCCTAGATCCTGGCACTTTGAACTAGGACTTAAAGCCTCCAAATTGTAAGAGAATAAACTCCTGTTTGTTAAGGCCATCCCATTTGTGGTATATTCCTGTCAGAGCAGCACTAAGTAACCAGAACACATACAATGGCTTACATACAGGAATAAAAATGAATGAATTATAGCTACATTCAAGTTTATGAAGGAATTTTATAAATATAACGAACAAAAAGCAAGACACAAAAGAATCATAACATATATTATGACTCTGTTTATATGAAGTTCAAAATAAGACAAATTATGCAAAGAGAGAGGAGCCAGACACAAAAGAGTATGTACTATGTGGATCTACTTATATAAAATTATATAGCAGACAAAACTAACCCATGGTGACAGAAAGCAGATGAAAGGAGTTCTGGCTGCTAACTAAAAGGTCAGTTGTTCAAACCCACCAGCTGATCCATGGAAGAAAGATGAGGCAATCTGCTTCCCTAAAGATTTACAGCCTTGGAAATCCAGTAGGGCATTGCTTGGAATCAGAATGTACTCAATGGCAGTGAGTTTGGTTTGCTTTGGAAGGAGTGCTAATGGTGCAGCGGGTAAGTATTTGTCTGCTAATCAAAAGGTTGGTGGTTTGAACCTAACAACCACTCCACAGGAGAAAGATGAGACAGTCTGCTTCCCAAAAGATATATAGCCTTGGAATCTCTGTGGGGCAGTTCTACTCTGTCCTATAAGGTCTCTATGAGTTGGAAACGACTCAATGGCAGTGAGTTTAGTTTTTGGTTTTAAGGTTAGGGGTGAGAGTATTTACTGCCAAGAGATATGAGGGAACTTTTATGAGCAATTCCATCTTTATGCATGTGGTAATTACATATTCTATCTTTATAAGGTGCATACATTTGTAAAGCTCAGCAAACTGTGCTCTTATATAGGTGCATTTTATTGTATATAATTATGCCTCAATAAATATGATTAAAATTTTTTAAAATTAGGAACAATGGTAAAATCATAGGAAAAGTAACAAAATGTTTATTACAAAAGCAAGTTCATTGGTTATCTCCTGGGAGAAATACATAGGGGCCTTCTGGAGTCTTGGCAATATTCTATTTTTTGACCTGAGTAGAGATGTATCAGCTTCACTTTAAATTTTTTTGGTTATCCTGTAAATATATACTGTTAATGTGCATTTTGCATACACACACACACACACACAGAAATTGTTAGATGCCGTCAAGTCAGTTCCAACTCATAGCGACCCTATGTACAACAGAATGAAATACTGCCTGGTCTTGCACCATCCTCACAATAGTTCCTGTGTTTGAGTCCATTGTTGCAGCTAGCCACTGTATCAATCCATCTTGTCCAGGGCCTTTCTCTTTTTCACTAACTTTCTACTTTAGCAAGCATGAGTCCTTCTCCAGCTTGTCCCTCCTGATAATACATCCAATGTACATGAAACAAAGTCAACCATCCTAGTTTCTTAAGAGCATTCTAGCTGTACTTCTTCCAAAACAGATTTGGTTGTTCTTCTGGCAGTCCATTGTATATTTAATATTCTTTGCCCACACAGTAATTCAAAGGCATCAATTCTTCTTCAGTCTTCCTCATTTCACACTCATATGAAGTGATTGAAAATACCGTGGCTTGTCTCAGGAACACTTTAGTCCTCAAAGTGACATCTTGCTTTTTAACACTTCAGATAAATCTTTTGCAGTAGACTTGCCCAATGCAATATGCCATTTGATTTCTTAATTGCTGTGTCCATAGGTTTCACTGTAGATCTAAGTAAAATGAAATCCTTGACAACTTAAGTGTTTTCTCTGTTTATCATTATGTTCCATATTTGTCCACTTGTATGGATTTTTGTTTTCTTTATGTTGATGTGTAGTCCATACTGAAGGCTGTAGTCTGATCTTCATCAGTTAGTACTTCAAGTCCTCTCCACTTCCAGCAAACAAAGTTGAGTCATCTGCATATTAAATCGCCTCCCCCCCAAAAAAACTAAACTCACTGCCATCAAGTCAATTGTGACTCATCGCAACCCCTCCTTGGGTTTCCAAATTGGTATCTCTATGGAAGTAGATTATCCAACCTTCCTTCTGAGGAGTTGCTGGTGGGTTTGAACCACCAGCCTTCTGGTTGGCAGTCAAATGTCTTAGGTACTACATCACCAGAGCTCCATATTGCAGGTTGTTAGTGAGTCTTCTTCTAATCCTGATGCTGTGTTCTTTTTCATATAGTCCAGTTTCTCAGATTATTTACTCAGCATACAAATTGAATAAGTGTGGTGACAGGATACAACTCTCACACAAACCTTTCCTGATTTTAAGCATGCTGTATTCCCTTGTTCTGTTCAAACAACTGACTCTTGGTTTATGTACAGGTTCCTCATGAGCACATTTAAGTGTTCTAGAATTCCCTCAATTTATTAGGACCCACACAGTAAGATGCCTTCACGTAGTTAATTAAAAAAAAAAAAAAAAAAACAGGTAAACCTTTTTCTGGTACTCTTTGCTACAGCCAAGATCCATCATCCATCAGCAATGATATCTCATATTCCAAGTCCCCTCTTGAATCTAGCTTGAATTTCTGGCTGTTCGCTATCAATGTACTCTGCAACCATTTCTAAAATATCTTCAGCAAAATTTTATTTGCCTGTGATATAAAGTAATTGTTCAATAATTTCCACATTCCATTGGATCACCTTTCTTTGGAATGGGCACAAATATGGATCTCCTCCAGTCAGTTGGCCAGGTAGCTATTTTCCAAATTTCTTGCCATAGACAAGTCAGTGCTTCCAGCACTGCATCCATTTGTTGTAACATCTCAATTGGTATTCTTCTAATTCTTGGAGTCTTGTTTTCAACAATACCTTCAGTGCAGCTTGGACTTCTTATTTCAATACTATGGGTTTTCAATCTACCTCCTGAAATGGTTGAACATCGACCAATTCTTTCGGTACAGTGACTATGTATTCTATATATTGCACTGGAAAAATCTGCTGCAAAAGACTTCCTCAAAGTTTTGAAGAGCAAAGATGTCACTTTGAACACTAAGATGCACCTAACCCAACCCATGGTATTTTCAGTAGCCTCTTATGTATGTGAAAGCTGGACAATGAATAAGGAAGCCTGAAAAAGAGTTGATGTCTTTGAATTGTGGTGTTGGTAAGGAATGCTGAAAATACCTTGGACTGCCAGAAGAATGAACAGATCTATCCTAGAAGAAGTGTAGTGGGAATGTTCCTTGGAAGTGAGAATGACCAGACTTCATCTTGCCTACTTTGGTCATGTCAGAAGGAACCATTCCCTAGAGACAGATACCATGCATGGTAAAGTGGAGGGTCAGCGAAAAAGGGACAGACCCTCAATAAGATGGATTGACACAGTGGCTGCAACAATGGGCTCGAGTATAGGAAGGGTTGTGAAGATGGCACACAAATGGGCAGTGTTTTTGTTCTGTTTTACATACGGTCGCTATGAGTTAGAGCTGACTTGACAGCACCTAACAACAACAACAAAATAAAAATACTATAAGGCATATGACTGCTAACCAGAAGGGTGGTGGTTCAAGCCCACCAGCTAATCTGTGGAAGGTAGATGGAGCAGTCTACTTCTGTAAAGATTTACTGCCTCGCAAGCCCAGTGGGAGTTGCTATGAATAGGAATCGACTCCATGAAAGTGAGTTTGTTTGTTTGGTTTCATGGGCTTCTAAAAGAATGAATACATCAATCATAGAAGAAATACAACCAAAATATTCCCTAGAAGTGAGAATGGTGAGACTTCAACTCCTTTAATAATTTTCACATATCATCAGGAAAGACCAATTGCTAAAAAAAAAAAAAAGTATCATGTTTGGTAGAGAGCCAACAAAAACAAGGGAAACCTTCAATGACATTGATTAACACAATAGCCACAACAATGGATTCATACATACCAACAATCATGAAGATGGTGCACGAGTGGGCAACATTTCATTGGTCACCATGAGTGGGAGCCAGCTCAACAGTAACTAACAACATAAACATTTATTGAATGAACGAGTGTATCTCCAAGTCTTTACCCTCAAGCCAATGGGAAAAAAATTCCCTGGTCTATTTGAACACTAAAATAAACATTTAATTTTCATTCATAGAACTTCCAGCCCATTATAATTTTTTTTTTTTTAGTGCAAAAGTCTGTTTTTAATTATGCCACAGAGCCATTAGAGTGCAGAAGTATGAGTTACAGGGAAAGAGCTTAGTTAAGTGCCTTGAACATGGTAGGCATTCCCTAAATCTCTGTTGAATGACTGAATGGCAAAATCATATATGTCATTATTCATCTGGAACAACACATCTGTGTGGCTTAAACCTTCAGAGACTAAAGATTTATTACACATTAGTGATTACTTCAAACATTGGAGATTAATGAAGCATGAGAGATTACTTCAAACTTTAGTGATCTCAGGAGTTTAGTAAACACGGGAAGCACTTCAGTTGGTATTGAAAGGTCTGATGGGGCCACAGCAGGCATTATTTATAGAAACTCTGGTTCTGCACCAGTGGTGGGTCTGCCCTTTTACTTTGAGAGAAGATTCAAAAGATGGTTTGGGGTGATTGCACACCAGTACTTATCCCAAAAGTATATCAAAATGCTCTGGTTAGTCACCTTTAGGATTAACCCCTTTTTTGTGTGTGGCTATTCAGAGGGCTTTATATCTGACAACGTGGAAGCTGAAGAATCATCTATCAGTCAACAATGAGTTGCAAGCACTTATTATGCCCCAAAGAGTGCATTAATCAGTCACTGAAGTAGATACAGGGGAAAAAAACATACAACACAGTCTTTGCTCTTAAGATGGATCCAAACCAGATGAGGAAATAATAAGGAATAATAAGAGGTTTAATTAAATACCAAATAATTGGGCAAGAGGACTACAAGAATGGAGAGATAACAGGGTGCTGAGAGCATCCAGGAAGACTTACTGGAAGAAGCTTAGATTGGAGATGTTTGGGTTTGGATAGTCATTCCTGCCTGTGAACTCCTATGATACAGGCACATAGGATTTTACTCCATGACATTTCCAAAGTATGCCTCATGGAATTATTCATGAGCTACTCGTTCTGCCTGGCATAATTTTCTTCTACTCTTCTGCCTGGCCAAACCCCTCTTCAAGGTCCAGATCAAATATGGTTTGCTTTTCCAGAGCCTTCTCCTAACTGCTTTGGAACTTAGGCAAAAGTTAATCACTTTCTTCTCTTTGCTTCCACAACCCTTGTATGTGTCTCTAATGAAGCACTTAACCATATTGTATTATAATTAATTGTGCCTGGATCTGTTTTGCCCACTCTAAGGTACCTGGTAAGGAGTTCTCTTAGCACAGTGGTTGAGGCATTTGGCTGTAGATCAAAAGGTTGACAGTTCGAACCCCTCAGGCACTCCCCAGGAGAAAGATGAGGCAGTCTACTTCCGAAAAGATTTACAGCTTTGGAAATCTTATGGACCAGTTCTACTCTGTCTTATAGGGTAGCTATGAGTCGGAATTGACTTGATGGCAGTGGATTTTATGGTGCCTGGCAAGTTGTAGATTCTCAATAAATATGTTTTATATGGAAAATGGATAAATTACTTAGCTGGAGGAAAGTTTTCAAATTAGAGACCAGTGGGTGATCTAGTAAGATGGGTCCAGACTTTGAAGAACCTTTTATTAAAAGACAGACTGAGGAAGAAAAGGAAGGAGAGAAAAAATATATTTAAGTAGGTTAAAGGAGAAGACTGTGCTTTTTTTTTTCCTAATTGCTCAGAAAATAAAAGCCTTCTATAACCCTGCTTCTCAGAAATATCAGCTGTTAACATAGTTGTGTTTCTTCAGCAATTTTTCTGCAAGTATATTATAATATTATAGGAAACAAAGCAGTGAAAATGAAGTAAATGCCTAAAATGCAAAGACTCATCCAGACTATTGTAATGGGTATTTTGAACAAAATCATGATCTAACAAAAGCCATGTTTAGAACAATTAAGCTGACAGCAGAATAGATTGAAAAGGAGAGCTGCAAACTGAAGAAAAAATGTTATTGGGAACCTGGACATGGGTGGTGATAATGGGAGCAGAGGAAACAAAAAATGAAATGAAGAAATAGTTTAAATTTTTTTAAAAAATTTATCTTTGATCCATGGATCCTTTAGGAGATACAAGGATAAATTTCAGGATTTGTGAGCCCTTAAGTTCAGACTTCATTGTTAGTTAAACTGTATAGTTTTCTATAGACAGCAAGTTTTGTAGGTTTTACTAAGCTCTCTGAGGGAAAAATATAGAATAGTGTTTTAAGATCATTGACTTTGGAGTTAGAAAATCTAGGCTAAAATACCATTTCAAGCACTTACTAGCTGTGAGATCTTAGACAAGTCAATTAGCCTTCTGGTGATAATGATAATAATATAACAACAACAGTAATGTGAAGTGCTTGTCACATAGTAACCACCTGAGAGTTTTTACTCTAAAGGGATTTATTATTCAAAGATAAAAATCAATACTTTAATAAAAGGAGAGTAGCGAAGGACTCCAGGTTTTGGGCATAGGAGGTAAAGTAAACCAAGTATTACTACAGGAGAATTTATACAAATTATAGTCCCTTTGTGTAGCACAATTTTGAGAACACAAGGCATCAGATTATTGATTTAATTTTAAAAATTTAGTGAATTGAGATCCCTTTGTTGGTTATCAAAAATTTGACTCTTCATTGGGCTTGAGGGCTTAGGACCATGGTCTTGGGGAACGTGTAGGTCAATTGGCATAACATAGTCCATGAAGACAATGTTCTATATTCCACGTTGGTGAGTAGCAACTAGAGTCTTAAAAGCTTGCAAGTGGCCCACTAAGTTATAACTATTGGTCTCTTCCTGTCTAGAGCGATGAAGAGTGAAGAAAATCAAAGACTTAAGGAAACAAGTAGTCTAAAGGACTAATGGACCACACAAACCCCAGCCTCCATGACCCTGAGATAAGAACTAGACGGTGCCCAGCTACCACTGTTGACTACTCTGAAAGGGATCACAATAGGAGGTCATGGATAGAATGGGAGAAAAATGTGGAATAAAACTCAAATAATAAAAAAAGACAAGTCTTACTGGTCTGATGGAGACTGGCAGAAGCCCTGAAACTATGGCCCTTAGACACCCTTCAAACCTAGAACTGAACCCACTCCTGGAGATATCTTTCAGCCAAACAATAGACAGGCCTCTAAGATAAAGAATAACATCCGTGGGGAACGTCCTTTTGAGAATAATCAATCATATGAGACCAAAAGGGCATCATTTGCCCAAAACCAAAGTTCAGAAGGCAGGAAAGATGGGTAAATGGAAACCAGGAACTTAGGGAGGAAGTGGGAAGGGTGCTGATACATTGAGGGGATTGCAACTAATGTCACAAAATAAAATGTGTATAAAATGTTGAATGGAAAACTAATTTGCTCTATAACCTTTAACCCAAACCACAGTAAAATGCTCAAAAAATTTTTTAACTTTTATTTTCATTTGAATATTAAAAGCAGATGTTGGCAGAGTGGGGGAGGAAGGAGGAGGGCGAAGAAATTTGAGTGGGGGAATGAGGTTAGGCAAGAAGACTTATAAAGAACCTTCAAATTCTGAGCATCTACCAAGTGGACAATAACCACAAAGCAAACTGATGAAATTATTTATTTGGCTGGGAGTAGAGGCTGAAGAGGCACCATTTGTCCTGGTCCTCAAGACATTACTTAATAATAATAATATACATATAATCACAGATATATCTGACAGGTTTCAATATAGTTGTCAATAATAATACTTAAACATGTGTATCTCATTACCAGACCATACCATCTTCAGTCTCCTGCAAATTAACATGTTTATCTTATAGAAATTTTTCTTTCTCCTTATACACTTTTGAGAAAGATTTAAACTACAGAAAATACTGTAAATTTACCATTGCAATTAATTATTATCCCTTTATTAGTTCATATTTGTACAAATCTTTCAACTGTCTTAAAAATACCAGAGTCATGTAGCATTGTTTCAGTGTTTTCAACTTTCGTCGGCTTTTTATTCACCTTTTAATGCAGAGGCCATAAAAAACCAGAAGTGAGCTGGGTCTCTTTTCCTCTAAGAGATTGTAGAAATCTGCTAAGCTACTGTGATGAACGCAGTGGAGAAGGGCATGCAGGGCAATGAGGCCACAGCATTTTCAAGGGAGCACCAGAGAATTCCTGAATCATGTCTAGAAACTGATCAAAAAAAAAAAAGAGAGAAAATTTTAGGCTGTTTCCATTTCCCACCAAGCAAATGTTTAATTTTCTTCAACAACACAAGTCACAAGTACTATTTGAGAAACTACCATTTACCGAAGAATTTAGGGAAATAAAAATGCATGAAAATACATACGGGTTTTTATTCTCAAGGTCTCAGTCTAGCAGTGGCATCAAGATTCATGTCTAAGAAATGACTATGAAACAGTAGTAGACAGTTCCTGGAGGGTCTCCTAAGATACTGTTCTACTGGTTCTTTCTTTTTATGGTCAAAGGGGATGGTTTGTAAATGTCTTTAATTTTTAAAAGTCAAATCATATCTTGCAGGCCTTATGATGCTAAAATGCTTGTCTCTATTTGGATGCTTGTTCAAGTACCTAAGTCAACTCACAGCTCCTTTTATAAAATATTTAGATATTATCCACAAGCCGGCCTGTGGCCCACCTTCACACAGAAGTGGAATTATCCTGAACAATGTGTAAAACACAAAGTGTATGCCATATTTGTAGTCTCTTTAGGATAAAAGATGGTCCCTTGCCCCTAAAGTTACCAGGCTTTGTGTCATGTCATCTTGTCACCTGGCTGAAGTTAATTAAGCCAGAAATTTGGAGCAAAGGTAATTATCAACAGTTGAACATAGTATGTAATACTGAATATTTAATGGACAGCTATTGCTAAGGCACTTGACTGGTAAGCAGAAAGTTGGCAGTTCAAACCCACCAGCCATTCCCTGGAAGGAAGACTGGGAAATCTACTTTCATAGAGATACCGCCTCGGAAACCCAAGGAGGGTTCGCTATGAGTCAGAGATGACTCGACGGCACATAACAACAACAACAATGTGCCCTATGAAGATGGTCAGGATATTATTAAAACCATTTTAATAATAATACATATATAGTCACAGAGATCACACTCAACACCAATGGAAGCAGCAGTCAAGAAATCAGATGATGTATTGCAGTGGGCAGATCTTCTCAAAAGACCTCTTTAAAGAGCTGAAGAGCAAAGATGTCTCTTTGAAGACAAAGGTGTGCCTAACCCAAGCCCTGGTATTTTCAATCACCTTATATGCCTGTGAAAGCTGGACAGTGGATAAAGAAGACCAAATAGTTGATACTTTTTAGTTATGGTGTTGACAAAGAATACTGAAAGTACCATGGACTGCCAGAAGAGCTAACAAATCAGTCTTGGAAGAAGAGCAGCCATAATTCTCCTTGGAAGCAAGAATAACCAGACTTCGTCTCACCTACTTTGGTCATGTTGTCAGAAAATATCATTCCCTGGAGAATATCATGATTGGTAAAGTGGAGGATCAGCCAAAAAGGGAAAGGCCCTTAACGAGATGGATTGGCACAGTGGCTGCAATGATGTGCTCAGGTATAAGAAGGATTATGAGGCTAGCACAGGACTGGGCAGTGTTACATTTTGTTGTACACAGGGTTGCTATGAGTTGGAGCCAATTCAATGGCACCTAACAACAACATCACAGAAATACTCTGACAGGGTTGGAGAACTGGTTAATTATCATCCAACTTTAAACATGTCTATCTCATCATCAGACCACACCATCAATTTAGCAGCTGGCCCAATGTCACCAAGCTCATAAGTAGAGGATCTGGGGCTTGAACCAGGTCTTTCTGCCTGCCTGACTCTGAAATCCTTACCCATAATAATGTGTGTGGCTGCATTCTACTCAACAGGGGTGCTCCATGTTGGATGCCTAGTGACTGAATCAAATCCTCTTCTAGAGAATATCTTAAATGTGAGACTTACAATGAGAGAAAATGCAAGAAGCTTGAACATAAAAGAAGTAAAGACAGAAAACAAAAAGGGCGGGGATGGTATTAGGACAACAGATGTTAGTGAGAACCAGGAAGGATGGGAAGATGGCTGTGCCACCAGAGCTAAATCAAAGTCATAGAAATTCTGGGATACAGTAAATGATCATGAAAGATATTAAACATTCCAACTCTCACTTGGCTTGACCGTGTGACATTTCCTCATTGAAGGCACCCATACACACTTTGTCCTTGCTCCCTGAGCAAACCTACTACACACAGAAATGATCTTTTGGTTGGCTAAGAATCAGGCTCCTGAATTGGCGCAGGCAAAAAAATTAACTCAGACATTTCTGACACCTAAAACATACGGACTGAACTAAGGTAACCTGTTGCCATCAAGGCAATTGTGACTCATAGCAACTGTTACAGGTCAGAGTAGAATGTCCCCAGGGAGTTTTCTAAGCTGTGATCTTTACGGAAGCAGACTGCTACATCTTTCTCCCATGGAGCTGCTGGGTTTGAACCACTGAACTTTAGGTTATTACTGTGCCACCAGGGCTCTTTAGAATGTACGGAGTGCTCTTTAGTTTATGACAGAGGTTATCAAGATTTCAAGAGAATTTAAGAGAATTTGACTATGAATTGGCACTTGCTAAAAGCTTTCTTGAAACAGCATATTTGAAAGTGATTCTGAGACATTTACTGGTTTTCCAGCCCTTCATGTTCTTGAAATCCTCTCCCAACATTCAGTTAGTTCATCACCAGTAAATATATAGTATTGCAATTTTTCTCTAATGGAAAATCATTTAAAAATAATACATTCCTTTTGTTTCACTGGAAAGAAAAGTCCATTTATCTAGGTGAATAACGTATGCTTCTTTTAATTTCACAGAGTTTTAACTGAATAGGTTCCACTTTTTCTTGGCTTCCAGGAAACCCACAGCCACAATGTAAAATGAGCAGCAATAACTAATAGATCTCAGGTACTGGTAGGTACTATTTATATATCTACCTTTATTTTAAGTACTTTTTGTTCTCATTTTTTTTTTTTAAATAACCTGTTTTATATGTTTTACTATTATAAATTTTCCCCCAGACATTTTTGGAAGTGTTAAGTTGCCAATAGTCTATCATTTTTGACCTGTAAAAGGAACACTGCCAGATGGTTCAGCCTATAAATCACAAATAAATACAAGATGGATATATGTGCAGGGAAAATATCCCAAAGGGCATATGGAAAAATTTTAGCTGTGAAAGCCAGTGATGGGACTGTATATGCTTTTTATTTTCTTTTTCCTGCTTTATTTTTATTTATTTTTAGTATTTTCTAAAATTTGAACTGACTGTACTTTACCCACAGATTTGGTTGCTCTTTCCTCTTTGTCTCTGTCACAGATTGTGTCTAAAAGTACTTATTCTGCCTTGCACTTTAAAAAACAACCTTATGTATCTCTTCTACTAGACTGTGAATTTCTTGAGAACAAGTAAAGTGTCTTTATACCCACTGTACCTGACACACAGGAGGGACTCAATAAACATTTGCCAAGTTGAATGAAAATTGTATCCAAAGCAGGGTTAACTAAATAAGAACACAGTTGATATATAATGTTTTCTGCCTTGGCTCTAATAAATGATTTTTCTGAAAATAATTGAATAAAGCTTCCTAATGACTTCTCGTATTTTATGTCTTCTCTATTAATATACTAACCTCTGGATGACATACATTTTTCTGCTATATTCAGGTGACATTTACATTTCTTATTCCTTTATTCTAACCCAGCAGTGGCTTTTAGCATTGCATGACTACATCCCAAAGATCAAATTTGGATATTTTCCAGGTTTCTTAGATTAAATGAAGGCCTCCAAAGGAAGATGGACAATCTGCTTCTGTAGTGATACTGCCTCGGAAACCCAAGGAGGAGTCGCTATGAGTCGGGTCCTACTCGACAACGGCACATAACAACAACAACATGTTCAAAGGATGCTCTTGACTCTCGTCTTCTCTTACTTGGAATTGTTTCTTTTAATGAACCCAGTATCTGTCCCAAGTCTACAGTAGGTAACCTCAAGGTCATTTTGACTCAGAGCTTTCCTCTGTGTTTGACATCACTCAGGGTGTTCAGAGTTCACAGCATCCCTTAAAAAATGACCAGTTCCAGATCTTAATGATGCCCTGGGCCTGAAATGCATGAACAGCTCCACCTTTCCAAGTACTAGAGTTAGTTTGTTGTTGTTGTTGTTATTTGCCGTTGAGTCGGCCCCGACTCATAGCGACCTTTCCTTGGGTTTCCGAGGCAGTATCACTACGGAAGTAGGATTGCCCAACCTTCCTTCCGAGGAGTGGCTGGTGGGTTTGAACCTCCAGCCTTCTGGTTAGCAGTCAAATGCCTTAGGCTACTAGAGTTAGTAGGGAGTGGTAAAAGCCAGTGTGTCTCAAAATTTAATGTGCATACAAATCACCTGGGGCTGTTGTTAAATGCAGATTTTTATTCCATTGGGCTGAGGTGGGACCTAAATTTCTGCATTCTAACAAGAACCTAAGAGATGCCAGTGCTGCTGGTCTGAGGTCTACAGTTTGAGTAGCCCTGGTTATCCTGAAATGCTCCAATTTGGAGTCTGAAGAGGGACCATCCTCAGAGAATGCATCCTTAGAAAAGTTCCATGAACTCTTAGCATTGCACCTGGTTGAAGTTTTCAGTTATTCTCCATTCCCCTTCATCATTCTGGATGCCCTCTGCAAGGTGCCTTAGGGAGACCCAGGGTTCTTCCCGTGGCACTCCACCTGAGTATAGCATAGAAATTCATATGGAAAAATGAACTTTGTGGATGTGATTAAGTCAAGCAGTTTAAAATGGGGAGATTATCCTGGATTCTGTGGTAGACCCTTAGGGGTTAAAGCTATTTGGTGGGTAACCAAAAAGTCTGTGGTTCAAACTCACCAGCTACTCTACCGAATAATGATGAGGCAGCCTGTTTTCATAAACAACTTCAGCCTTGGAAACCCTATGGGGCAGTTCTACTCAGTCATAAGGGTCAAAATGACAAATAATAATAATAATAATAATAATTGCTGTGGAGTCGACACCAACTCATAGAGACCCCTCCTTAGGTTTCTGAGGCGGTATCTCTAGGAAGTAGATTGCCCAGTCTTCCTTCCGAGGAGTGGCTGGTGGGTTTGAACCGCCAGGCTTCTGGTTAGCAGTCAGCCACATGCCTTAGGCACTATGCCATCAGAGCTCCTACAACTTTGGTTATATCTCAAAATTTGATATGTAGTGTTCTTGTTATGGCTACTTTCTATGTAGTTTGTAGTTACAGTTTGATTTCTTCTTTGACCAAAGTTACCTAAGAGCAAGTTTGAACATTTTCAAGAAGTTGGAATTCTTATTTATACTCCTTCTAATAATTTCTACCTCTATTGTATGGTGACCTGATAATAAACTAAAAAACTCACTACCGTAGAGTCAGATCTGACTCATAGTGACCCATCCTTGGGTTTTGGAGGTGGTATCACTACGGAAGTGGATTGACCAACCTTCCTTCTGAGGAGTGGCTGGTGGGTTTGAACCGCCAGCCTTCTAGTTAGCAGTCAAGTGCCTTAGGCACTATGGCACCAGAGCTCCTGACCTGATAATATTAATGACAAATTGTCTATTTTTTTAAATTCTGGGAATTTTTTTGAAATTTTCTCTGTGGCTTATTATATGATCAACTTATATAAATATTTTTGTGGGCACATGATACAGAACTCTACATATAGACTTTTTAATATTATGTCATTGATTAAACTATTTATATTCGTTGTAATAAGATTTTTTAAATCGGGTTCCCATACTTCCCTGTGTGATCCCTTCAAGGGATCTGTGTGTGCTTTTTTATAGTGAGAAGGTTCACAGTTTTTTTGTTTTGTTTAGTTTTTTTCAAATTCTCAAAAGGATCTATGACCTCCAAATATTAAGAACCTCTGCTTCATGTCCTACTTGATCTGCCAGGGACTGAAAATAGGAAGTTAAGGTATTGAATATAACTTAAATCAACATTAAAATTATTTCTCAAACAAATGAAAATTATAACTATTTTATTAATGTCCAGGATTCCTGAAAAAGTCATATTGATACTTTCTATTTATCCATCCTGTAAATAATGATAAATGGGGCTTATCTCATACCAGCTCTTGGAAAGAGACTCATAGGAAGAGTGGGCTTCTATAGGATGGTAGGACGAAGGTATCTAATCTGTAACTAGCTGGTCACCTCCATTCAATTTCCCCTGTATGCTTTTCACTGGGTCCTTTGCAGTCTCCTCTAATGAATTCTTTGTCTCTTCTCTGAATGCTTCTTCTCAGTTGATGCAGAAACCTTGTGAAAGATTTTTTTAATGTCTGTTTATGGATGGTTTTCAGGTATTGATTAGAATAGATTATATTCTCCTAGCAGAATGGAGGACAGGTCTGTATAGACTCTTCATGTCTGTCCTTTTTCTTTCTGGTTGCTCTACTCTGATTCTTTCTCTCTGTCTTAACTTCCTAGGGCTAACTTAACAAAATACAACAAAGTGGGTGACTTTAAAGAACAGAACTTTATTTTCTCACAGTTTTGGAGGCTAGACATCAAGGTGTCAACTCTAGAGGAGGTCCTTCTTTATCTCTTTCAGCTTATAGTAGCTGCTAGCAATCTTTGGTCTTCCTATACTTGTAGATGTGTCCATTCTCATATGGCATCTTCCCCTGTGTGTGTCTTCACCTATTTTGCTCTTTTTATAAGATACCACCCAGAAGAGATTAGGTTTGGGACCCAGCTTACTCTGGTTTGAGTTCATTAACACAAAAAAAGAAAATATCCATTTCCAAACAAGATCCTATTGACAGGTACAAAGGTTATGACTTCAACATAACTTTTCCAGGGACATAATTCAATCCATAACACTTTCTATGAACTTTTTTTACTTGTTCCTCTCCTGCATGTGGCCCAAGAGTATCTAGTTCCAACTTTTGGCATCAGATCTACTACTTACTGTCACTCTAGTGGAGTGACATTCTTTCTTGAGAGGATCTGCTGGAGAGTCCTCTAGTCAGCTGTCCACCATAGATCCAATGAGCTGTGGCTAAACTCCTAAGCACACACATACACACATATTCCTGTGTGCCCTTCAACCCACCATGGTATGAACAACTAGTCCTTATGCAAGCTGTATTGGGGCTGCTAATGAAATGTGTTTTCTACCACATAGTTTTAATATGGTTGATTGCACTCACACCAGAAAAGAGTCATAGGAATAATGAGCCTATCGGTAACTAGTGGTCTTACTATATTTACATCATAGTAATTCTTCATGCCCTGGTTGCCATTCTGCCATAGATTCAATACATGGGAAACAGAAGACTCCTTCCCAGGAAATGCTATTTGCAGATATTGTGTGCAATCTAGATGTCTCTCAGTTAGGAGCCACAGTGTATAATCAGATAGGACTCCTGCCTCAAGACTAGGTTATTCTCTGAAGATGAATAGGCACCCCACTGAGTTCTTTTTGCTGGCTGAGTGACCTATCTGAGTAAGTATCCATATCACATACATTTCCTGTCAGTTCAGGATTGTAATAAGCTTCTTCATTAATGGTTATGTTTTAGGAGCATCTGAGTAGATGTGACTTCAATAGCAAGCTGAACTTTATTTAATTATCACACTGTCACATACCTTTCTATCTTTGTGGAATTTTAATACTCAATTAATAAGCACAATACAGTTTCACTATAAAGAGGTATGATTGATGCATAGCAATTCAGTATTACTAAAACATATATTGTCTATCTCAAATGAGATGAGCTCTGAGATATAAAAAATCTATGTCATATTTTCAATTTTATATGTGTCACTTCTGTTTAAATTGAAGAACAGGAAAGCTTAAGGTCTTTCATGATAAGATGAAAGCTTTTGAGCCAAAAGAGAGTAATCAATGACAGTTTTTTTTCTTTAATGCTATCTTGCTAACAAAGAAATGGGAAAAATTCTGTTATGGTTTTCTATCAATCAGGGTTAAGTTGTGAAGAACAGAGTCTACTCAGCAAACTTGTTGTTGTTATACGCCGTCGAGTCAGATCTGACTCATAGCGACCCCTACTTGGGTTTCCGAGGCGATACCCTACGGAAGTAGATTGCCCAGCCTTCCTTCTGAGGAGTGGCTGGTGGGTTTGAACCGCCAACCTTCTAGTTAGCAGTCAAATGCCTTAGGCACTATGCTACCAAAGCTCCTTCAGCAAACTTAGGAGAAGGGCATTTATTAAATAAAGTGTATCAAATTTCATTAAATGAAAGATTATTTTACATTTTACTGTACCAATTGGAAGAGCCAAAGAATTGCCCTCTAGGCTGAACTTCCAAAAACAACTTCTAAACCTGTTGACAAACTAGGCTAGTGTGAATCCTGCCTTTGTCCCACATGGCTTAGTTCTGAATCAAAGTCTACTTTGAGTACATCCAATTGGTGAAACTAACTGCAAGGAAGTCTGAGAAGTGCAGTTTTCAGCTTTCTGGCTTCTCCATGCTTAAAGGGGGTTAGAATGATGGTTGACTCAGCCAATTTAGAGTACTTAACAGAGATATGTAATTGGGTAACACTGAACACATAAGTAATATTAAAGGTGCAAATCAAATATGGTCATCTTTTAATCAAAATTAAGCATAATCTTTAGTTTATGACACACTCATCATGATGTATGTATGGCTCCACATTATTCATTCCTTCATTTTCAATGTAACAAACAGTATGCACTCATCCACTACCAAAAGAAAAGATAGATCCTTGATAATCACCTACATCTAATCAAACACTCTCCCTGCATTCCCCACCTTACGAAGCCATCACCCTGAATTTCATGTTTTCTTGCATTGACATGTATTTTTAAAAAGTACATTTTAAAAATTTAAGTTGTTTCTATACTACTATAAAAATGGAATCATACTGCATGTAATCTTCTGGATTATACTTTTATCATTTAATATTTTATTGCTAGATTCATCCATATTTTTGCATTTGTTTATAGTTCACTCATTTCAACTGTTGTATTCTATTGCTGAATATGACCATATTTTACTAAATGATTGTTTATCCATGTTTCTCTTGATGGGCATTTGGGTTGCTTCAAAGTTTTGCTACTAGAAACAGTGATGTTGTGAATATTCTTGCATATGTGCAAGATATTCTTTGGGGGACAGTTACCAAAGATGGAATTGTTGGTTCACAGAAATTTTTTAGTTTAGATCGGAGTATTATGATACGCTTAAAGTCATCAAATATATATCTATTTTTCAGCCATATTTTTGAAAAGTAGTAAACTAATATAATCAGCAAAAAAAAAAAAAAAACATGAAATATAACAAGTTTCCCCTCGATGAATCTACATTGCATTTAAAGAAACAAGTCAGAGTTTATCTTTGGAATCTTATTCTCATTTTTGTTCCTACTCTTTATCTGACGTACTTCTCATCACCCCAAGGACCCAAGACATCCTTCTAGCACTCAATAGAGAGTGGCCAGCTAATAGAAATCTCCTTGATACACAGTTAAAACCTGTGAATGTTGGAACCTGTGTAAAGTGGAAGCTTGTTAGAGAACGAAAACTCAAATATTTTCCACTAAAACAAGTGACAGAAAAGTAATGAGACTATACCTTGTCAAAGGCAGAAAACTTGCAAGACCAAGAAAAACAACGCAATCCTGTTGAGTTCTGGCTCTTACAGGTTTCACTGTATATCAAAGAATCATCCTTCTTAGACCTAAACCTTGGGGCTATGGTCTCTCTCTCTCTCATTTCTCCAAAACCCTTTCCTGTTCATGGTACACTTCCTTAGTTAATGAAGCATGAAGGTATTCTACCACATTGTAGAGAAATCTCAGGATTTCAACCACATTAATAGGAAATTGATAAGGACATAGAGTTTCCACTGAATCCAGCTTGATCTAGTGTAACATAATAATCAAATTTTTCGATTAATATCAGGCTGAATATGATATGTTGTTGTTTGTTGTTATGTGCCATCGAGTCGGACCTGACTCATAGTGACCCGTTCTTGGGTTTCTGAGGCAGTATCAGTCTGGAAGTAGATTGCCCAACCTTCCTTCCAAGACTAAAAAACCAAAACCAAACTCACTGCCACTGAGTCTACTCTGACTCATAGTGACTCCCATTGGGTTCCCAAGGCTATAAATCTTTGCAGAAATAGATTGCCCCATCCCCCTTTCTCAGAGTGCCTGGTGGGTTTGAACTGCCAACCTTCTGGTTAGCAGTCAAATGTCTTAGGCACTACACCACCAGAGCTCCTTAAGATATAGAGAGAACCCCTAAATTTCGTATCTGTCAGAGGATGGATTCCCTTGGAAAGAGACTCTGAAATGAAGATTTATAGGTGATGTATTAGGAATATTCTTAGTTACAACACCTGTAAGAAGCAAGGACAGCAGGATTGGACAAAAGGAGAAGGTGAACAACAATACGTTTGCAACAGAGGCCTCAGATGATCACATGGAAGTTCTGATTCTGATACTGTCCTTCAGAGATGTCCTCAGTTGAGCAAGAGGGCCAGACCTCTGTACTCCATATGGAGCAGTTTATAGGATATAGGTTGCCCCAGGAAGGGGACATACTCTTGAGAGAGACAGCTCCTTTTGACTAAGGCAGTGGCTCGGGAGGGCTTCAGCTGGGCATAATCAGAGTGTAATCTCCTGGAAGCTGAGGAGATGACTGAAGAGGGCATCTGAGTAGCACGCTAGAACATCCACAAGTCCATCCTTTGTGCTGTTTGTATCTGCTTGCTTCTAATAAATTTATTCCATCTTCAGGATTCTGTTGTTGTTGTTAAGTGCCGTCGAGTCGTTTCCGACTCATAGCGACCCCATGCACAGCAGAACGAAACACTGCCC
>NW_006921634.1:5196742-5199218 GCF_000298275.1 Orycteropus afer afer | reverse complement strand
TGCTCTTCTGTCCAGGTTCAAGGCTTTTATCCCCTTTCTCCTGCTCTTCCGGCCTGCTACTCTGGGCGTCCCTGAGTTGTCTCTCCTCACCTGTAACCCTGGGGCTGACTGCTCTTGTAGTTCAGGATTCTAATTGGTCTATATTTTCCTGGGGAAGCTCACAAGAGGAAGGTTAGTGGGATAACTATAGCCTCTGCTGCTACAAATGGTCATAGGGCTGCCAATTATACTTCCCTCTGTACTATCAATGCTAGATTCTCCACACTCTGAGCTTGTATATCTGCTAGTCTAAGTGGCTAATCTGGTGGAGTGATTCAGACTCATTCCTGTAGGAGCTAAGCCCCTGCTCAATGATTTAGACCATGACTACTGGTAAAATTAGAAGAGTAACAAGAGACACCCAGGTATACCTGGGTGATAAACATACTCATTCTTACTCCTGTTAATGGTAGGTATCAATTACCCCTGTTAGGATGGTGAATAGATTTTGCCTACTCACTTTGGCTAAAGTAGTCTCAACAGACTGGATGAGAGACATAGTTTAAAGTTCCAAGGGATCCTTGCTTGTTCCTTGTGTAAGTTTTTGCATCTAGAAATCAGAACCTGTAGACATGCAGAGCTCAGAGTTGTGGAGATGAAAGCCTAAATTACCCAAAAAGGTCACTGGGGATGATGGTAAGTGGGACCATTCCCACTTCCATCCTAAGTTCCTGAACCCATGTACTTTACATATTGGGAACACAGCACCACCATATAATGGTCATTAATTTAAAGTATATACTGGGCTCTAAAGAATGGTATTTCATATTCCCAAGGTATCATCTCTAATCTTGTGCCTCAACTGTGCCTTCAAAGAGTTGTCCCCTTGCTCTATCAGGCCAGCATTTTCTGTATGGTCAATGTCAAATAAAACCATGGATCTCGTGGTTATTGGCCTTTTTGTTGCAAAGTGAGTCCCTTGGTCAATTGCAATGCTATATGGCATCCCATGGTAATAGATTAGTCACTTCATGAGTTCTCAGATAGTGGTGCTAGCTGAGGCCATGAAGGCAGAAAAGGCAAATCCACACCAGAATATACATCAGTCCTCATCACAATGAACTTCCAGAGTTGAAGCAGTCCCATTAATCATCTTACCATCAAAAGTCTGGTTGGTATCCTCCAGGAATGATGCCATAGCAGGAGCTTAGCCCTCGTCTCTGTTGTTCATAGCAATAGTAGCTAGATCAGCCTTGGAGAGTGGGAGCCCATGGTATGGGCTCATGCATAGCTTCCATCCCTGAAACCATAGCTCCTTTCTTCATGTACCCATTGTGCAGCATGGGGCTGACCAAGTAAGTCATTCTGTCAACTTGGTGGGTGTTGTGGCTTAAAGTTTGTCCCCCAAAACTTTATGATGAAGTTCTAACTCCTGGCACCTGTGAACATGACCTTGTTTGAAAATGGTTTTTGAATATGTTATCAGTTAACATGAAGTCATACTGGAGTAGGATAGGTCCTAATCCAATTTGAGTGGGGTCCTATAAAAGAAGAGAAGAGAGAGAGATAGACAGGGAAGGACAGCCATGTGAAGATGCTTTATCCTGAAGGGGATACCTAGGTGGTATTTCACAGCATCCACTATAATAGCAAAGCTGTCTTCTCTCAAGCTTTTCATGTAGTATGTGAAAATTCTCTCTTCCTCTGAGTCCAGGCTACAACCTCATCAGTGAGTCCTTGGTGTCTTGACTATTTTCTTTTTTCTCTCAAAATGTGTTCCATAGAACACTAATACTAAGACATGTTCCACACCAAAACAAAAAGAGAGAGAAAGAGAGAGAGAGAGAGAGAGAAACAAGGAAAGAAAATTCCATAGTCAAACAAGTTTGGGAAATGTGACCTAAATTATCTAATTCTGCCAGGCTCACAAAGCATATTAACATATTAAAATCTTTGAGAAGACTTCCAGTACAGCAAGCTGTTCCCTAATACCAGTATATCCCAAACTTTTCTTACCCTAAAAGTCCATGAAACTAGAATTCTAAGGAAGAAACTTTGGCTGAAACTCTTTCTGTGATTGAAAAAATTCCTCTTGGCTTCCAACAGTCAAACATTTTTCTAATTGACTGCCTTTTAATCAGGCAGTGAATGTGTATTTCTTTTCATTCCCACTGCTATAAACTTAACCTAAGTCTCTGTTATTGTTATGTGCCGTCGAGTTGGACCCGACTCATAGCGACCCCTCCTTGGGTATCTGAGGCAGTATCACTACGGAGGTAGATTGCCCAACCTTCCTTCTGAGGAGTGCCTGGTGCGTCTTTGTTGTTGTTGTTGTTAAGTGCCGTTGAGTCGTTTCCAACTCATAGCGACCCCATGCACAGCAGAACAAAACACTGCCTGATCCTGTGCCAGCCCCACAATCCCTGCTATACTTGAGCCCATCATCACAGCCACTGTGTCAATCCATCTCATTGAAGGCCTCCCCCTCTTTCGTTGA